>NC_091625.1:39694817-39997847 GCF_027580195.1 Bos mutus
CACTCAGTTGGATAAATAAAGACTATAGCAGCTTCATGTTATTGCTAATGAGATACATCTGTGAAATGAATATTAAAGAATAGTTTTCAAAGCAGATAAAATTATGACTGATATAAAATGAGCACATTTTAAAGATTTTATGTAACTTACTAAATGAAGGAACCTAGTAGAATTATAACCTGTTCAAAGAAGAATCTGTGAGCTTCCCAGGTAGTGCTGGTGGGAAAGAACCTGCCTGCTAATGCAGGAGACATAAGAGATGTGGGTTCAATCCCTGGGCTTGGAAGATCCCCTGGAGGAGGAAATAGCAACCCACTCCAGTATTATTGCCTGGAGAATCCCATGGAGAGGAGCCTGGCAGGTTATAGTCCATAGGATCACAAAGCCTCATTCATAACTGAAGTGACTGAGCATACAAAGAAGAGTCTATAGGACAGATAAATTTGTAGATCAGGAATATTAAAATGATGTCCAATTTAAGGTAACTTTAGCATCTTCCACAATGGGAGAGTGAATGTAGATAAGCAAGAATTATTCTGTGTTATCATCAGTTATCTATAATGTACAGAGTTGTACAATAGCTTCCATAGCATCAGAATCAGATAACCTGAAAGAATGTGCCTTTCTTTTTCTCCATTGAAGTGTAAAAATTTTTTTCCTACCCGAGTTACTAGAAAACTTTTGGTTTTCTAAGCTCTCTAGAATTATACCTAAGGGATATAGAGCTATATGCTATGTTCAGTAGTGATAATACTTTGCATAAAAATAAAGAAGCAGAGGGGTGGTTATAATTTTAAATAGAAGGACCAGAAAAGACCTGAGGAGGATTGAGAACTTTTGCCTGAGTAACTGGAATGATGGAGTTGCTATTAACTGAGGCTGGGGAAGAGCAGTTGGGGTAGAGGGCAGGAGAGGTGAAGATGACAACCTCAGTGTGACTTTCAGATGTTCAAGTAGAGATGTTGAGGCATTTTAGATATATATACATAGCTGGACTTCAGGGAATATGCGTTGACTAGAAATAAACGTTTGGGAGTTAATGTGTATAGGTGACATTTAAAACTTCCAGACTGGATGAGATCACTTAGAAAAGCTCCTTCTACATGCCATACCTTGTGCTAGTTCCTGTAGAGATAAATTTAAAATTGTCTTTGCCCTCAAGGAGCTTATGGTCTACCAGGGGAGGCAGATGTAAAGTTAAAACAGTATAAAAGTATATCAATACAACTATACATCAAGTACACATAATTCGGTAAAGTCATATCTGAGTCATCCTAAACTCCATCACCCTCAGAGTCGCTTGTTCAGTGGCCCAGCCATCAGACATACACAGAAGAAAGTCACAGCGTGGTACCTTTTATATCAGCTGGCTTCTCCCCTAACCCACTGCACCCAGCATGTTTCTAGTGATACTGGAGAACCTCACTGTAGAACTGTAGAACTGTAGAACCTCACTGTAGAACCTCTCCTCACTGGAGAACTGTGACAGTTCTGCATGGCCTGTAAGCCTCCTCATTATTTGGCCTTTGCCTTATTGCTTGCTTTAATTCCTCAGTTCTGTCCCTAGTGACAGAGATGATCAGTTTTGTATTTTTTTTATTGCTGTATGATTGATGTACAATATTATATAGGTTACCAGTGTACAGTATAGTGATTCACAATTTTAAAAGGTTATACTCCATTTATAGTCATTATAAAATTTTGGCTGCATCCTCCGTGTTGTACAATACATCCTTGTAGCTTATTTTGCACCTAATAATTTGTGCCTCTTAATCCCGTATCCCTATATTGACCGCCCCCTCCATTGGCTACCACTAGTTATTCTCTTTACCTGTGAGTCTGCTGCTTTTTGTTATGTTCACTAGTTTGTTGTATTTTTTAGCTTCCACGTGTAAGTGATGCATACAGTATTTGTCTTTCTCTGACTTATTTCACTTAGCATAATGCCCTCCAAGTCCATCCATGTTGCTGCAAATGGCAAAATTTCCTTCTTTTTTATGCTTGTAGTCTGTATTTTGAAACACCATTCTGATTGTAGAGTGAAAAATGAATGCGGAAAGGGAATAAAACAAACATAGTTTGCTATTTCTTACTCTTTGCTTGCCTTCACATTGATATTTAGTCATTTATAAAGACCTGTAGGGTTGGAATTCTCTGGTGGTACAGTGTTTAGGACTGCACGCTTTCATTGCAGTGCTTATGGGTTCAATCCCCGGTCAGGGAACTAAGATCCCAAATACCATGTCACATGCCCCCTGCCAAAAAAAAGACTGGAAGGGTAGAAAAAGTGTAATAGGTATGCAGAAATTGCAAGTGTATATTGCTATACAGTGCAATTTTGGGGATTAGGGGAAATTTTCTAGTAAATGCATGGTGTTGCAAACTTTACCCTCTTCCCTCCTGTATTTCATAGAAAAGGTAACCTGAATGGCAATTGCTAAAAACAAAAATCAAATATAAAATTACTATAGGATCCAGCAATTCTACTTTTTGAGTATATTTAAAAAATTGAAAGCAAAGACTCAAATAGATGTTTGTATATCAGTCTTCAAGGCAGTGTTATTCATAATAACCAAAGGTGGAATCAACCCAAATGTCCATAGGGTGATGGGAGGGATGCATGAATAAGCAAAGGTGGTATATGCATACAATGAAATATTATTAATATGTACCCTTAAAAAGAAAGGGAATTCTTTCCTACATGGATACATCCATACAACATGGATGAATCTTGAAGACACGTGAAGTGAAGGAAGCCAGACACAAAAGAACAAATACTGAACAATTGCATTTATATGAAGTAGTTGGCATCTTCAGATTTCTAGAGACAGAAAGCAGAACCGGAGGAGATGGGAATGGGAGATACCGTGTGTCATGGGACAGAGTTCCAGCCTTTTCTTCTCTAGAAAAGGCTCTAGAGAAGGGATAGAGTGGCGGTTCTGAAACACAGTGTACTTAATGCCACTGAGCTACACACTTAAAAATAGTTAGAATGGTAAATTTTATGTATATTTTACCACAAAAAAGTGACCTGGAAATACCTTGGCGTTGTAAGAAAGAACCAGAAAGGTTTCTATAAACTAATACTGTGCTGAATAATGAAAGATTTATAAGAAAGTAAAACATAAGTGCTATCTTTTGTGTAAATATTCATACTTGCTTTCATTTGCATAAATAGTTGGAAGACTCACCAAGCAACTAAAAAAAGTTCCTTCTAGGAGGGAGGCCAGCCTGTGGTCCCTTGGGGAAGGAGTGGTGATGAGGCATTTCAATGTGTTTCCTTTAACGTACATTTGATTTTTGAACTGTGTAGATGTATTACCTATTCGAAATAATGTTTAAACATGGAACTTAAGGTGGATTCACTGTAGAGAGATCAGTAATTTGTAGTCACAAAAAACCCTAATTTTTTAGAGGTGTTGATTAAATACTGCTACATGTGACATACCCTCCCCCAGACAGATGGAGTCCAGGGTTCAGGGGTCTGTGCCAGTGTTTGGTGTTTTGGGAGCTTGGTTTAGGTACAGAAGTGTTTTACCTTCCTTTCCCCTGCGGGCAGGAAAGAGGACATACTCTGGGTAGACATTTAATAAAGTCAAACTCTCTAATATTTTTCTCTGCCTCGTTGATCTGTTTGTATGTCTGTCTTCCCTTCTACATTGTGGGAACAGATGACAAGGACTTTAGCTGAACTGGAAAAAGCATGGACTTTGGAATCAGGCAGAACTATTTAAATCCAAAGCTCTTCTCTTTCTAATGTTTGACTTTGGTCAAGTTATTTTTTTACACTGAACCCGAGCTTCTGTGTGCATCATAGGGTTGTTGGAAGGATTAAGTGAGAGAAAAAACAGGTACATGCAATCACCTTGCGCATAGAAATTATTCAGTAGGAGCTTTGTCCCCTCTTCCTTTGTGTATTTTCCACGGAGCTTTACATTTAAAAGGCGTTTGAAGTGTTTAACAAATTGAGTGTGTTTATACCTATTAAGTCTGAACCCTGGTTAAGGACGGTGTGAGGCGGGCATATTTAGAAGACTTCCACCTTGAACAGCTAATGTTATTGTTGATAAACATTTTATCAAGCAACTGCCTGTTATGGGCCAAGAACTAAGTTTTCACTTGCTGATATGGTCTGTCTTTCCTTCTTCTTATCAGAGTCCAGCTTGAAGCTTTCTGCTTTGTGAAAGGCCTAGTCGTTTCTCTGTTTATAGGACCTCTTTTTCATACCAGTTTTATCAGTGGGTTTGAGACTCATTCTTTTACGCTCAGTACTCTTCTGTAAAACCTGTCTCATGTTCTCGGCATGGGTAAGTTAGGGATTGTTAAATATCTTTCTGCCTTTTGTCAAATTGAGCACATACTATGCTGGAGTGGATATAAACAGTATTCCTGCTTCCCTAGCAGCCTTTCCTCTAGTTTAAAAAAAAAAAATTACACACATGCCAAAATACACTTCATTATTTAGCAATATGATATTACTTTTGTTTACTATTTTACATCTTACCATGTAAAAGGATCCCGTTTTCCAAACATACATATTACAGAGAAAGGATTGGAAAGAGATGTACCAAGATGTGGACAGAGTTTATCTCTAAGTTATGGTATTTGGGTGATGGTGTTGCTTTTTTTTTTTTTTAACGCTAGTTATCTGGATTGTCTAAATTTTCAAAAATTTCACTTTGAAGTTATGGGAAGTACATTATTCTCTGCTAACAGAATACTGACCCTTCTCTTCCTCTTGCCTTCAGCTTTTGCGAGAATTGAAGCATCCTAATGTGATCGCCCTGCAGAAGGTGTTCCTTTCTCACAGTGACAGGAAGGTGTGGCTGCTGTTTGATTATGCAGAACATGATTTATGGGTAAGTCTAAACTCACTTTATTTTTAGGATAATAATTTTATATAGGTATGAAGAATAAATGTATGTGCTCCATACTGCTAATGTACAGAAAGGAAAACTTGCTCTGTTGACCATAGTTTCAAAATAAATATGCTAAAGGTAAATTTTGATTTAAAAGAATTAGAGCAATAAACATTAACATCCTGTTTTATAGTATTTGTCACATTCAGAAATTTCACTTCAAAAAATGTTCCTGAGTGGGAGATTGTAGTTTTAGGTAATGAATGGCAGTTTCCTAATATGTTCTAGGGAAATTACTTTCTTTTGCACTGTACACATATTTAACTGTTCATATTTAACAGTCATGTGCTTGTGAATAGTTTTCCTCTCTAAGTGAAGGTCCTGTCTTGCAGCATTTTGCCATTTAAAATTCACCCCACCAAATAAATATGTACAGGTCTGCAAATATTAGGGTTTTTTTTTTTTAAACAATATATAAAAGAAGCCAAAAATTCTAATTTCACATGTTTAAAATTAGGAATCAAGTCATTTAAACATTTTATCCCAGGACCTCCCAAAAGTAAAAAACAAATTCAAACTTGGCGGTAAGTTCAAACTTTGGATAATTAAATTTTGATTCAATAGAATGTGGTTTGTCATTTTTATAAATTATAACTCTTTTCAAGAATAACTTTAACAGACTAATAGGTCTTGAAAGAAATTTCCTTATAGCAGATATTGACAAGAACCTCTTCTGTCACGGATATCTAGTACCCATGTTGGCATGTTTTGGGCAAATGTTGGATGGAGATGGAGGTGGATGTGGGATTGCAGGGGGCAGATGGAATTTCTTTCCCTTCCACAATATACCATGTGTACATAAAAATTTGGATATGATGATTCAGTTTATATTTATTTCAATGCAATTGAATTCCCCATTTTTCTCTTCCTGCTTGTGTCTAGTGATTTGCTATTTACTATTGACTACTAAGACTATATCCTAATTTCATTATGTAAGGTGGAACTTTCCAATAATTCTGATATACATGCAGTCAGTAATGTTACCCAAATGCACTAAGTACTAACTTTATTTTATAGAACAGTAAAGATTTACAGAGTTTTTTTCCCTTTCTGTCAGTAGAGAATACAATTAATGCTATTTTAAGGCAGGTTTTAAATTATAAACCCTTTTTACTTCTTGGTTTTACTTAATGCAGATCTTAATGGTTTCAGTAAGTCATCACAACAACCACATTAATAATCTCACATTCACCCTCAATATAGATTCTGTTTTGGTTTGAGCTTATTATTTATTTTTCTTTGTGTTATTATTGGCCCTTAATACGTAATCTTAAAATGTACTTATTGCAGCCTTTATTGTGTTTTGTTGACATAGGCAAAGACTATGTTACTCTAATACATATTTTCTAATTTTTAGCATATTATTAAGTTTCACCGTGCATCAAAAGCAAATAAAAAGCCCATGCAGTTGCCAAGATCTATGGTTAAATCATTACTTTACCAGATTCTTGATGGGATCCATTACCTCCATGCAAATTGGGTGCTTCACAGAGATCTGGTAAGTATGTTTCTTTTAAATTGATCAATGTTTTCTTCTCTCCTTATAAAAATAACTTTTCTTCTTGGTACAGTTATGATGAACATTAATTATAGAAAAATTTGAAAATGCACATAAGCAAAAAGAAGGAAATAAAAATCACCCATAAGCCTATGATCAAAAGATTACCATTATTAACTTTTAGTGTATGTTCTTTCCTTGCATTGACACACAACTGTAAAATGTCAATGTGGTTTTTAACAAATGACCTGCATAATCTTCATGAGATGGCTGTATGTAAAACAAATACCTTTTAATCCATTTGTTTTTCATAATTTTGCTTACTGTTAGTAAAAATGTTAATAATTAAAGACCGAGTTCGTATTGTTTTCAAAGCTAAACTGAAATAATGACATTGCATCCAGTAAGTAGAATTAAGTAAATGAATAAATCTAACAGGGGAAATATACTTATTAGGCGTATTAACCACAATTCAAATATTTGATTTTACTTTTTTACTCAGCACACACATAACAAAAATTTATTAACATCAAATTATATGTTACACATCTTTTCATTGTTATCTAAATTTAGTTTATGTTGATGAAATTCTTTTGTTTGTTCTTAAGAAATATGGGTGCTGAATAGCTGTAATACCCATGAGTTTCTAGTTGGAAGTTTTATTTTGCTTAGGCTTTTGGAGATTCTAGGGATATAGTAGGGATAAATCTAAGTCGACTCAGTTCTTATAATTGAGAGGAAGTATTTATTATAGAAAGGAATGGTACCTTGTCACTTAGACCTAGTCTTCTGACTTGAGCATCTCGTGATATGGCATTTAAGTTAAATTGGGGCCAAATGGCAGCACAGAGCTGCATTTACCATTTCAACAGAAGCATTTCACCTCATAATTTTAAACTGAGGTTCTCATTGCGTTCCACGTATCTGCTTTACTATTACCTGTGAATCAGCATGTATGAAAATAATTCTTGGGTACATGAAGTTCTAGGTCAAACCCTCCTTCATAAATGGTTTTAGATTTTAATTTGCTACTTAATATAGCCTATGTGAGTTATATTTTTGAGGTCATATTCACGTTTGAATCATTTATCAGAATCCTTTGCTGAAGATTAATCTCAACTCTTTTTTCATAAAATTGTATATTTCTTCTAAATAGGATGTGGTGTTAGTGTGTTAGTCGCTCAGTCCTGTCCAACTCTTGGCAGCCCCATGAACTGTAGCTTTAATGAAGATTAATCTCAACTCTTTTTTCATAAAATTTTATATTTTTTCTAAATAGGATAGTTCAACACATTTTATTTGTGATGGCACTACCTGCATATCCAGTAGTACTAAAACCTGATTTCGCCAGGATTCAGTTTTCACCCACCCAAACTTGCTGCTGCTTTAATGTCCTCTATCCTGGTGACTCAGATGGTAAAGAATCTGCCCACAATGCAGGAGATCCGGGTTCGATCCCTGCATTGGGAAGATCCCCTGGAGAAGGAAAGGCTACGCGGTCCAGTCTTCTTGCCTGGAGAGTTTCATAGACCGAGGAGCCTAGTGGGCTACAGTCCATGGGGTTGCAGAGTCAGACACACTGAGCGACTAATACTTACAGACATCCTGGTGATGGCACAACCCTCCTTCTAGCCTAGAAACTTCTTTTACCACTTGCAGGCCCTTGTACTCCACATCTGGAACGTCTCTGGTCCTGCCAGTCTCCCCACTGAAATCTCTCTTCCATTCCTCTGTTTCCATTCCTAGTGCCTCATTCCTAGTTCAGGCCTTTACTATCCTTTTCTCGTGGGATGGTGCTAGCCTCTTGTCTCCTTGTCAACCATCCTTTTCCCTTCCAGTCCACTGTAGACCTTTAGAATAATTACTCAGTCCCTGCTCAGGAACTTTGAAACAGTTCCTCACTGCTTAGAGACTAAAGCTCTCATTCCTTTTTTGGCTTCTGAGGTCTTGTCAGGTATACCTATAGCTGCCTTTAAAATTTTTCTCCGATATCCCTATAATCTCTCACATGCAGTATACGGTTGAACTACTGATTATTCTTTAGATCCTCCTGAGATTTCCTGCCTCAGTGGCATTTATTTCTCTTGTCTTAAAACACTTTACCCTGTCTCTACATATTCAGATATTACCTGTTCTTCAGAACTTGCACAAATGTTAAACTTATCCTCATATCCATCCCTACTTGAAAATAATCTGTCCTCCTTGTTGGTTACTGTTATACTCCATCTTTGCTCCTCTTCTGGCATTTGTCTGTTAGCACTATAGTAATTTATATAGATGTCTAGAAGATGTTCTAGGCCATAAAGTTATTGAGAGAGTGGGGTCAGTGGTTCATTTTGGTATACTACTGCTCGGTATACAGTAGATACTGAGTGAAAATTTCCTTCGGAGAAGGCAATGGCACCCCACTCCAGTACTCTTGCCTGGAAAATCCCATGGACAGAGGAGCCTGGTAGGCTGCAGTCCATGGGGTCGCTAAGAGTCGGATGCGACTGAGCAACTTCACTTTCACTTTTCACTTTCATGCATTGGAGAAGAAAATGGCAACCCACTCCAGTATTCTTGCCTGGAGAATCCCAGGGACAGAGGAGCCTAGTGGGCTGCCATCTATGGGGTTGCACAGAGTCGGACATGACTGAAGTGACTTAGCAGCAGCACCAAATATTTCCTTAATGAATGAGTATCAGTAAGAATATTGATTATTACAGCATGTTTTTTTATTTCCTTGTATTAATATGTGCAAAGCATGGACTGGTGAGGACAGTACAAACATAACTATATCAAGACCTTCTTAGGAATTTAGTTTGAGAGAAGAAATATAACATGTACGCAAACAATTATACTACAAGACAGATGAGAGAGATTGTGATCATGGCAATGTGAGAAGTACAGACTAAATGCTACTCAAGGTTAAAAGAGGTTCTGAATGGGGGGATAAGGGAAAGCTTCAGAGGGTGCCATTTAGAATTTAAAGAGAGATTTGGGAGACGAGGGTAACCTGATGGAGTGTTGGATGTGACATTTCTGCGGGGAGAAAGCACTTGAATTATCTCAGAAAGAATGTGTATTTCTGTCAGGTTCAGAAATGGATAAGCTGAATTAGGGTAGTATGAAGTCAGGCTAGGAAGATAGGAGTTGGAGCCTGATTGAGGAAGCCCCTAAATATCAGGCTAGGGAGTTCGTTTGTTTTTAAGTACTGAAAGTTTGTAAGCAACAGAATTAAGGGTTTTTTTCCTGATTAAATTATTATTCCCTATTAAAGAAGCCACCACTGATTATTATTACCTCTTACATAGCATGGACTAGATACACACACACACACATACATATATATACATACATATACACTCAATATATATATTATATATATTAGTGAATTATAGTTGATTTGCAGTGTTAATTTCTGCTGTACAACAAGGTGATTCAGCTACACATACACTTTTTTTTAGTATTCTTTTCCTTTATGGTTTATCATGGGATATTGAATATGTTCCCTGTGCTGTAGGACCTTATTGTTTATCCGTTTTACGTAGACTAGCTTTCATCTGCTAACCCCAGCCTCCCATTCCATCCTTCCCCCAACCCTCTTCCCCTTGGCAACCACAAGTCTGTTCTGTATGTCTGTGAAACTGCTTTCGTTTCATAGTTAGGTTCATTTGTTTCATATTTTAGATTCTACATACAAGGGATATAATGCTGTGTTTGTCTTTCTCTTTCTGACTTAATTTCACTTAGTATGATAGCCTCTAGTGGCATCCATGTTGCTGCAGATGGCATTGGTGTTTCCTTTTTTATGGCTGAGTGGTATTCCATTGTATATATGTGCCGCATCTTATCTATCTCTTCTTGTCAGTGGGCTTTTAGGTTGTTTCCATGTCTTGGCTGTTGTGAATAGTGCTGCTGTGAACATAGGTGTGCATATATCTTTTTGAATTACAGTTTTGTCTGGATATATATCCAGGAATATATCCAGACAAAACTGTAATTTCCAGAAGTTGGATTGCTGGGTCATATGATAACACTATTTTCAGTTTTTAAGGAATCTCCATACTGTTTTCCATAGTAACTGCACCAACTCACATTCCCACCAACAGTGTAGGAGGATTCCCTTTTCTCTGCATCCTCTTCAGCATTTGTTATTTGTAGGCTTTTTAATCATGGCCATTCTGACTGGTATGAGATGGTACCTCACTGTAGTTTTGATTTGCATTTCTCTAATAATTAGAGATGTGAAGCCTCTTTTCATGTGCCATTGTGCCATTATTGGCTGTCTGTATTAGCATGGACACAGTATTGAATTCGTGTTCTGAATGTGGTTCTGACCGAGTATAATATTTGTTTATATTTTACCTGTACAGTCCCCTAGTGCCTCTCCTCCTTAAATAAGTAACTCTAACAAGATTTGAAGCTTTAAACCAGTAAGAATAGAGTCTTTGGTAGCCTCCTTAGTTCTTTCACTGATTGTGAGGCCTGCTATCTGGACCATATTGTTGTACTGTCATGGTTTTGCCAAAAAATTTTCTGGAATAGATTTAAAACCATATGTTTACTTTATAGATACATTCTGCAGTAGATATAGAAATATGAATATGGTTAAAAGGGATATGATGGAGACTTTTGAAAAACTGTTTTTTTGTATGAGCTTAAGAGTAGAGTTGCAGTTTTAGTCAATGAGTAGGTTTTTTAAATGCTTCATTTCCTACTACTGTAGGAAATTTGGGTTTATACTGTTAGTCACAACTGTTTCAGAGTGTGTACCATCTCTAAATTTTAATTTTGTGTGAGAAATGTAGGAAATTCATACAATTAAAAGTGTTAGAGTAAATATAAAACTGCAGTGTAAAGGTATATCTCAACAAATTAAAAAAGTAAATAAAAACCAGTGTTTTGGACTTCACACATAGAAGTACATCAATGGGGTTGATGTTTTTCATTGTGATTGAGTGCATATCTGGAAAAATAATTATGTCATTTGGGTCCTAGAATGTAATACAGAAATAGAGAATTTAAATAAAGTCATCAAAAGTGTTACTTACATTGAGAAATTGTTTTAAAAGGAAAGGAGAAAAGGAGCTAAATGTATTCAACTTAGCAAAGAGACAGTAAAATAGAGACATAAGTCTATAAATATTTGGAAGTTGTAAACACCAAGGGAGGAAAGATGTATTTTAATTTTACAACAGGATATTGCCAAGAGTAAGAAGATGAACTATAGGATGACTCATTTTTATGACATTATTATTCTGGTAGCCTGGAAGAATGCCAGGATATAGTTTATCTTTTTATCAAAATTATGAACTTCTTGAGAGCAAGAATCAGATCTCACTAATTTTTGTATTCCTAGTGTTGGCGTAATGTTTGTACTCATAAGTTACTTGAATTTTAGCAAAGCATCTGGCAATTGCACATTATTCTTTAGCAAAGGTAGAGAAATGTGGGCTAAATGGTAGTATTGTTAAGTGGATTTATGGCTCCTTTGTTACAGAATCTTGCTACTGGATCAGCGGCATAAACTGAACTATAAGTTAAACTTTTTTTTTCCCTTCATATCTCTGTGCTTAGCAGATGATAAATGCTAGGTCTTTATTAAATGAAGGATTTGAATGAATGCTCTAGGGTTCTAACCCTAGCTCTGTCTTTTAAAAAATATGGCAGTTCCATTGCAAAATTCTAACTTGAGTTTTATATGGTAATTATTCTTCACAATAGTGGGCTAGTAGTGGGTCATTTGAAGTTCACAGGCACAAATAGCTAGTATATGGTATGCAAACATGGTACGTGCAAGTTTTTGTGAGATCCAGTTGGAGAAAATAATTTTACATCCTGTAATCTTTAGAGTTTTATTATTAACTAACCATCTATGGAACAGTTTTGGATTGGTATAAAGTTACTTCCGTTTCAGACCTAGAAAGTGAAAGTATTACTCGCTCAGTCGTGTCCAACTCTTTGTGACCCCGTGGACTGAAGCCCACCAGGCTCCTCTGTCAGTTAAATTCTCCAGGGAAGAATACTGGAGTGGGTCGCCATTCCCTTCTCCAGGGGATCTTCCTGACCCAGGGATCAAACCTGGGTCTCCTGCATTGTAGGCAGCTTCTTTATCATCTTGAACTACCAGTAGGCTCGGTTATAGCCCTGAAGACATTTATTCTATTAGAGTCACAGTTTTCTTAAGTTAATCGTGAAAGTGACAGCTCATTATTTTTGCTGTATTCTGTTCATTACAAGTCACTAGGCATAGCCCATGTTTGTCCTCCCTGGTGGCTTGGTAGTAGAGAACCCACCTGCCAATGCAGGAGACACGGGTTCAATCCCTAGGTTGGAAAGATTCCTTGGAGGAGGAAATGACTACCTACTCTGGTATTCTTACCTGGGAAATCCCATGGACAGAGGAGCCTGACGGGCTACAGTCTATGGGGTTGCAAAAGAGCTGGACATGACTTGGCAGCTGAGGACACAGGCACAGCCATATTCAACAGGAACAGCTACATAAGAGTGTGTGTACCGGGGGTGGGGATGATTGGAAACTATGTCTGAAGCTGCCTACCGTAGGTCTGAGAGACTTTTAAATGATGTTTGGATCCTGTTATTGTCCTTTTTATTTAGTTAAAATACAGTAAAGAAAATGCAAAAAGTCCCCTCCTTTCATATACAGCCTCTTCCATGTATAAAAGCTACTTGCGTAGTAAGAATTTCAGGATAGTTCTAGTTCTAAAGAGTAGTGAAACATTATAAAGTACCAATTATTCCTTCCCTCTTCCATTCTTCAGTGATTTACTTGCAGAATTTGGTATACATTCCTTACTTTTGCCCTCCTCGCCTCTCCCATCACTCTTTCCCCACCCTGCTATTAGATCACAAGTTTAATCCACGTAAACCTAGAGGGTGTGTGCAACTGAGATCCAGGATTTTTCACTTTGAACATACTGAGAGGTTCTTTCTTTGTTATGCAGTCTGAGGCATATTCTTATCACTAATATTAGTACCTATTATTATGTTTGTTTTTCTTTTTCACTCATTTATGTAAAGCAATAGCAAAAATGCAAGGAAAAACTTAAATGATGAAAAAACATTGTTTTCCAAGGTTGTTCATGCTGTTGAGTTCTACCAACTAGCTGACAAGCAGTAAAAGGACAGCGTGAAATATAGTCCTTTAGCCAAAAAGAGCATTTGAAGACTCTTTAGGAACATCATTACAGGAAAGTGCTATATATGAAATCAAAGATGTCTTTCTGTTTTCTACTCAACTGGAAAAAAAGTGCTGTGCTGTTCTTCTTTGTGAAAGTTTGATTAAAATATTAAATGCTTGGTTGTTGGAGAACTGTCTAGAAAATCTCTCTGTGCCTCACAGCTTCTCTTTGTATCTTGTGTGACAAGGAGATGCATCAAAGTCTTTAATTTTGCCTATGCTAAACAGGGCCCAATAAGGGAAATGTTTATACTCCAAAGAAACCCTTAAAATCTTACTGTCGCCATCATTTCAGCATTTTGTAGGCATTTTGATAATGTTTTAGAGTTTTAGCTTTGGTCTTATGGTATGGGAGCTTTGAGATCCTAGATTTTAAAAAAAAATTATTTCTAAGATGGTTAATCTTGCTCCTCAAGCCTTAGTTTATTCATTTGTGAAATGGCAGTGATAGGTGCTTTACATGGCTGTTGAGTCTGTAGTGTTAGCTCTAGAGTTCCTGAATTCCTGATTTTCTGAAGAAGCTTCTTCCGTACATTCTTCTGAATATCATCAGCAATCCAGTATTGCCCTTGCTTTTAACTGCTTTCTTCTCTGGAATTCCTTTAGCCTGATGCTCTTCCTAGTCCCTTCTGGTTTACAGAGTAGAGCCCTACTATAAATATGTGAAACATGCTTCTTGGTATTTAAAAAAAAAGGTAGGCCATGTTTCATCTGGTTTATATTTAAATATTGCTAATATTTTTTGCCAAGTCTTGTATTTAAGAATACAAGAAACTTGCTTAAATGAGATCAAAGTTAGTGTTTCACATAACTTTTCATTCAAACAATTCCATGTTAATCAAATGACTATTATTTTTCATTTGATTTATTAAGAATTGTGACAGAAAGTAGTATTTATTTTAATATGATTTAATCACCCTAATTTCTTTCAGAATGCAGAGCTAACAATGAAAAAAGTTAAATGTGGCCTGTTTATTCTAACCTGTAATTTTAGGTGATTCTGGATAGTCACAGATCTTGTCACACTGAAGATTCACACTAGGGCTTTTGTGGGTGACCTTTGATTCCTTAGAGCTAGTCCTCCACGGTCAGTGGCTCAGCTGCTCCTGACGGCAGTCTGAAGGCCTTTGACTGTGGTGACGCCATCTGTGTGCAGTGACTCCTGTCCTGCTCCCTCTGTACAGCCCTTGTGAAGATAGGTAAGGGAATGTTTCTTACAATACTCTGGATCCTGCCACATATATTTCACAAATGTAAGAAGAGATTATTGAAGTGCTTTCTAGATGTGGGGCTGCAATTCATTTTGGCATGTCAGTTTTTCCATCATCCATACCCATAGCCTAGTCACTGGAGTTTCCAGCAGAGTCCCGTACATCTTTCGGTTTGAGTGAGAGCATAATGCTCTACCATCTGTTGCACAGGCAGGTGATACATACTAAGAATCACACTTCTTAGAAGGTCAGCTTCAAAGGGGACATGGTTTGACTCTCAGTGGCCTGTGGGTCAAGATTCTTTTGATGATCGCTGAGTTCAGTATAGTTTTATTGCCTACACTCACAAACACATGATATAGAAGGTTATTTGCCAAGTTAACTTCATAGTCCCTAAAAGAGTATATAGTCAAGATATCTTCCACAGTGACGGCCATGGCAGAAACTGGTGAGGAACCAGGGCATACAGAAGGAGCCGCAGTACTTTGAGTCCTATGTTTAAAACTGAAGAATTAATTCAGGCATACTGTTTTATTAATTTTATTGAAGTAGAATTTGTATACAATAAAATGCACCCATTTTAATTACAAATTGATGAATTAGGACAAATATATATACTGCCACGGGCATTCTTTTTTTTATTATTTTTTTATTGAAGTATAATTGGCTTGCAACACTCCATTGGTTCTAGGTACACAACATAATGATTTGATATTTCTATACATCACAAAATGATCACAATAAGTCAATAGCAAATTTAGGGCAGTTTTCAAAGACCAAAGTCACCATACAAAGTTATTATAAAATGTTGACTGTATTCCCCATGATTTACTTTCATTCCCATGACTTATTTGTTTTGTGACTGGAAGTTTGTGCCTCTTAATCTCCCTCACCTATTTCACTCATCCCCTCCCACCCCTCCCCTCTGGAAGCCACCCGTTTGTTCTCTGTGTCTCGGAGTTTGTTTCTGTTTTGTTATGTTTGTTCATTTGTTTTGCTTTTCATATTCCATATATAAATGAAATCATTTTGTATTTGTCTTTGATTTACTTCACTTAGCATAATACCTTCCAGGTTCACTGATATTGTTGGAAATGCAAGATTTTATTCTTTTTTGTGACTTGAGTAATATTCCATGGTTTGTGCGTGTGTACACCACATCTTCTTTATCCGTGTATCAGTGGACACTTAGGTTGCTTCTATATCTTGGCTATTATAAATAATGCTGCACTGAACATAGGGGTGCTGATATCTTTCTGAATTACTGTTTTTGTTTTTTTCTGAAAAAATACCTAGGAATGGAACTGCTGGATTGTATGCTATGCTAAGTCACTTCAGTCGTGTCCGACTCTGTGCGACCCCAGAGATGGCAGCCCACCAGGCTCCCCCGTCCCTGGGATTCTCCAGGCAAGAACACTGGAGTGGGTTGCCATTTCCTTCTCCAGTGCATGAAAGTGAAAAGTAGAAGTGAAATCACTCAGTCATATCCAACTCTTAGCGACCCATGGACTGCAGCCTACCAGGTTCCTCTGTCCATGGGATTTTCCAGGCAAGAGTACTGGAGTGGGTTGCCATTGCCTTCTCTGGCTGGATTGTAAGAGATGTAGGTTCAATCCCTGGGTCCAGAAGATCCCCTGGAAGAGTCCATGGCAGCCCACTCCAGTATTCTTGCCTGGAGAATCCCCTGGACAGAGGAACCTGACAGGCTGCAATCCACAGAGTTGCAAGGAATTGGACACAACTGAAGTGACTTAGCACACACGCATGCAGATACCAAAGAAGGGCCTGATCATTTAGCTGTGAAAGATTTAAAGACCCAATAGTGGGTGGGAACAACAGGGGTTAGCAAATGACATTTACCTCTTAAGTCAGTGGCAAATTCAGGGTAGCTCTCAAAGACCAAAGTAAACTAAAGGTTTTAGTTTAATACAGCACAATAAACATTATTAAGAGCTATTTGCACCTGATATTATGGATTGAACAGATACAGATGCTCTCATTAGGTAGGTCACTTCCAAGCCTTCAGATCTTGACTTTGGTCAAGACTAGACTCTTGAGAGGCAACTGAGACTATGCTTCCAAATAAAATTAAACTCAGTGCATTAGTTTCCTATTACTGCTGTAACAAATTGCCACAAATTTAGTGGCTTAAGACACACAAAGTTTCTTAGAGTTAAGAAATCCAAAATGGGTCTCACTGAACTAATAATCAAGGTGTTGGCAAGGCTTTGTTTCTTTGTGGAGATCCTAGGGAAGAATCTGCTTTCTTGCCTTTCCTGTCCTCTTGAGATCACCTGCATTCTTTGATCTTGGTTTACTGCCTTTTAGCTTTGAAACCAGCAATGGCTGGTCGAGTCCTTTTCATTGCTTCACTCTGATGCTGATTCTCCCCTGCTTTCCACATTTAAGGATTATTGTGATTCCATTGGGCTCACCTGAGCAACCTTATTCTATTTGCTACCTTAATTCCTTTTTGCCATGTGGTATAACATAGTTACAGGCTTCTGGAATTAAGACGTGGACATCTTTGGGGGTGAGGGCAGGCCACCATTCTGCCCACCGCAGGCAATATCACAGCTCATTTGGGGTGTTTCATCTAGAGCAAGGGTTCAACAGCTGCTGTCAGAACTGCCCCATGCAAAGGGCATCTTCACCTTCTGATCTGTGAGGAAGAGCGAAGAACAAGGATCATTAATTTATTCATTCTTGCTACCTACCATGCAACTCTCACAAGTATTTGTTTTGGTCCTTGTGTTGTAGATGTGGGGAATACAGTGGTGTGCAAAATGAACAAGAAAGGTTCCTAAACTTGATTTTAGACTAGGAGGGAAATAGACATTAAACAGTCACATGACTAAATATATGATAATTTGAAAAAAACCTGTGGTAAGTTCAATAAAGGAAAAGATCAAAGTGCTGTGAGAGGATTTAAGGTGTGAACTGACCTAATCCAGGAGGTCAGAAAGTCTTCTTTGAAACTGGTGTTTGAGCTGAGCTGGAAAGGATGAGGTAGGAGTTGAGTGGTTGTGTGGCATGTGCAAAAGCCCCTGCCCACCACTGACATTCTATTTGAGCAGCACTGTAGGATGATTCAGGGCTTCCCTGGGGGCTCAGATGGTAAAGAATCCACCTGCAGTGCAGAAGACCTGGCTTTGATTCTTGAGTTGGGAAGATCCCCTGGAGAAGGGAATGGCAACCCACTCCAGTACTCTTACCTGGAGAATTCCCTGGTCTGAGAAGCCTGGCGGGTTATAGTCCATGAGTTTCGAAAGAGTCGGACACAACTGAGTGACTGACACACACACACATACAGGATGATTCCGATCCCTTGTTGGGAATGGCAGTATCTTCATCAAGAGGGGATCTTACATTTAAGGACTGATGGTTCATTTCACTAGGAGATTACTTATGATGGTTATTTTGTGTGATTATATTTTTACCTAAGTACCATCAGAGTAGAAGTCTTTTCTTGGTGAGCGCTGCAAGCCAATTAAGTATTGTTCATTTGCCATGTGTGCTTTTGTTCTCATAAGCTTGGCCTAGAGCGCACCACTGAGAGACTTGGGTTCTAATCCTGGGTCTGCCACTGTGTGGACAGTGAACTTAGTTGAGGTTGGAGGTTTTGTTTGTTTGTTTGTTTTCTTTGCATTTCTTCATGAGTAAACTGAGAGGGCTCAGCTTCTTAATTTCTACCTCTGACATTCTTAATTTCTCAAGGTAATAAGACTGAATTCTTTGATTTGAATATGAATGTCACAAATGTAAAAAGAAAACTACTTTCTACCAGTGTTGCTTCTCTGCAGATGGATTGTAGTAGTTAATAAATAGGATAGCATCTGAATGTCTTTGTGGCTTTATTTCCTGGCCTTGCTGTCAATGTGGAATATATCTTGATTATACACTGTTGGTGACCTTGAAGTTACTTAGGTAAATAGCCTTCTGGATACATGTGTTTGTCTTGCATTAAGCTTTTTATAAAGGCTGCTTTTTATTGGTTCTTGTTAGAGAAAAGAAAACCTTATCTCTGCTGTTCAGGCCTGTGACCACTCCTAAAAGGCAAAGACAAAGAAGTGCATTGTTCACTGTCTTGCAGTGCTGGGTTGGCAGCTGTTTACCATGAATACCAAGGTTTAATTAACAAGGATGCCCGTTACCTCTAGACCATTTTAAAGTAAAATGAAATTAATCATAGCATTTAATATTATAGACTGCTCCCATTTTAAGACAGCCTGCATCTTGTTATAAATACATAGTTTCTAACTGGGAAGGAATTTTTGCTTAGAAGTGGCACTTTAAATTGTGGTTAGGTTCTCTTGAATACAAAGGCCTATTTAACCCACAATACACTGAAAGTATGACACTTACAGAATTATGGAACCTAATGCCATTTTCCTGGATTTCTGTGGGAGAAGTACCGGTTTTTAGATTTAGAGTATTTGCTTTATAAACACATTTCATCCTTCTAAGGTGTTCCAGACAGTAGGCTGGGCACTGAGACTACAGGCACAGATGAAATATAGTCCCTTTCCTAATGAATGCATGGGGGTAGGGGGAGATACACATAAATGGATAATCATAAAGGAAATTTCTTTTAAAAAAGAAATTATAAGGTATATTCAGGGATCAGCTATGTACAAGATGCTGAGAGCACAAAAGAATACATAACCAGGGGCTCTCCTGGAGGACTCACACTGAGCTGAATCTGAAACGATGAGGAGAAATTTATAAGAATGAACTGGGGGGCCGTGGGTGGGGAGAGCATTCCAGGCAGAGGGGACAGCATGAATAAGGGCATGGGGTAAGAAACTGTTAGTCACTCAGTCGTGTCTGACTCTTTGTGACCCCATGGACTGGGGCCCGCCAAGCTTCTCCATCCATGGGATTTTCCAGGTAAGAAGACTGGAGTGGGTTGCCATTTCCTTCTCCAGGGGTAAGAAACTGGGAGCACTTTAATATTACTGGTGCAAAACAAGAAGTAGTGAAAGAGGAGGAAGGAGAGAGAAGTGGGCACCAGATTACAGTAGACTTAAAAATTTTTTTTTTTTAGGCTGTGCTGGGTTTTCATTGCTGCACGGGCTTTTCTCTAACTTGGGGGAGAGAAACTACTTTCTAGTTGCCATCTGCAGGCTTCTCATCGCAGTGGCGTCTTTTGTTGTGGAGCATGGGCCCTAGGGGGCTACATAGGTAGCGTTAGTGGTCAAGAGCCCACCTGCCAGGAAGGGGTCAGGAAGATCCCCTGGAGGAGGGCATGGCAACCCACTCCAGTATTCTTGCCTGGAGAATCCCATGGACAGAGGAGCATGGCAGGCTACAGTTCATGGAGTCACAAAGAGTCAGACACAACTGAAGCAACTCAGCACGCACGCATGCACGCCCAGGTTCCAGATGCTGGGGCTTCAGTAGTTGTGGTTCCTGGGCTCTAGGGCACAGCCCCAGTGGTTATGGTGCACAGGCTTAGTTGCTCTGGGGCATGTGGAGTCTTCCCAGATCAGGGATTGAACCTGTGTCTCCTGTTTTAGCAGGCAGGTTCTTTACCACCGATAGAGAAGAGAAGGAAGTGCATGAAGGACAGATGTGGTGGTTTAGTCATTAACTCGTGTCTGACTCTTTGCTACCCCATGGACTGAAGGCCACTCTGACCATGGGATTTCCCAGGCAAGAATACTGGAGTGGGTTGCCACTTCCTTCTCTAGGGGATCTTCCCAACCCAGGGATTGAATCTAGGTCTCCTGTATTGCAGGCAGATTGGGGATGCTAATAATAGATCATGTGTGTGTGCTCAGTCCTGTCCAGCTCTTTGCGACCCCACGGACTGTAGCCTACCAGGTTCCTCTGTCCATGGGATTTTCCAGACAAGAATACTGGAGCAGGTTGTCATTTGCTTCCCAAGGGGATCTTCCTGACCCAGGGATCTAACCTACATCTCCTGCGTTGCAGGTGGATTCTTTACCACTGAGCCACCAGGGAAGCCCAGAGAGGAGGAGATAGTAGATAAATCTTTAGGAGGTAAGATAATCAAACCTGAGGACTGATTAGATTTGAGGAATAAAGGACAGGTGCTCAGACTTCTGTTTTTGTTGACTGAGTGACTGAGAAGGGGATACCATCAGAGAGGTAGGGAAAATTCAGTTTGAACATGTTGAATCTGAGATGGTTGTGGAGATGACCAGCATACAGCTGACATATCTCTAGATATATAGGGACTCAGAGGAATAGATTTTGGAATCATTGGCCATGAGTGATTATTGAAACCCTGGAATAAAGTAAAATTAGGACTTAAAATGTGTGTTCAGAAGTGAGCTTGGCATATTTCAGGGTAAGTGTTAATTCTAGTTTCTTACAGTTTCCTTTAAAATGTAGAACTTGCCTATCAAAGGACCATGATTACTGACCATTGGCAATTTTCACTCATTCATTTATTTGTTCATTCATCCAGCAAATCAACAGATACATAAAGTGGTGACAGAAATATCTTCCCTGCTTTTTAGGAGGTTGCAGTCACAATAATCAGATACTCTATATTTTTAAAACAATTACTATCAAGTTATTTTAAAGGGTAAATGTATGATAAGACTGATGCTACTAGCAATTGAGTGTTATATTTCAGAAAAAAAGCATTTTTTTGCCCTGTTTGTTGCAACACAGAATCTTGTTTGTTCAAGGTGAACAATGGAGAACAGTGTAAACAAAGGAACATAAACTGAGGATTTTCTCCTGGGAACGTACTTCTGTATCAGATGTGACGAGAGTCGCGCCACTTCTGTATTTAAAGAAAAGAATAGTTGTAGCCACTAATATTAGGCTAGCACTGTTCATTGTTCAGAAACTAGTCTGATTGATATCTGATTGGTTTTTCCTGTCATTCAGGATTGTAGACAATTGTGTTTGTGTTTTTCTGTCTTCTTTATTGGTACTGATGAGAGTCATCTTGTGGGTTTCTTATTTTTGTTCCAAATGTCCTGGGGTAGGGAATGTAAAGCAAATTAATAGGATAAATTGTATATTGTTAGGCTGTTCTATTCATGATGTGCCAATTAACTGAAATAAACTTAAGCCTGTGAAAAACAATTGATTCTATAAAAGGAAAAAACCTATCTAAGATACACGTAAAACATCATGAATGTACATTCAACAATTAACTAAATTCTTGTAAAATGCAGATATTTCAAGAAAAATTTCTGAGTAATCATATGGTTTATCTCATTATTTCCCTGACTTTTGCCTCTTAAATACAATTTAACTAAAATGAACCTTGCAGCCTTGATTTGTCTATCCAATTTTATTGCTGATAAGTTAAATACGAGGTTTCCAACTCCTGCCATTTTTACTGTTTCTATGGTAACTAAAGTGTGCAAACCCAGCAGTATCACTTTCTTTCACAGCTGGCATTTTGTGTTCACAGTAAGAAGAGGGGTTTTAGTACAGCATCGTCTGTGTTAATTGGAATGTAACTAGGTCAGGACCGTTTTGGTATCCTCTTTCCATTCTTTCAGGTTTATGTGTGGGGGTGTGTGCATGAGCTGCAGTTTCCTTTGTTTTTTTTTTTTAATAGCATATACCTTCAGTTAATTAATCACTGTCAAAGTTAGTCTTTTAAAAATTCAGCATAATATCTGTAAACACACCTGAGTGTGGAATCTTGAGGGTTAGATGGAGTTGTTCCGAGACGTGCCCCCAGCCCTGTATTTCTTGAGTAATTCTCCTAAAAAAAAAACCCAGGGAAATTGATGTGAAAATGCTTTGAAAAGTTAAAAGCATCTTATTTTTGTTTTCTTATCCATTATGATTTATGACAGGATATTGAAGATCGTTCCCTAGGTTAAATGCATTTTCATGGGTGATCACATTATTTTGTTGTTATTTTCAAACATCAAATATCTTATGACCTTAACAATTAGTTACCTATTCTAAAGGGGATAGTTAATCCCAGTTAAGAGGTGTGCATTTCAAAATGATTCCCTCTGCGATTCCAGATTTTAACTTGACTACAGGAACCCTTCTCTGTGGATACTGCCCAAACTCTGGGTTTCTTAGCCTGTACAAAAGAGCTGACAGTCACTGCTCTCCCAAACCATGTCACCACTTCTGCCCTCATCTCAGGCTCTATCTACATGGAGATCCCACACTCACAGCTTCTCTGGGCTTCCAACAGACGTGTCAAAATCATTCTCTACTGACTTCAGAACTCGCTAGATCCTTGTCTCTCTCTCCTTATCCTCATTCCACTGTGCTGCTCCTGTTCGTATTCCCTGTTTCCGTATAGCACAACTACAGAACTTCTAACCAGAGTTAGCTAACAGTGATCAAGACTGGCTTCCTGGTTTTCTCCCATTCAGCAGCTCATAATCTACTTTCATTTCGTCTTTTTTTTTTTTTTGACTGCACCGCAGGGCATGTGGTGTGGGGTCTTAGTTCTCTCATGAGGAATTGAACCCATGTCCCCTGCAGTGCCTAGTCTTAACCACTGGATCGCCATTTTCATTTCTTATGTGAAACAATTTTTGTTCCTTTGTCACATACTTTGTATTTTTATCTTTCCTCTTTATTTTTTTTTTTTAAAGGATTTAAGCTCAAATTTTAGGAACTGCAAATAATGTAACAAATGGTACATAAATACTTGATACTTTTACAATTTTAAAAACTGTTATATCCCAGAGATTGCCATTCTCACTAAGGCCTTGAAAAATGTACTCTAAATCTCCCTTTACTGGGCATTCCACACTTTCACTACTGAGGGCCCAGATTCAATCCCTGGTTAGGGAACTAAGGTCCTGCATGCCACAGAGCATGGCAAAAAAAAAACACCAAACCTAAATTTGCCTTTGCCTGTTTCCCGCTTATTTGGGTCTCATTTACTGCAGCTACCTTCTGTAAATGCACAGACATTATTTTTTCTAAGTCACCAATGACCTTCTGATTGTCTCTAAGTTGCCTCTTCTCAGCTTGCATTCTGCTGTTCCTGAAGACCATCTTTTCCTTTTTAAGCTCTTAGCTTCTAGAAGCCTATGCTACCTTTGTTTTCTTACCTTGGATGCTCCTTCACTAGTTCTTTTATTGGCTCTTGTTCTTCTACCCTTTATTCCTCTCAGCATTATTTTTTTTTCTTATTAAAAATACTTCTTCTCTAATTACAAATACCAAAACATACAAAGTCAAACATTATGGAAATATATAATATAGTAGAAAATAACAATCTCTCCAAACCCTGCCATCAGAGATTGAACAGGACACACATATATCAGTTCAGTTCAGGCGCTCAGTTGCATCTGACTCTTTGCAACCCCATGGACTGCAGCACGCCAGGCTTCCCTGTCCATCACCAACTCCCGGAGTTTACTCATACTCATGTCCATTGAGTCGGTGATGCCAGCCAACTATCTCATCCTCTGTCGTCCCCTTCTCCTCCTGCCTTCGATCTTTCCCAGTATCAGGGTCTTTTCAAATGAGTCAGTTCGTCGCATCGAGTGGCCAAAGTATTGGAGTTTCAGCTTCAGCATCAGTCCTTCCAATGAATGTTCAGGGTTGATTTCCTTTAGGATGGACTGGTTGGATTTCCTTGCAGTCTAAGAGATTCTCAAAAGTCTTCTCCAGCAGCACAGTTCAAAAGCATCAATTCTTCGGCACTCAGCTTTCTTCACAGTCCAACTCTCACATCCATACATGACCACAGGAAAAACCATAGTCTTGACTAGACGGACCTTTGTTAGCAAAGTAATGTCTCTGCTTTTGAATATGCTATCTAGGTTGGTCATAACTTTCCTTCCAAGGAGTAAGTGTCTTCTAATTTCATGGCTGCAGTCACCATCTGCAGTGATTTTGGTATCCAGAAAAATAAAGTGTGACACTGTTTCCACTGTTTCTCTATTTCCCATGAAATGATGGGACCAGATGCCATGATCTTCATTTTCTGAGTGTTGAGCTTTAAGCCAATTTTTTCACTCTCCACTTTCACTTTCATCAAGAGGCTTTTTAGTTCCTCTTCACTTTCTGCCATAGGGTGGTGTCATCTGCATATCTGAGGTTATTGATATTTCTCCCAGCAATCTTGATTCCAGCTTGTACTTCTTCCAGCCCAGCGTTTCTCATGATGTACTCTGCATAGAAGTTAAATAAGCAGGGTGACAATATACAGCCTTGATATACTCCTTTTCCTTTTTGGAACCCGTCTGTTGTTCCATGTCCAGTTCAAACTGTTGCTTCCTGACCTGCATACAGGTTTCTAAGGAGGCAGGTCAGGGGGTCTGGTATACCCGTCTCTTTCAGACTTATCCACAGTTTATTGTGATCACACAGTCAAAGGCTTTGGCATAATAAAGCAGAAGTAGATGTTTTTCTGGAACTCTCTTGCTTTTTCTATGATCCAGTGGATGTTGGCAATTTGATCTCTGGTTCCTCTGCCTTTTCTAAAACCAGCTTGAACATCTGGAAGCTCACGGTTCACATACTGTTGAAGCCTGGCTTGGAGAATTTTGAGCATTACTCTATTAGTGTTTGAGATGAGTGAGATTGTGTGGTGGTTTGAGCCTTTTTTTTTGGCATTGCCTTTCTTTGGGATTGGAATGAAAACTGACCAGTCCTGTGGCCATGAGTTTTCCAAATTTGCTGGCATGCTGAGTGCAGCACTTTCACAGCATCATCTTTCAGGATTTGGAATAGCTCAACTGGAATTCCATCACCTCCACTAGCTTTGTTCGTAGTGATGCTTCTAAGGCCCACTTGACTTTGCGTTCTGGGATGTCTGGCTCTAGGTTAGTGATCACACCATCGAGATTATCTGGGTCATGAAGATCTTTTTTGTATAGTTCTTCTGTGTATTCTTGCTACCTCTTCTTAATATCTTCTGCTTCTGTTAGATCCATACCATTTCTGTCCTTTATTGTGCCCATCTCTGCATGAAATGTTCCCTTGGTATCTCTAATTTTCTTGAAGAGCTCTCTATTGTTTTCCTCTATTTCTTTGTACTGATCTCTGAGGAATGCTTTCTTATCTCTCCTTGCTATTCTTTGGAACTCTGCATTTCAGATGGGTACATCTTTCCTTTTCTCCTTTGCTTTTTGCTTCTCTTCTTTTCACAGCTATTTGTAAGGCCTCCTCAGACAGCCATTTTGCTTTTTTGCATTTCTTTTTCTTGGGGATGGTCTTGATCCCTGTCTCCTGTACAATGTCACGAACCTCCATCCATAGTTCTTCAGGCACTCTGTCTATCAGATCTAATCCCTGGAATCTATTTCTTACTTCCACTGTATAATTTTAAGGGATTTGATTTAGGTCATACTTGGTCTAGTGGTTTTCCCTACTTTCTTCAGTTCAGTTCAGTTGTTCAGTCATGTCTGACTCTTTACAACCCCATAGACTGCAGCATGCCAGGCCTCTCTGTCCATCGCCAACTCCTGGAGTTTACTCAGATTCATGTCCATTGAGTCGGTGATGCCATCCACCATCTCATCCTCTGTTGTCCCTCTCCTCCCACCTTCAATCCTTCCCAGCATTAGGGTCTTTTCAAATGATTCAACTCTTCACATCATATGGCCAAAGTATTGGAGTTAGTTTCAGCATCAGTCCTTCAAATGAATATTTAGGACTGATTTCCTTTAGGATGGACTGGTTGTATCTCCTTGCAGTCCAAATGACTCTTTAAGAGTCCTCCAACACCACAGTTCAAAAGCATCAATTTTTTGGCACTCAGCTTGCTTTATAGTCTGACTCTCACATCCATACATGACTATTGGAAAAACCACAGTTTTGACTATTTAAGTCTGAATTTAGCAATAAGGAGTTCATGATCTGAGCCACAGTCAGCTCCAAATCTTGTTTTTGCTGACTATAGAGCTTCTCCATCTTTGGCTGCAAAGAATGTAATCAGTCTGATTTCGGTATTGACCATCTGGTGATGTCCATGTGAAGAGTCTTCTCTTATGTTGTTGGAAGAGAGTGTTTGCTATGACCCGTTCTCTTGGCAAAACTCTTATTAGCCTTTGCCCTGCTTCATTCTGTATTCCAAGGCCAAATTTGCCTGTTACTCCAGATGTTTCTTGACTTCCTACTTTTGCATTCCAGTCCCCTAGGACATCTTTTTTTGGTGTTCTAGAAGGTCTTGTAGGTCTTAATAGAACTGTTCAACTTCAGCTTCTTCTGCGTTACTGGTCGGGGCATAGACTTGGATTACTGTTATATTGAATGGTTTGCCTTGGAAATGAACAGAGATCATTCTGTCGTTTTTGAGACTGCAGCCAAGTACTTTGCTTTGGACTCTTGTTGACTGTGATGGCTACTTCATTTCTTCTAAGGGATTCTTGCCCACAGTAATAGATATAATGGGCATCTGAGTTAAATTCATCCATTCCAGTTTTTAGTTCGCTGATTCCTAAAATGTCGACATCACTCTTGCCATCTCCTGTTTGACCAGTTCCAATTTGCCTTGATTCATGGACCTAACATTCCAGGTTCCTATGCAATATTGCTCTTTACACACACACATAATAAATCATGCAATTTGTAAAAATTATGGATAAGACAGAAAGATAACAAAATGATGCTTATTCTAGTTATGTAAAACCTAGTCTTTCCACGTCCCCACATTGTGATGGGCAGCTCCCTCTAACCTTTGCCTTACCCCTTCTCTGCTGCTCTTCTCACATGGACTCCAACCACATTGACCCTTTTGCTTTTTCTCCAGTTAGCCAGCCTGCCAGCTCACCAGTGTTTTTCCTGACTGCTCCAAACAACCATGACCTTGGCCTACTGGTAATCTTACTGCAGCCCTCATAACTTTCAGAGCACAGGCCAGACGTGGTCAAGAACCTATCCAGTTCTGGTACCGAAATGACTTGTGCCAAAGCAGAACCATTGGGAAGAGCAGGCCAGCCCTCCCTCGGGCTTCCTTCTGTTTAGAATCATCAGTGCCGTATCACTCTATTCTGCCCAGTACCCACTGTCCTCCCTGGTGTGTCTGCAGTTCACCCGTCTTCAGGCATTGAACTGCTCTTCCCTTATTACTGCACTTCTGTCAGGTCTTATCCCAAATATGACCTTCTCATGGAAGTATTGTCTAAGTAATTTAAAAGAATGCTTGCTAAGTCACTTCAGTCGTGTCCGACTCTGTGTGACCCCATAGACAGCAGCCCACCAGGCTCTCCCATCCCTGGGATTCTCCCCATCCCTGGTGTTCTCCACCCCAGAACACTGGAGTGGGTTGCCATTTCCTTCTCCAATGCATGAAAGTCAAAAGTGAAAGTGAAGTCGCTCAGTCGTGTCTGACCCTCAGCGACCCCATGGACTGCAGCCTTCCAGGCTCCTCCATCCATGGGATTTTCCAGGCAAGAGTACTGGAGTGGGGTGCCATTGCCTTCTCCGAAAGAATGCTTAAGTAATGTTAAAAATAACACCCTTCTAACCCACTGTCATCAGTACCTTATCCCTATTCCTTTACTTTTTGTCTGTATTATCTTAGTGTATGATAAACACAAAAAGAATATTCGACAGATTTGTATGTACCTTATTACATGGTGAAACAGTCGAGAGCCTATCACTTAACCCAGTAACTGGAACATTACCAATAGCTTGTTTCTGTTTTATCTTTTCCCCCTTATCCTGTCCCGCTTCCTCCCAAGAAGTAACAAAACATCCTGAATTTGGAACCTATCATACACCCCTTCAAAAGTAATAGGTTTATCACATTTGTATATATGCCTAGACAGTACATTTTTAAGCTATTTTTAGCTTTGCTTGGTTTTAAGTTTTATGAAAATGGCATCCTGCTATATATAGTCTTCTGAAATGTGCTTTTTTCCCTTCAACATAGTGCTTCCAAGATCTGAACATTTTTTACCTTTATTTGTAATTCAGTGATTTTCACTGCTATTTTTAAAATTCATTGTGTGACTCTATCACATTTAATTTCTCCATTTTCCTATTAGGTAGAAATTTGGGTTGTGTCCAGATTTTTTTTTTCTTTTTTGAGGATTACAAAATGCACTATGGATATTCTTTAGTGTATCTAAAAAGGGAATTACTCAATTGAAGGGTATGCAATTGTTCAGTTTTGCAAGATGATGCCAAATTGTTTTCCAAAGAAGTTGTACCAGTTTATTCTCCCACCAGCAGTATACTGGAATTTCCCCTGACCTATTTCCTACTCAACTGTTCTTAATTGTTAACCAGTCTGCTAGGTATAATAAAATGGTGTCTCAATAGGATTTTCATTTGCATTTCCCCCATTATTGATACGGTGTGGCATCTTTTCATATGCTTAGTGGTTAAACTGTTTTCTTCTTTTTTAAAATTCCTGTGCAGACATGTTGTCCATTTTTCCCTTATGTTGTTTTTCATCTTGATTTGTAGAAGTTCTTTATTCTGGATACTAAACCTTTGTGGCTGATCCATGTTGCAAATAGTTCTGCCTGTTTGTCTTTTTATTTTCCTGATCTTTGGTGATTGGAAGTTGCTTTAATTGCCAAGTTTATCAGTCCTTCCTTTTATGGTTATTCTTTGTGTCTTGTTTAAGATATTCTTCCCTACTTTAGGGTCAGAAAGATATACTCCAGGTTTTTATTTCCTTCAGTTTTAAAGTTTTGTTTTTCACATTTAATTCCTTAATCCTCCTGAAATTACTGTATATATGGTATGAGGTGAGGATTTGTTTTACTTACTTTTTCCCCATTTGGATAACTTGCTATGCCAGCACTGTTTATTGATTAATTCTTCCATTCGCCACTGATCTGAGGTTCTTATTCTCTCAGTTCTCCATTCTCTCCCATTGATCAGTCTTATCTATCTCTGTAATTAAAACATAATGTTTTAATTACGATAGCTTTAAAATAAATCATGAGCCAGATTCTTCTCTTCATCCCCTCCTTCTAATACCTTGTGAATCTCTTGGCTATTCTTAGCTGTTTGCTCTTCCACATACATTTTAAAATCAGGCTTTCAAGTCCCGCAAGGAAACTCTGATGGAATTTTGATGGAAATTGTATTGAATATATAGATAAGTATGGGAAGAATTGATGTCTTTACTATATTGAGTCTTCTTATGTATAAACATGAGCTCTTAATTTATTTAGAACTTCTTAATGTCATTTAAGATAAGGTTTCAAGGTGTTCTATATAAAAATCGTATAAATCATTTGATATATTTATTCCTAGGCATCTTACAGGTTTTTGTTTTGTTTTTGCTATAGAAATGCTGCTTTTGAAAAACTGTATCTCCTACCTTTTTTTTCATGACATATAGAAGTACAGTTGACTTGTTCATACTGTTCAAGTAGCCATATCTCCTGTTAAACTTTTTTACTATTGCTAATAATTTGTCTGTAAATACTTTGGGCTTTCTATGTAGATAATTATATGACCTGAAAATAACAGTAGTTTTGTTTCTGCCTTTCTAATGCATATGTCTTTAACTATTGTTTTATAGTACTGGACTTATGTTGATTTCAAAAAAAAGCTGAAAGTAAAAGGCTATTAAAAGGTATAGCACACAAACTGCTAAAAGAATCAACTACAGTAGTGTTATATAAAATAGCTTTTAAGACAAGAGCATTATTAAGAGTGGGCTTCCCTGGCAGCTCAGTTGGTAAAGAATCTGCCTGCATTGTGGGAGACCCAGGTTTGATCCCTGGGTTGGGAAGATCCTCTGGAGAAGGGAATGGCAACCCACTCTAGTATTCTTGCTGGAGAATTCCATGGACAGAAGTCAGCCATAAAACTAGATGCAGAAATCTCTTGTATTCTCCTTATTATTTTTCCACGGTACTGATCAATACTGATGTACTGTATATTTGTTATTATCCTTTTTTCCCCACTGGAATATAAGCTCATGAGGTTAAGGATTTTGCCTGGTTTTGTGTAGTATGATATCTCTAGGATCTAAATTACTGCTAGATGCTCAGTCGGTATTTGTTGAATGAATGACTATGGAGGGTAGAGAAAGTGGTGCAAAAAAAACAATGCCAAATCTTGAGCTTTTACCTTGAAATGCTCTTATATGTTCCCCCATGACTGTTGTCACAAGTTAACTTTTCCCCAGTTGTAGTCCACTTCCGACTGGCTTCTGTCTTTACTTCGTGGTCCATCTGTCTTTTCCAGTTCATCCTTCATAATACTACCAGAATTTTTTTTTCCTAAATATTGATCTGATTATCTCAGTGTCTTGTCTCAGCTCAGCCTATAGAATAAATTGTAGTTTCTCTAATGTGACATTTATTTCTTCACTGAGCTTTCTATGCTCTAGTCACATCATACCACTTATAGGCTCTTCAGCATGCTATGTCTGTGGGTTTTCTTTGTGACTGTGCTCTTAACTTTTGGGTTCTCTGAGCCTGAAAGTCATTCTTTTGTTTATGCTTATCAAAATCTTAGTCATTCTTAAATTCATCTAAAGTCATTTCCTTCCTAAAGACTACCCTGATATTCACTGAGAAGAATCATCTAATCCCAGCAATTTCTTTTGCTGTTTTGGCACTTTCTGTAATCTGCCCTGTACTCTAAAAAGTTATCTCTCTTTCCCTACTAGCTATTAAGCTCTTTGAAGATAACGCTTCATGTTTTATTTTTCTTTGTTTCCCGAAAGTCTGCAATATAGTGTTTTATACATAATGGAGCTTTGATAAATAGTTGTCAGACTTATTTTGAAGGTTTGGTTTTTGTCTTATGCTGTTTTTCTCTTTCTGCTAACTAATCATGTCTCATGTCTTCAATTATCACACTCCAGTGACAATAAACTTCAAATCTGAATCTTCCTATTTCCACTGTCCAGACTAGTGCGACCAGGCCTCTGACACAACTCCATGTGTCATCTTCTCTTTCTTGTTCCCCCTCCCAAATCAGTACCTCTCATAAATTTCCTATCACAAAGACACCATTCTTCCAGTCACATGACCTCAAAACCTTGGTGAAATCTTTATCACCCTTTGTCTTCTGCCTTCAACTAGTCAGTAAGTCCTGTTAATTTCTCCTTTAAAATGATCCTCAGCTCCATAACTCCGTCTTCATTTCCGCTGAGCAGTCCTTGGGTGGAGCCCTTATGACCCATACCCAGTTCTGACACCTCCCCCTTTCCTGTGCTTCCTTGGTGGCTCAGCTGGTAAAGAATCCGTCTGCAATGCAGGAGACCCTGGTTCAATCCCTGGGTTGGGAAGATCCCCTGGAGAAGGAAAAGGCTACCCACTCCAGGACTCTGGCCTGGAGAATCCCATGCGCTGTATAGTCCATAGGGTCACAAAGAGTCGGACATGACTAAGCGACTTTCACTCATACTTCCTGTAATCTCGCCACCTGTAATATAAAGATCAGATTACTTCACCTGGCGTTTAAGACAATGCAGGGTCTAGGTTCATTCTGCTGCCTATGACATTTGTCCTCTGCTTTCTCTCAAGTCAGACTTCTTACTTTCTCCCAAGCTTATGTCATTACCTTTCATGTGCTCTACTGTGCTAGCTCCTGCTCATTTTTCAGGATCTGGATAATGGACATCACCCCTGCCCCCCACCTTTAGTAAACATTTCCCTTAACAATGGAAACTAATCATTTCCTCCCTGTTCATTTTTATTTTTAGTGCTTATTGTTTTCATTGAGACTTTAAAAAGAGCCAGCAGATTGGAAGAGATCTTAAAAGTAATCTAGTTTAACCTCTAACCCAAGACCTCAGTCTTCTTTATAATTCATAATTAGCATTAGCTTCTAGTATTACACAAAGCTTCTGATATTTCTATTTATATAGTGAACATCTGGAAGTTAGGAATTTGGTTTCATGTGCTTTTATTTTTCCCTTTAGTTCTTAGTATGGTTCACTGTCCTGGAAGATACTAAAAATATATTCATTGATTGAATAAATGAATCATAAATTTTCTCTTCAGAGAATTTACAGAGGACGCTTACTTGCCCAAAAGCCTCTCTGCCTTCAACTAGTCACAAAATCCTGTTAATTTCTCCTTTAAAATGTTACTCAAATGTCTACAAATAAGAATGACTTTTTAAAAAGTCTTAAAAGATGGTGGATACATTTTCAGCCTACCCTTTTCTTTATATGGCTCTGTATTAGCCTTGACTTTTATTTTCTTTCTTCTTGAGATTATACTTGGAATTTCACTTTTGCATGAACTATAAGGTATATGAATTTTAATGGAGTCTGTTGAATGTTGACCATGTTTTCCTACAGTAGTTCAGAACTATTTAGCAAGAAATATTCCACTTGACTCATTTAAATGAAGGTAATTATCTATTGTGGCTGGGAATTTATATAAAAATTTTCAACCACAAAAGCCCTTTGTTGTGGGCAGTAATAGAACAGCTTATAATTTGTAAAGGTTTAAAAATTATTACTAGTCATTACTTCTGAGGGGTAAATAGAAATGATAGCTTTAATTCCTTTGTGATTATTTGTATGATACAATTTTGAAAATAAGATGTTTCTACAGCAAGGATGTTTTTGGAAAGTTAGTGCTAACTTCAAGTATGTCAAATGCTTAATGTAGAGGGTACTTGCTATTCAATTATAGTTTTGATGAAAATCCAAAAGTGACATTTTCATATTATAAGAACTTTTTTCCATTTTAGAGCATGTCAAAAGAATATAGTAATTTGAATGCTCTATTTTTATTTCTAGAAACCAGCAAATATCCTAGTAATGGGAGAAGGTCCTGAGAGGGGGAGAGTCAAAATAGGTAGGTAATTATTTCTAAAATACCTTATTAAGAAACTAAAGTGACTGCAAAGATGGTTTCCCTTTTTAATACTCTTATTTAAGGAATTTTAAAATTAATTCCTCATAATATTCATAGACAAGATGTTGGGAAATGTAGGTAGTTTATAAAATCCCTCAGATTTATTCCCAAAATAAGGTTCTATAATTCTAAGCTGAGGCAAGCAAAAATTCATTCCCATCCAATACTCCAAGCATGTGTTTCTGCTACTATTACTGTAATGCTACTATTACAGTCACTCTAAACATAATCCCGTGAATCTTACTTTTGTCTCAGCTTTACCAAATGTTGTTTCCCGGAGTCCATCCTTCCCACCCTGACCCTGATTTATACACACAGATCCTCCCAGACACCTCCCTGCCCTCCCCTCTCCCTGCTGCATGTCTTGTGCCAGGTACCAACATATCTTTTCCAAATGAATATATATGTGTATAGACTCTCACTTGCCAGTCTTAGATTAAGGCACTGGCAGAAGTCTTGTTTCTGTACTAAAAATTTCTCTGCAACCTTGAAAGTTCTAAAAGAAACTGGTATCATTTATACCTGTGACATATTTGGGGAGAAAATAAGCTGAGAAATGCTTTATTCTAAATTTTTTTATAATAGAACTTACATTTATTCAGTGTTCAGTGCTTTTAAGAAAGATTTTAGAGTAAATTTTATCAAGCTGCTTTCTTTGCTATTAGAATTTATCGTGCTAGAAATGATCCAGAATTGTGCTAGCTTTGCCTGCTGCAAATTCATTCTGTCCTGCCCCAACCAAGCACGCCCTGCTGCCTGGTCTTCTGCTTCTTCCGTTAATTCACTAGCCCAATTCCTGAAGAAGCTGTTCTAAACCAACTTTTCTTTCTTTAACCTCTACTCTGAGTTTGAGATTGAATCATAAAAAAATTCTGTTGATGTTAAGAACCGAGTGTCTGCTTTCTTTCCCTCTCATCCCCTTTCTACCCTTCCTCACTGGTTTCTGTTTCACCCTCACACTTTTATCGAGTACCAAGTTTTTGCTGGTCACTTGGGAAGTAAAGGATGGTCCTCCTGTGGGGGACACTAAAATGGACACTTTGGTATGCCATCTCATTTGTTTTACACAGCCACCCTCCGGTAGGTACTGCAGATAAGTAAAGCTGGATTTACAGAGGGGGCAGCTTACTCGGCCTTTCAAAGGAGGGACTTGAATTCCAAGTCTGGGGGTTCTTTCACAAAACATTGCTGCCTAGTGATAGCAAAGCTATCTGGTATGACCTGACTGACCACCTTTTGTCAGCACAGCTCTGCCTTTGAAGCAGCCTCAGAAGCAGTCTGTTTCTCCTCAGTCCTATCCCTGTCCTTCTAGCTTCTAAATACCTTCCTGCTGTACTTTAGTCCTTCTAATTACAGTTTTTCCGTTCTTTCCTTCTCAAGTTTCTCCTCTTCACCTTTAAACACTCATAATCCAATTTTAACATAAATTTTCTCATATCCATTTTGTTTTCTTTACCATTTGTTCAATTTTTCCCCCTTGTTCCTCTACTTCTAAAATCATTTACATATTAGTTTCATGTACCCTAATCTGTTATTATGTTATTTTTTTTTTCCTGACATCAATTCTGTTCCTCTATTGAAACTGCTGTCTACAAGGCTACCTCTGGTCTTTATCTTACCACGTCAGTAGCCTGTGTTTAGTCTCCATTTTCCTTTTTACTGCCTTGTCATTTGTTCTTCTAGCTAGTCTGGTGGTGTGAGTATCTTTATTTTGGTCTCTGTGACATCACATAATTCTGTTTTTCTATTACTTTTGCTGTGACTTCTGCATTTTATTCATTCTTATCTCTTATTCCTACTAACCTTGTTTCAAGACACCCTAGGCACTGGCTCGAGACATGGCCTTCCTCTACAGTTACTTCTTTAGGTAATTGATAAGTTATGGCCTTAAAATTTTGGGTTTTATGAAAATGATTTTAAGATCTGGATCTCAAATTCTGTTCTCTCACTCTAACTCTCTATTTGGATGTCTTGGTGGCAACCTATATTCCATTAATTCCAAACCAAATTCATCATCCTCATCTTATACTCTCCAATGCTGTCATCATATTTATCCCAGTCTTCTCCTTAGTCTCCCAAGTAGCTCTGCTACTCAACATGAATTCTGCATTCTAGCCAGGCCAGTTAGTTGCCTTATTGTTAAGAATTTAGGATTATAATTCTACCCAAGATTAGAGAGAAAGTCAGGGTTAAAAGTAAACAACAATTAGTATTAAAGGTCTGGTGGACAGTTACAGTTAACCTAGTTGATTAAATTGATTTTCTATTTTGTTTTACTAGCACCTTATTTTTTCAAACAGTAATGCTTTGACATCTATGCTTAGCACTTTAATATAGCTCTCTTTTGATTGAAAGAAAAAGCATAGTTGACTGAAAACACATCGTGCCCTCCCTGTACCAGAGGCTTCCACTCCCAGCACCGGGACCCGCGGGCCTCTCCTAAAATGCTCGTTGCCTTCTTTACTGTTCACAGTGGTTCCTCCTTCAGAAGCCAGCTCGCGTTCCACTTTCCATATAGTCCACTTCTGCAAATGTTTATCAGACATTGTTCCAGATAAAACCATGGAGACACAATCTCTTGCTGCAATAAGACTCTTTGAGTCTAAGAGAAACCAGTAGCAACTTTCCTTTTAGTCTTACAGTACTTACCCTTTTTATCTACTCTATGAATGAAAAGTCATCTCACCTTTATGTAAGCTCCTTGAATGTAGACGTTGCCTTCTGCTGCTTTTCTGTCGATACTAATCAGCACCCACACCACAATTTTACTACCTCTGTTGAACTGAATAATTTAACTCATATCCAACTTTAGGAAAATAGGTGTTAGTAACATTTAGGCTAGTTACATTTAGTCTAAATTACTAATCATTTGAAAAATGGTTTGAAACTCCTTTGAAGTTCATACAATAGATGGGAATTATTTTAAAGAGTATTGTTTCTCTGGGCTTGATTTCATTTTTCAGTGAATTGATGTGGCTTACATAAAGCTAAGAAGGTAGAGAATAAGGGGAGAAATATTGGCTTTAGCCTTTACTTAAAAATAGGAGCTTTTCAATGGAGGGAAGAGTATTCCATCATATTACTTTGCCATCAACAACAGTCAACATCTGTTCAGTATATAAAGCAGTGCTTTGAGGTAGGTGTAATATTGGTAGACTGGTTTTGACTATTTTTGTTTGCTATAGGGAATTTTGGTTTAAAAAGTGTAGGCATCAGCACAGGCATCCTTGGATAGCTTTATTTTTTAAGACCTATGTTCTCCAAAGCATTCTCAGAAAGTTCTGTAAATTAGTCAAACTCTAAAGAAATAAAATCACTGTAAATTAAAAGTTTAATGCATATCATAGCCTATTGGTTCTAGATTAAATGATACTCTATAGTTGCAACTTTAATGTACTACTCGTGCACTGTATGATACACGAGGGACCATTATACAATCAGAATATACTGTATGTATCACCTACTTCAAATTATAGAGGCTTATATTTGTGATTTTTTTTACCTTTGTGACATGCAATTATCGTATGTATAATTCGTTGTATATCAGATCCATGGTTAAGAACATAGCTGCTAAATTATAACATGGTTTTTGCTTGAGTAGTGGCATTTTTACTTCCTATCCCTGTGACTTTGGGCAAGTCATGGAACTGCTTTGGGCCTTAGATTCTTCATCACAGAAGTGGGGGTAGGAGGAGAATACTTATTAAACCAGCATTCTTATAAGGATTAAATGAAGCGATAAATGATGTATATGAAAATCATTTGTAAGCTCTGAAATGCTTTATAGATATATATTCTTTAGGAAATCTTAAGAAAATTAGATAGTAACCAGTACCTTATTATATCAATAGTAATAATCTTTTTACTACTTTTGTAGACCTCTAATATTTAAATTAGTTAGCTTTGATATAGAGCTTTGTTAAATGCTGAGTTGTAACAAATTCTTTTACATATTCTATATATGTTCTTGAACACATGTATGTGATGTTCTGGTAACTATACAACAGCTGGCTCTCTGGGGGAAAAAAAGTCACCCCAGTTTATAGCATGCACTGTTTTTTGTGATGTAAATACTCCCACCATAGCCAATTTCAAGCCACAAACATGACATTACTGAACACTGTGTTGGGAAGATACTTAAAACAGCTCTCCTGAGTCCATAAAAGCCAACTCCAGCACAGGTTGAACTAAGATAGACTCAAGATTTTAGATATATAGGCATACAGAAGTCATAATCATGAAAACTTTTAGACTTTATTTTAAAAACATACATAAATATTATTCTGTCTCTGAAAGCCAGGAATCTGGAACTAGACCTGGATTTTTATTCTGACTCTCTACTTACTAATTCTGTGACTTTGGACAAGGCAGAGTATCTCTAAACCCTCAGTCTCTTCATCAGTCAAATAGGCACAATAACAGTATCTCCCTCAGAAGGGGAGACCTGGTGCTGGTACAGACCACAGGTTGGAAAGGATTGCTTTGTAAGGTTAGTGGCTCTTGTCATCATGGTTATAATAGCGTGCCACACTGAGTTCTTATTAATTGATTTTATTTTTTAGCTGACATGGGCTTTGCCAGATTATTCAATTCTCCTCTAAAGCCACTAGCAGACTTGGATCCTGTAGTTGTGACTTTCTGGTATCGGGCTCCAGAACTTTTGCTTGGTGCAAGGCATTATACAAAGGCCATTGGTAAGTTAGTGTGAAATGGTTTACTTGTAATTGGTAAGTATTATATCATTATTGTATGATACTGCATTTATGATAAATACTAAATGGCATAATAAAGCTGCTTTGTAAAAGCCACTTTGTATGGCTTTGTAAAAGTCCTGTTGTCATTATATGCCCAGATTTTATATTCTTGTAGCTCTGGATTTTCAGCTGTTTAGGAGAATATGATTCTTTTTTTTTTTTTTTAAAGAAAGCATTTTCTTTTTTTAATTATTTATTTTTAATTGGAGGGTAATTGCTTTACAATGTTGTGTTGGTTTCTGCTGTGCAACAGTGTGAATCAGCCATCAGTATACATGTATCTCCTCCCTCTTGGGCCTAAAAGAAAGCATTTGCTTTCAGAGAATACAAGTGTCTGATCTTGTTATGTTGCCTAGAAATGATAAAATGCAGATTTTGTTTTGCACCTACCTACTATTGATCAGAAGAACTGGAGAGAGGTTTAGAATTTTCTTCACAAAAAGAAAAACAGAAAAACTGAAGTAGTGTAGTTACTGGAGGGAGCCCCTGCTATTTGGGAAAAAGTTAATCAGTCAGTCCTTTCCTAAGCAAGAAACAATATGACTAATCCTTTTCTCTTGCCATTATAGTTATCAGAATGGCAGTTTCTCCATTAAGGTAGGAAATAGAACCTGGGTAGACTAGCTGTGCTCAGCATCTTGCCATCTCACCAAGCGTAAACGCTGAACAAGAAAACCTGTTAAAAACACAATCTGTAGGATTTAAAGTCTGCTTCAGAACAGAGGCGTCAGAGATTTCGCTGCCTGGCCCTGTAGTGTCCTCACAGGGCCCAGCTGCCAACTGAGGGAGTCGGGAAGAGAGAGCTGCCCTCAAACCTAGGTACTGCTTTAAAAGAGGTGAAAAGAGAAGACAGGGAGGGAGGAAGTGGGGCCATTAATGTGAAGGCCTAGTTCTGTAAGGTACCTACATTTTGCTCAATGTGTTTCTTTAAAGTTTCCATTTCTTGAATTCTCTTTACTTGTATTAGACTAATTTTGACTGCATTTAGCTCCTTTGGTCAAGTTCTATTTGATAAAGACACTTAAATTATAAAATTATTAAAAATAGACAAGCACAATCCTTTCTCTGTTAAGCTTATGAAAAATCTGAAAAGAGCTATCAAAGAGTTATCAAGGAAGTTCTCACATTTGAAGAGATCAGACTCATAATTAACCTCTTCATGGATAGAAACGGAAACAAAAATTAAAATATGGTAATGTCCTCATTCATCAGGAGGTCTGATTTCTACAAAACTTAGATACCCAGGACACATTTATACTTCCTTTGTCTAGGGATTGAGACACTAGCACAGTGTGGAATATTGTTAATTCTTCATAAGTACTACTGAAGGATTTTGTTAAATTAGTGAAAAAGACTATGAGTGGCCACAGCACCATAAGGAAAACCATATGTGTTTGATAGTAGAGGCATGTGAGACTGACCTCAGACCCATCCCCTGGCAGCTGAGCCTGTAGTAATAAGACCCCTGACCAGAGGCTGTCACCGTTACAAGCCAAGGGCAGTGGCAGCTGTCTGTGAAGGTGGGAGAACTTTTTTTGATACGAAAAGTAAATGGAAGGGATAGAGCAGGGGTCCCCAACCTCTGGGCCGTGGACTGATACCTCCTGTCAGATCAGCGGTGGCATTAGATTAGAAATAAAGTAAGCCAGAAAGAAAAACACCAATACAGTATAATAACACATATATATGGAATTTAGAAAGATGGTAACGATAACCCTGTATGCGAGACAGCAAAAGAGACACAGATGTATAGAACAGTCTTTTGGACTCTGTGGGAGAGGGTGAGGGTGGGATGATTTGGGAGAATGGCATTGAAACATGTATATTATCATATGTGAAACAAATCGCCAGTCCAGGTTCTATGCATGATACAGGCTGCTCGGAGCTGGTGCACTGGGATGACCCAGAGGGATGGGATGGGGAGGGAGGAGGGAGGGGGGTTCAGGATGGGGAACATGTTTATACCCATGGTGGATTCATGTCAATGTATGGCAAAACCAATACAATATTGTAATTAGCCTCCAATTAAAATAAATTTATATTTAAAAAAGAAAGTGCATAATAAATGTAATGCGCTTGGATTATCCCATCTCTGGTCCATGGAAAAATCGTCTTCCACAAAACTGGTCCCTGGTGCCAAAAAGGTTGGGGACCACTGGGAGAGAGCAGTTCTTAAAATAAGCCTGACTCTGTTTCCATTCCAGTGGGTGCACTGAGGGGCTTTATTTTTGAGACATTTACCATTATGGTTGCTTCTTCTGGTATTAGTTCTCTCTCTTGAGAACAATAAAATCTAGACAATCTCAGAAGGTACCAGAGGCTAGGAAGGGGCCAAAAGTTAAGACAGAGAAAAGGGGAGTGCTAGCTGGGAGCAACAGTTGGTGCTTTAGAACAGGGCTGGTGGTGAGATAATGCCAGGCACAGGGTGGGAGTACAGGATGTGATAACAGCAGAACCTCCCGTGCGCTGGGTTCTTACCTAGCACTGTGCAGTCTGTGTCAGAAGGGAGACTCCAGGAAGAAAAGGAAGACTCAGCCAGAAACCTTGTTAAACAAAATGACGCCCCACCAAAGAATGTCTCACTTTCAGAGATTGCTAGCAAACCCACAGCCTGTGTCTAACATGTCCCTCTGGTGATTCTGCTGTGTGTGGTCCCCACACTTTGAGAAGTATAGTTCTATGAATATTTTCTGATTAACTGCTCTACTGTTGTAATAAAAAATAGATGTGAGTTTTGGAAATAAAGGTAATTGGGTATGAACTGGAAACCAACTATATTTCTAATTTCCTCAGGGTAAGGAGAACTGAAATTGAATTTTAACCAGCTTGTGACTTACTAGCTCAGTAAAAATGAGACTTAGCAATTAAAGATAAAAACCTAATCACTGATTTCTAATTTTAGTCATCCCAATTATTTATTCTGGATAGAAGTGAGGAAAAAAGATAGAAAAATAATAATCCCCACATTAGTTAGCTTATGTATTCATAGCAGACATAAATATACAGTTACTCATTCTTAGAATTCTGTGTACCTGGTTCATATCAGAAATGAGTATTATTTCTATTCAGAGCATATAAAAGAGAGTTTTTTGGCATCAGTGAAAATTTATGAAATGAGATTTAGCCCAGGAGGTGAGTGGTGGTGGTTTTGGTATGTGTGAGACACACACACACACGGGGAGTGGGGCAGGGGGAGGCAGGGAGGAGAGGGGAGAGGAAGAGAGAGAAAAGTACAAGTCATTGATAAAGGAAAGAGCTGAGAAATGGGTATAGATGGTGCTGGAGCCAGGTGATCATTTAAAATTAGATGCTAATATGAGGCAAGACACCCTAGAATTTAATACTGCCCGCTACATTGAGGTTCCTCCTCTTAGCGGTTCTTCAGGAAATCTAGATACAGGCCCCTGTCCTTGATTAGAAGGCAAACCAGAAACTGTGTGGCCAGCAACATACAGTAGTTGTCTCCATTGACTGCATAGTAGAGGCAGCTTCAGGAAGACTTGGGACAGTCAGAGGCTGCCATATCAGGGCCAAGGGGACAGCCAACATGACATGGCAGAGAAAAAAATGACAAAGTAGACACTGAACAGTATTATTATTCTCCTCTTTAGTGATGGATTTTCATAATGAGGATGATTAAGTTATATTTTATAGCCTCTTAAGATGGCAGGTAATAATGTAATAAAAATGGTTATTGAAAGGATATATTCCCATTATCCGGAAGGCTAACTTGTGTGGAAGGAGACCATTCCTGAATGGAGTCAGATACATGAGACATTACTATATATGTAATAGTAGAATGTAGAATAGTAGAATGGGATTGCTATGTTTAGAAGACTTCTAAACACTGTACTTTTCTATGCTATCCCATAGTCTCTGTGTTATTAACTTTAAAAATACTTACTAAGTGGCATTAAGTGGGAAAGTATGAATATACATCTCACAAAAATTAATTCACATGTACATTTGGCAAAGCATTATAAATATTACAGTCTTAGAATCTAGATTAAAACTATAGTTTTTCAATGTGTAAAATCCAAGTAGAATCATCTTTACCTGGTTATTTGAAGTAGTTAATAAAACTCTGAAAGATGCCTCAGTGTATCTTGGCATGGTGGAGTTGGGGCAGCATCTAAGTGAGTATGTTCAGATTACTTCTCTTTACTGGTGTTATGTAGTACTTGTATATACTTGTATTTATCAGCTTCTAGAAATGGCAGCCCACTCCAGTATTCTTGCCTAGAGAATCCTGTGGACAGAGGAGCCTGGTGGGCTGCTGTCTATGGGGTCACACAGAATCGGACATGACTGAAGTGACTTAGCACGCATGCACGTATTGGAGAAGGAAATGGCAACCCACTCCAGTATTCTTGCCTGGAGAATCCCAGGGATGGAGGAGCCTGGTGGGCTGCCATCTGTGAGGTCGTACAGAGTCAGACACGACTGAAGCGACTTAGCAGCAGCAGCAGATCTTACCACTTCTTGAAAAAACTGTAGGTGGTATCTTTCAGACAAAAGTTGAGCTTTTCCAAATTATTTTGTGTAATCTGTACCATCTAGACCGACAACTCAAAAATTCTAGTCGTTATGTATTTGATTGCTTTAAAGAAACATATCACCATACCTGATCATATTATTTTATTCTATCACATCTTGAGTGTTATGCCTTGTATTAGATTATCAGTTGAATGCTTCAGCAATTAAATTATTAATAGTGGTTAGAAAGGCTTTTGTCTAAAGGTAAAGAAAACTTATTGCTTGCTAAATTGAGTTCCCCAAGTTTATCTTGATCAGGAAATTTACAAGTAAATGTTTTTTATTTGACTTTCAGTCTGTTATGTGATGGTATAGCTGTGCTGTGTTCAGTCGCTCAGTCGTGTCCAACTCTTTGCGACCCCATGGACTGTAGCTCTTCAAGCTCCTCTGTCCATGGGGATTCTGCAGGCAAGAATACTGGAATGGGTTGCCATGCCCTCCTCCAGGAGATCTTTCCAACCCAGGGATCACACCCAGGTCTCCCACATTGCAGGCAGATTCTTTACTGTCTGAGCCACCAGGGAAGCCCAATGATATAGCTATTTCATATCATATATGTTTTCTTAATATACTTACTGTATTCACTGAAAAGTTTTAAAATTTATTTGGGGAATTCTTTTCTTTTTAAAAGCTATACTTAATATGCAGTTTTATATTAAGATATATGACATATATAATTTTTATATGTTGCAAAATAATCATCACTAAGTCCAGTTACCATCTGTCACCATTGTAAAGTTATTACAATACCATTGACTTTATTCCCTTTGTGTACATTTTATCCCTGTAACATCCTTGGAAGTTTGTACCTCTTAAGCTCTTTTACCTATTTCATCCATCTGCCTACCTTGAAAAATATTTTTATATGTAGGTTGTGATTATACCAAGAAATTATAACCAAAGAAATATAATAAATATGTACAAAAAGTTGTTTTTCTTCCTTCATAGATATATGGGCAATAGGTTGCATATTTGCTGAACTGTTGACTTCAGAACCTATTTTTCACTGTCGTCAGGAAGATATAAAAACAAGCAATCCTTTTCATCATGATCAACTAGACCGAATATTTAGTGTCATGGGATTTCCTGCAGGTTTTTTTTTTTCCAAAATAATACTTGAGTCATATTTCAAAAACATTCTTTTTGAAAAGGATATTTTAAGTATTTTTATGTATATTTTTAAGCTAAAATAACTAGATTTTTGATAAGTGACATTATTTCCTATAACAACATTCAATATTTTATTTTGCCTAAGATAAAGACTGGGAAGATATTAGAAAGATGCCAGAATACCCAACACTTCAGAAAGACTTTAGAAGAACAACGTAAGTAATACCATATTACATACAAGTAACATCCAGTGGGAATGTTTAAACTAATCCTTTTAAAAACCAGATAGATTATTGTTTAAACCAGAAACTTAGATGTTAGTATATTAATTATGTTTATGGATTTAAAGAAGATATTTCAAATGCTGTTAATGTATATGCCAGGCTCAGGCATATATTTATTTAAAAACTTTTAATAATTTAAGGGTCAATAGACAGTTTAAAAGTCTCTTCCGTTTAGCTTGGAAAGGGGCTCAGTTCAAGGCCTTAATGGTAGTTTTGTCTTTATCTGTGTCATGAGTTGTGTCTGAAATGCTGGGCTAGGCAACCAGCAAGGGTGGCAGGAGGAAGAACACATGGCTAGGATCTGAGTAAAACTAACTGGTGGAATGTCTATGCTGAGTGGAAATGAGAGGAGTTTGTTATAAATATGTGCACCTAGAGGAAAAGGTGGAAGAGAGTCTCGTTTGGGAAATGTAACAGAACAATTTCAGGACAGGAATGGCTTGTAGGAACAGAAGCAGACATGATAAAGCAGCAGCTAATGGCACTTGATCATTTGGGGCCTCTCTTTCACACAGTCCTAGGTAGGGGTCCTTGCCTCCACGCAGCTCCTAAAGAGAGTGCTGACATTGCTCAGGTGTCTGAATTGGGCTCTCTTCTCACCCTAGACATTTCCCTAGACAGTCTCTGTGATTTTGATGGCTACAGCGTACCAGTTATGCTGGTGGCTCCCAATTTATACATTCTACTCTGACTTCCTTTCCAAGTTTCAGACCCATGTATCTAACTGCTTTTTGGAATCCCAAATTGAGTGTCCCATAAATACTTCAAAATACATGTCCCAAACTGAGCTCATCATCCATCCTCCTAAACTTTTCCTCCCACTATATTCCTTATCTTAGGAAATGGCTCCATGATTTACCTAATTGTTCAAGCCAAAGACCTTAAAGATGTCCCTGATCCTTCTCCTCTCATTGTCTTCCATTTTATCCCCTAGTGTCCAAACGATTAGCAAATCTAGTAAATTCTTTGTTTCAATATCCTTCAGATCTCTGTATTTCTCTCCATCTACCCTGCCACTATTATAGACCAGACTACCACCCTCTCTCTCACCTGGGATCCTGCACTAGCCTCATAAGTGGTATTTCTACCTTCAGTTTTCATTCTGACTCACTGCCTGTTCTGCAGTCATTGCCAAAAGCACATCTGAGCTTGTCAGTCTTCACGTTGCTTTCAGTTTTTAAATATGGCTTACAAAAGCCTGGGCATCACCAAATTTATCTCCTAAACCTCTGTCCACTTTGTACTCTGTGGGCTGCACATCATAAATTTCTTTAAGATCCTCAAAACCCCTGAGCTTTCTTGGACCCCTGGATTTTTACACATGCTGTTCCCTCAGGATATATTGATACCATCCTCCCACCCATTTCATCAGATAACTCCTATTTATCCTTTCTATCCTGATGCAGTCTCCCGTTGCCCTTCTAGTCAGGTGCTCCCCCTCTGCACTCCTGTGGCATATCCTGAGCTGCTTCTCTCAGCACACATCACTTTGCTCGACAGTTGGCTTTTGAACACTTATCTGCCTTTCCCTCTAGAATATGGATCGTGCCCATTGTAGGCACCGTTAGAGGCATCTCCAGGGCCTGGTATATGGTGCATGTTCATTAGTTACTTGTCAAATGGGTATTAAATGAAAGTGGTTCAAGTAATTGAAGATAAGCTGGTAATATAAAAGAGAAAATTAATTAAGACACAACGTTTTATCTTAGTATTTAAAGGCCAAAGGAAGAGTTTTACATAAAATGATAGTATTTACAATAACCAGAAATAACAGGAGAGAAATTTAGAAAGATAAATGACATTTAGTTAAAAATTAACAGAAAAAGATAAGAGCCCATACTTTCTAAGCAAACAATTTTATCCACATAAAAGCTGCCTACTAATACATAACACAAAAAGGAATTTATTAATTAGCTAAATATAATGCAGTTTACATACAAGTCACTAAAGTATAATAAAAAATTCCAGATAATATTATTTCAAATGACATTAAAAAATAAATAGCTTGTTTTCATTATATCAGATAAAAAGAACCAAAAAAATTACTCTTGATGTGAATTGTGAAGGGTAACAATAGAATTTTTTCTGTAATCTTTCCAAAGTGTCAGCTCTTGTTAGCTCATTAGGAGGCAAGGTGAGAACAGAATTAAAAGGAAATAAGTTGACTTTAAAAATTGAATGTTTGAATAAACATGCTGATAAAATGCTTTATAATGTATATAGAGAGTTTGAAAATTGTTCAGCTCCTAAACTGTAGTAAATCTAGAAGAGGATAATACAGAAAATGACAATTTATCTTATTTGTAATATTAGGAAAAATAAGAAACCACAACGGGAATCAAGCAATAGGATTTTTCAACTTCAAGACCTTTTATATTATGATAGGAACAACTTTAGGATCGGGAGTTAACTCAAGAAATCAGTTGATTCAACATAAAGATCAAAGCTATGTTGACGGACTCCATTTTAAGTTAATATACATGGCAAAGATTTTCTTAAAAATACCTGGTGTTGGCAAGGGCATAATAAAATGGGCATCCTTACTTATTAGCTATTGGGGAGAATGAATGCTTCTCAGACATTAAGGTATCCACAGATCACCTGGAGACCTTGTTAAAGATTCTGATTCAGAATCTGGAATAGGGCCTGAGTACCTGCATTCCTAGTGCAGGCTTTCTGCTGCCCATGCTGCTGGTCTGAGGGCCAGGTTCATGTAGCAAGTTCTAGAACACACAAAAATGGCTTTGGCATGTACTTACCCTTTGACCTAATAATTCTAAGACTTTATCCTGAAAAAGCGTTAAAGCAGCCACACATAGCTAAGATGAGGCACCTCAAGGCTTTCATAGAGATTAACTAACTGCCCAAGATCACACAACTGGTAAATGACTGAGTCAGGGTCTGGGAGGGGCCTCTGATTCTCACCTGCCATGCAGTCTTGTCCCGCTGAATGTGTACCAGATTTACCTACAAGGATCTGTACTTTCTAGCTGTTGTGAAACAAGCGTCATTAGTAACAGTAGAAAATGTTCAACCAGTACAAATAATAAGCTTAAAGAGCGTTTGGCAAGAGAAAACGCTTATAAAACAACATTAAGAAAAGGACAACTTATGTATACTATGATTCCAATTTTATAAAAATAGAAATACTTCTTTGTGTGTATATATATGTATGCACAGAAAAAATGCCAAAGGAAAATTATCAAATCTTGATGCTAGAGTTTTTTAAATTGCTTCATAGCTTGATTATGAGTGTTTTCAATTTTTTCTTTTATACTTTTTTATATTCTCTAAATTTTCTACCATAAACATATATTACCTATTTCTTGAACTTTTAAATTTGAAATATTTCATATGTAGGAAAGAATATACATGATGAAAACATGTAGTCTATTTAGAATAATAAAATGAATACCCATTTACTCACCCCTCAGCCTGAGCAGTTGATATCCTGATATAGAATATGTACATAGGAAGGAATTGCTGGATCATAGGATAGTCACATTTTCAGCTCTAATGGTTAATGCATTATTATTTTCCAAAGTAATTCTAACAGTGTAAACTCCTACATGCAGTGTGTAACAATTCTTATTTCTTTTTTTACACATTTACCAACATTTGGTTTTGTGTTCCTTTTTAATCAGGAAAAAAAACCCAAAAACAATGGCTTAAATGAATACATACCTCATAGGAAAACCAACCTTGGGACCTTCCATTAAAAGATGTCAATTGTGTGAATGTCCTCAATAGTGTGTGGATGTCATGTCTTTGCAGGTACGCCAACAGCAGCCTCATAAAGTACATGGAGAAACACAAGGTCAAGCCTGACAGCAAAGTATTCCTTTTGGTAGGTGCATCTCTCCAGAGTGGGAAGGTGATCCTTAGCATAGCTCTCACCCCACCCCACTTACCGTGAAATTGTCCCAGCTCTTCCTCCTCTTCAGGAAAAAAAGAAACTGGTGGATGTTGGGGCAAAATTAAATCTTTTTCCTTTGAGACATCACCCTTGACTTTTAGCCTTGTTTCCAGTGGTTTACCAGTAAGGGAAAAAAAAATTCTAAAACGGCTTTACTGCTAATCATTTCTGTCAGTTTCACATAAATGTGTGTGGTGTATGAATAAGCTAGCACTTGATGTTAATTCTGTTAGACATTAACACCGTCAGAACATTGACCTGGAAGCAAACTCATGTGCTGTCAATTTCTTATGTGTTGCTCTAGCTTCAGAAGCTCCTCACGATGGATCCAACGAAGAGGATTACCTCCGAGCAGGCTCTGCAGGATCCCTATTTTCAGGAGGACCCCTTGCCGACATTAGAGTATGTGTCCTTCCTTTTCTGTGCACTTTGCTCCAGGTTGAGGGTGTGTGGTGGCGGCTAAAGGCAAGGGAAGCACTTGTTACTCGAGCCTTTTATTTCCTTGGTTAATACCACCTCAGGGAAAAACTAGTCGAGAGGTCCTGTATTTTGAAACAGGCAAAGCTGTAAAGAGGTGTGAATGAAAACAAGTTTACGGAATGGTCATTAATCAGTTTTACAGACAAAAACTAAAGCTGAGAACAGATGGGACTTTTATTATAGATCGGTCAGCCAGAACAGTTTACACCAAACCAGTAGGGAACTGAGCTTTTAAAATTCTGTGTCTCTGCTGCATTATTATACCCCTCCATTTCCCCATCCTTATTATACCCACAGATATAGATTGTGCTTGGACTTACTGATATTAGAGGTACAGCTTTTCTTGAGAAAAAAATTACTTTCATTGTTGAAGCAAATACACAGTCAGCTCTTTTTAGTGCTGATGAAGTGTGTGTGGAGAAATTTCTGCATTACATACGTCAACTAGCTAAACGCAGTTTTAAGATTTGTTATTAAAAGTGGCAGTTTTACCAGTGTAAAACTTAGATGACAAATTGTTCTTTTCTTATTGCTTAAATTGTGTTGAGAGGCATACCAGCCACAGATGAAGAATAGGAAATAAGAAAAAAAAAAAGTGGAATTTTAAATGCACAAGGTCAATCATATTATAGATTTTAGGTCATGACATGTATTTTTTTTTTTTCCTTCAATGATTTGTAGTGTGTTTGCTGGTTGCCAGATTCCATACCCCAAACGAGAATTCCTTAATGAAGATGAACCTGAAGAAAAAGGTGACAAGGTATAAACTGCACTTAGGGAAGGATAAATGTAGTCATTCCTATATATTTAACTGCATTTTATTTAATTGTGTATTTACTTTATTGTACTCTGCAGTTTGAAATATGCATTCACAGATAAATGAACTTCCTGATTTGTTTTACAGTCTATTTTATTCCCTGATTCTTGATTCTTGCTTTTGTTTGTTCAGTGTCATTGCCATCATTTTATGCAGGCTGCTTTTAAAGCATCACTCTGTGCTTTGCTTTGATTGTACTGACTCCTCCCCACACAGCCCTTCTTTTTCCAAATTGACTGAAACGACTGTTAGAGCTGTTTTAAGGAGTTGCTCTTTCCTCTGGGCCTGCGTCTTCAGTGGGATGTCTGTCCCTGACAGGAAGGATTACTGTGCAATCTAAATGAACTTCAGAGAACGAGTCCTCTTTGGGGCTCTGTACTCACCTGTGGGGGTGCTGTAGTCCCTGGCTGCTCCATTCTCCAGGCATGCCAGTCACTTTGGTGTCCCACATAGGTTTCTCCCCAGGTTGGCTGACAGTCTCATATGCATATCCTACAATGACAGGCGTGATTTCGTTCCATACCAAGCTTGCCATTTTTTTCTCTTTTCATAAGAACCAGCAACAGCAGCAGAACCAACATCAGCAGCCCACAGCCCCTCCACAGCAGGCGGCTGCCCCCCCGCAGGCACCCCCACAGCAGCAGAACAGCACCCAGACCAACGGGACTGCGGGAGGTGCAGGGGCCGGGCCGGCCGGAGCAGGGCTGCAGCATAGCCAGGACTCCGGCCTTAACCAGGTGCCTCCCAACAAGAAACCGCGGCTGGGGCCTTCAGGCACAAACTCGGGCGGGCCTGTTATGCCCTCAGATTATCAGGTACTCCCCTCAATGCTGTACTTTTTCATGTTGACATACCGTCAGAAAACAGAATGCAACTGAGCAAATTTTAAAGGTTCATTGGCTGCATTCAGTGATTCATGTATCAGGTAGCAGCTCATATAGCATATAGAAAAAGGCTCTGAAGAGCTGTACAAGATGAAAGACTTCTGGACTTCTATAGGTAGAAGGAGGTGGGACCGGATGTTACTTTAGCAGAGAGCTGATCATGTCAGGCCAGGGCACCTTCCTCTGGGGACCACAGGAGTCTACCAGGTAGATTACTTCTCAAGTGCTGAGCAGAGATTGCAGACGGACTGGGGAAGAGTACATTCCTGGGAGGGGCTGAAACTGCAATTAGGTTAGGTATTAAGTCTCAGTTTGGTTACATGGGCTTAACACAAATGACTCCATTTTGAGTCTGTCGTCTCTTTTTTTAGCAATACATTTTATGAAATGTTAAGTATACATATGGGCTTTCCAGGTAGCTCAGTGGTAAAGAATCCGCTTGCCAAGCAAGAGATGCAGGTACCATCCTTGGGTCGTGAAGATTCTCCTAGAGAAGGAAATGACAGCCTACTCCAGTATTCTTGCTGGGAAAATCCCATGAACAGAGGAGTCTGGTGGGCTGCAGTCCATGGGGGTCACCAAGAGTCAGACACGACTGAGTGACTAGAGAACAACAATACTTAAAATAGATCCTTTTAGAAATAAGCAGTACTTAACTCTAAAGTTTGATTTTACAGTTCTAATCTTTCTAGGGCATTATATGAAAATGAAGGATTTTTGTCATTTCATGTAATTGCAAGATATTTTGTTTCTTGTTTATCTTACAACCCTGAGGAGGGAAGGTGAGGTAGGCAGCTCCTCCTCAACATTTCTCATTTTACCCTTCCATCTGTCTGTTGGGTTTGGGTCAGAAAAAGACCCCTAGATAAGCAGTTGAAAGGGAGAGGAATGGTGCCTTACAGTGAACAAAGCAAGCAGCACACTTCAGAAGGATTTGCCATCACTGGGAGGAAATAATCAGTACATGGCCACATGACAGAAGAGAGAGGGACCAAGACTTGTCAGGAATAACTGTTAAATCTCACAAGAAATAATTTTGAGACAAGAAAATACATTTGTTGAGATTCAAACGAAAACTACAATTGTATTACCATTCAAGAAATTAAAGGAAGAAACCCTAAGGATTGATGTTTGGAGAGACAGGTAAAAATACAGGTGAAAACCGTAGGGAATCTTGGGGGAAAAAAAAAGTTTTCAAGGTAGTAACAAACTTAAGATCTAAGAAGGGAAACAAAAAACTTTAAAAAAAGGTTTAGAACCACAGTCCCTCAGGGAACTGGTGGAGAAGGAGCATGTAGGAGAGAGATAATAGAAAACAAAACCACAGGCAACGAAGACATAAACTCACTGATTAGGAACTGGAAACCAGAGAAACGCTAACAAGAAAGACATAATAAATAGCTGTTTAAACTGGCTTTACATTTTGAATATCTCAACACAACTACTTTGAAAACTTCTCTTGGAAGATTCCCTGTAAGCAGCAGAGTATATAAAAGCACTTCCACTGGTTCCAATTAAACTAATCAAGGCATCAGTTTGGTCTGCAAAGCAGCTTGCTATTTGGGTAGTAGTCATGAACGTATGGAGAAGGCAATGGCACCCCACTCCAGTACTCTTGCCTGGAGGATCCCAGGGACAGAGGACCCTGGTGGGCTGCAGTCCATGGGGTCGCTAAGAGTTGGACAAGACTGAGCGACTTCACTTTGACTTTTCACTTTCATGCATTGGAGAAGGAAATGGCAACCCACTCCAGTGTTCTTGCCTGCAGAGTCCCAGGGACGGGGGAGCCTGGTGGGCTGCCGTCTATGGGGTCGCACAGAGTCGGACACGACTGAAGCGACTTAGCAGCAGCAGCAGTAGCAGTAGCAGCACGAACGAATTTGAATTTTACTATAAAGTCAGCTTTCCCCTAACATTAGTTTATTCCTATTGTATTATATGAGCAACAAACCTTTATCATGTACTAGTGCATCTTGGTGTCTCTGATTATGTTATATTAGACTGATTATAGTCAGTCATGGACAGATTACTTAACTGTATTTACTCCTTTCAAATCTAGGAGTTCTTCAAATGTTTTTCTTTGTCCATACTGAGCTGTCTACTTAAAAATAAACCAGCATATCTATGACATGGATAGCTTTCTCAGCTATTTAGTTGGAAAGATTAGCATGAAGGGTGAGGGTGAGAGACCTCTTTGCAGCTCTCATAGTATCAGCACTGCTGCTGCTGCTGCTGCTAAGTCGCTTCAGTCATGTCTGACTCTGTGCAACCCCACAGATGGCAGCCCACCAGGCTCCTCTGTCCCTGGGATTCTCCAGGCAAGAATACTGGAGTGGGTTGCCATTTCCTTCTCCAATGCATGCATACATGCTAAGTCACTTCATTTGTGTCTGACTCTTTCCGACGCTATGGACAGCAACCCACCAGGCTCCTCTATCCACGGGATTCTCTAGGCAAGAATACTGGAGTGGGTTGCCATTTCCTTCTCCCACATTTGTTCTTTATCCAGTATGGAGGAGCTATTGTGCAGAGTCTAATCTGCTAAAGTAAAAGCAGTCACAGGCAGCCTAACAACTGTAAGCCTTGTGAATGGAAAGAACATTTTTTTTTTTCCATAATAAACTTACAATAAATGTTGTTAAGATTTGTCAAGGCTTCTTACAATAATACGACTAAGAGTTGTGTAACAAAGGAAGGAATTAAGTGGCATTATTTTTAACCAAAACTATCTTATTGCCCTGTTTTCTTGGACCAGATGTTGCAAGTCCAGTTTGGCTGCCTCTCGTGCACTGAGTGGGGCAGCCTTGCTGATTTGTCCTTCATTAAACCCGCCAATGCCACCTCAAGGTCATTGACATTTTAAACTCCCAAGTAATAGCTTTATTGGGCTTCCCTGGTGGTTCAGACGGTAAAGAATCTGCCTGCAATGCAGGAGACCTGGGTTTGATCCCTTGGTTGGGAAGATCTCCTGGAAGAGGGCATGGCGACCCACTCCAGTATCCTTGCTTGGGAAATCCTGCAGGCAGAGGAGCCTGGCGGGCTACAGTCCGTGGGGTCGCAAAGAGTCAGATACGACTGAGCGACTAACACTTTCACAATAGCTTTATTACATAGGATCTTGTCATGCTTTGCTCACAGGAAGAACCAGTCTTCTGGGCAGAGCCAAAGACACAGCTGCAGTTAACCAAGCACTGCTTATAGTTAACCAACCACTATATTCTATTTCTATAGATGAATTTTTCTTTTACGTATTTTTTCATATTTGCCCTTGATACCATGAAGATGAATGTTTCATTTAAGGTAATAAAAATACACTTAATTGAAATACATTTGTCGTAGCCTTCTCGAGGAAATTTTCACATACAATTTTTTTTTTTTTTTTTTAATTCTAAATGTTATCTGAAGTTGATTTTTAAAAAAGCACCTATTTGCTGCTACCTTGTCTTGCTTTGTCAGGTAGGTGGTGCTGCTGAGGCTACTCTAGCCTCTACCTGAGGAAACTCTCTTCTAAAAACGATTTCTTAGTCACAGCTTTGTTATTTATAATGAGAAAATTAACAGCACATCAGTATACATTATGAACACCACCGGATCAAAATGCCAAATTGATTCTTCCTGTTTGCAAATCTCAGTTATGCAAAGAATCTCTAACCAGAATTAGTCAGCATCAATTTCCCCTCTACCTCTCATTGCCCGTGTAGCTTATCTTCCAAAGACATCCAGCCAGCTTTTGTGCATGCCAGAACAGTGGTAGCAGGCTATGAGGTGAAATCAGCAAAACATACTGACACATGGAATTAGCTGTCAGCTACCATGGGTCAGAACCCACAGCCCTCTGTGTCCTATTGCGATGAACATCTTGAGCTGCTCTCGTACCCCATAGGTCATCCCCTTTTCCTGTTTGCTCTCCTAGCACTCCAGCTCGCGCCTGAATTACCAAAGCAGCGTCCAGGGATCCTCTCAGTCCCAGAGCACACTAGGCTACTCCTCCTCGTCTCAGCAGAGCGCACAGTACCACCCATCTCACCAGGCCCACCGCTACTGACCGGCCGCAGCCCAGAGCACAGACTCCAGCAATATGATGTCTGCATTGAAGAGAACCAAAAATGCAAGCTCTGATGCTGCCAGCCACTTAGGAGGAGAACTATTTACAGAGCGTTTTGCAAGACTGACTGATGTCTCTTCTTTAGTGACTTAAAGAAGATTTTTGTGAAGTTTCCCCAACAGCCTTTCCCTGCATGTGTTCCATTGTGACTTCTCTGATAAAGTGTCTGATCTAATCCCAGCACTTAACTTCTGTAACCTTCAGCATCTTTGGGAAGGATTTCCTGGTGCACCTTTCTCATGCTGTAGCAATCGCTATGATTTATCTTTTCAAAGCTCTTTTATTAGGATTTTAATGTTTTGGAAACAAGACTCCAGTGGTGTATAGTTTTATACTTCATGAACTGACCTAGCAACACAGGTAAATATGCACCTTTTAAAGCACTACGTGGTTTTCACAGAATCTAACTCTTTTGTTCATGGAAATCTTAAACAGGAACTGTTACTGTCCCAAAGTACCTTACTATTACATTTTTATTTATCTGGTTTCAGGGAAGGTCTAGTAAAAAGACAAGTGGTGGGACAGTGGGAACCTGCAACCAAAAACAGCCTAGATCTTTGCAGTTACTATGCTTTATGCTATGAAGAACTAAAACATGTGGTAATTTTTATATAATCCTTCATATGGAACTTAGTTCCCAGAATCATCTTATTCTGAATAGTATTCAGTAATTAAGAATGATAATTTTAAACTTCATGTAGCTTAAGTCTACTTTAAAAAGGGTTTCAAGAGCTTTGATGAAATACAGTCCTCTGGTGACCCACACCAGAAAACTGAAGAGAGTATTAACTGCACTTGGATTTCTTTAAGAGTAATGCTGATCAAAGGATGTATTGCTTCCCTTTGAAGGAAAAGCTTTTCTTGTGTATTGTACATATAGTTGGCTTCTCTAAAGAACTGTTGGTTTCTTCACATCTGGGTCAGCTTGAGTAACTTTCTTACATAATCAAGGGTACTCAAATAGAAGCCTGCAAATTAATCTGCTTTTAAAACAAAAAGCAGTGTTCTCCATTTGTATTTGTGTTAGACATAGAGTGACTATTTTTAAAGCATGTTAAAAGTTTAGGTTTTGTTCATGTTTCAAGTATGTATGATGTATGCATAATTTTGCTGTTATTACTGAAACTTAATTCTATCAAGAATCTTTTCATTGCACTGAATGCTTGCTTTTGCCCCTAGGAGAAAACTTAACAATTGTGCCTAAACTATGGGCAGATAGTATACGACTATATTATCTAAGTACATATTTACATTTCTATGATCTATGAATTAGAGGCTGAGTTTGCTCTTAGCCAGTGAGTTCTTTCTTAGCCAACATAAGGAAGCTCCCCAGAGTCCCACAGAAATGTAAAGACTTGAGCTTCCATCGTAATGTAAGGGGCAAGAAATTTGTGTTCTTCTAAATGCTACTAGCAGCACCAGCCTTGTTTTAATGTTTTCTTGAGCTAGAAGAAATAGCTGATCGTTGTTATATGCAAGTTATATGCATTTTTTTACTTTTCCTTGTGAACTTATCTACCTGGTTATCTACTCTGGGTCCATACACAAGTAAAATAAGATTTTAGACAGAAGCCAGTATACATTTTGCACTATTGATGTGATACTGTAGCCAGCAAGGACCTTCCTGATCTCAGCATAATAATGCTTATTAATAACAAAGACTGTGTAGGGATGCTGATGAACACTGAAGATGAAACAGTTGACATGCTCCACTGGAAGGAATTTGATTGTCTCCATGGTGATTTACTGCTTCCGCTGTTAAAAATGAGAAATTAGTAGCCCTCTGCATAATGTAGCTACCTGTGTGAAGTTCTGTCCTGGGCCCTGAAGCCTCAGTGGCATCAGATCCTCACAGTACCCTCCCCCTGTGCCCAGCATCATGCTGGGGGAGATAGGAAGGGCAAGACATACTTCCTGTCCTTGAAGAGCTCATGACTGAGTCCATGACAGGAAGCGTTCCTGGGATGACAGGCTTATAAATGAAACCATCTTAGAACATGAGGTCTCTTCGTCTACTTCTAAACCCTCTTGAAGAGAGTTATCCCAAATTTTGCCCTATAATAAACAAGTATCATAGAGAGGTTTCTTTGTTTATCTACCTTCAAGAAAGCCAACAATTAAGTATCACCACAGGCATTAATATATATTTGAAATGTTTACAGCAGCCTTTCAACAACAATTGGGTGGCCCTTGTAGGCAGAACATACTCAACTAAGTTGAGTTTGTAGGAAATTACAGTGAAAAGATAAGCTCTGTTCCTGCCCTTGAGCGGGGCATACATTTAATAAAAGACAAACCCAAATATGCACATGAATCAAAATATCATGCCCTTTAATACACTTTGATATAAGTCATTGTGATACGTGCTTATGTGATCACAGGACTACCCTGCTTTCTTTGCATGTAGTGAATTTTAGTGGCAGAACTGATACAGAAACTGGTGGGGACTTTATCAGTTGTTCCCAGTGTTCTTCACACAGGGTCTAGCCAGACATGCCCATTACACACGTGACTCTTTCTGGTCACTGCACCGGTACTAGCGCTTTCCTCCTGTGGTCTTGCCTCAGAGTTGGTGATGCCCACTGGTGCCCATTACCCTTTGAAATAATTTTGGTTCACAATTTCCTTTTCCTTGTAAAGGAGAACAAAGCCTTTAACATAGGCATGGGCCCTAAAACTGTGGGCCCTTGAAGGAAACCTGTGAAGATTTTTGAGGTTAAAATTTACTTTCGTGTTCCCCAAATAACCACATTCCTCTTCAAAAATTTATTACGATCGGTGTCCCCTGAGAACGCAGGGTGAACATCCAAACCAGGGGAAGTTACTGAAAGGAGGGGAGGAATCAAAGCAAAGGTTTTCTGCATTTCATATTACAAATCAGTTTTTGAGTTAGCTTTTTGTTAAGGTGTGTATTTAGGAAAAAGTATTCTCGAGTTTCAGGACAGCTGAGCTCACAGGTAAGGCAGCCTGGCGGCAGGACGGACACTATGAGGCTGAAACAATCCTTAAGATGAAGCAGATCATGCAGGAACATACAAAAGCCAAGGACGTGTATATTTTTATATCTGTGTGGTTTTAAAACTTTAGTACTTAGAATTTTGGCCTTCTGCACTACTCTTTTGCTCTTGTAAACACAATTTACATTTAAGAATGGAAAGGGATGACATTTACTTACGTGTTCACTGCCTCATTCCTGAAGAAGCAACTGCTAGTTGTATGCCTGTATAATGATGCTCTTTTCTCTGCTGAAGAGAAGAAATAGTTGGACAATAAGACTTGCAGCTTAATCTGCTTGGAATGCTTGTGTGTGACAAACTGTCAATGAAGGAACAGTCTACGAGAATTACAAATGCTAACCTCTGTAATGGTATCTTTCTGGGGAATGGAGAAAGGCAGTGAAATGGCAGACTAAAGGAAGCTTGAAGGACTCAAGTATAAATAATATTTTATATAAAACATAGCTGTTTAGGTTTCCTTAATCTTCAAGAATAGTCACAAATATCATAAGGCAAAGTTCATTGTTTTAGGGTTTTTTAAAAATGTGTTGTACCTAAGGCCATACTTACTCTTCTATGCTATCACTGCGAAGGAGTGATATGTATGTATTATATGAAAAAAAATCCTTAATGCACTGTTATCTCCTAAATATTTAGTAAATTAATACTATTTAATTTTTTTAAAAATTTGTCTGTGTAGACACTAAAAGTATTACACAAAATCTGGACTGAAGATGTCCTTTTTAACAACAATTTAAAGTACTTTTTATATATGTTATGTAGTATATCCTTTCTAAACTGCCTAGTTTGTATTTCCCATAATTCCTCTATGTGAAGTGTACCTGTTCTTGTCTCTTTTCAGCCATTTTTCTGCACGCATCCCTGTTTGTACGACTTTAGACATGACTGTGTATGCTTTGCCACGCCCTGTGAGGTGTGCATTGAAAGCCGGCTGCCCCCAGCGGGGCCTGCTCCCCGGGTGCAGGACAAGCTTGCAGCTTTGGAGCCAAGTGTTTCTCGCTTTTGAGTTTTCCTGACATCCTTCTTGAAATGACTGTTAGAAATGAATTACATTGCATTTATTTTATATTCTTGGTTGTAATAAAATTTAATTGACTTTGTGTCACTGTGGATTTTTTAAGTGTAGGAAAAACTCTTGTTACAACAAGTTTTAGTGTTAAAATCTGATGTGTGTGCCTCAAAGCTTTTCAGATTACACTTGTCCTGCAGAGATGCAGAGTCTCCCTGTGAGCTGCAGTATGTTATCTTATTTAGGATGCTTATGATGTCACAAAACCAAAGAGGCAAGGCTTGCAAATACCTCAGAAGCAAAATTACAGTTTTTTAAACATCTCTAGGGGAGATACCCTTTTTTTAAAAAAAAATGAAATTTAGAAAGGTGTTTTAGAAAAAGCAAATAGCGTTTTGTGGGAAGATGGCCCTGGAAGTTTCTTTTCTGAGGACATTATGTTGTGCCTGGCTGCCCCCTCCTACAGTTTACCTGATGAATCGTCTGTGGTTATTCCAGTGGTTAAAGGCATCGTGGAGTGAACTGAAGAATGTTTAAGTGACATAAGCATTCAACATGAAACGTGAACTCTGGGACTTCCTTGGTGGTCCGGCGGATAAGATTCCATGCTCCCAATGTAGGGGGCCTGGGCTTGACCCCTAGTTGGAGAACAAAGATCCCACACGCCACAACGAAGCCTGTGAACCACGACAAAGATCCAGTGCAGTCGAAATAATAAATTTAAAAAATCACTCTATTTAAAATAGATATTGCTTCACCACTTGACACAGACTCTATATTTAACACTGTGACACACACAGGGTAGAGCTTCTCTTGGGGAACAGTTTTTGACCACAGCTGCCTTTCTAACCAGCCACCTGGGTAAGAGAAAGTGGATGACTGTGCAAACCCCTTATCACTCCTGGGAAAATAGCTCGAAGGTATCGGGCTATCTCCCTAGCCAATTGTAAGTTCTTTGTGGACAAGGTCTGGGTTTTATACTTTCACTCCCAGCACCTGGCATGATGCCCAACACAGCAGATAATATGGTGAGTCCTTAGCATCAGCTTTGTTCATTGACATACGATTCCTTGATACGCCATATTTGTGTATGAACAGGGAGATGAACCTATATATTTTTGTTCTGTGAATAAGGAAAAGGCATTTCTTTTTTATTTATCTGTTGTTGAGGTATAGTTGAAGTACAATATTATATAAGTTTCAGGTGTACCACACACAGTGAATCATAATTTTTAAAGGTTATACTCCATTTATAGTTATTATAGTGACTTATTTCCTGTGTTATACAGTATATCCTTGTAGCTTGTTTATTTTATACAGAGTAGTTTATATCTCTTAATCTCCTACTCCTATCATGCCCTTCCCCCGTCTCTCCTTTCTCCACTGTTAACCACTAGTTCTCTGTATCTGTGAGTCAGTTTCTTTTTTTTTTTAACATTCACTAGTGTGTTGTATTTTTTAGAGTCCACATATAAGTGATACAGTTTCTCTGTCTGACCTATCTCATTAAGCATTGTTGTTCAGTTGCTAAATCATGTCCTACTGTTTGCCAGCCCATAGACTGCAGCGTGACAGACTTCCCTCTTCTTCACTATCTCCCAGAGTTTGCTCAAAATCACGTCCATTGAACTGGGGATGCCATCCAATCGTCTCATCTTCTGTTGTCGCCTTCTCCTTTTGCCTTCAGTCACTAAGCATAATGTCCTCCAAGTCTATCCATGTTGCAGATGGCAAAATCTCGTTCTTTTTTATGGTTGAGTACTATCCCATTATATATAAAATACAGAAGGGGATATATATTATATATATATACATCCATACCATCTTTATTCCTCTGTTGAAGGACACTTACATTGCTTCCATATCTCAGCAATTTTAAGTAATGCTGCTCTGAACATTGGGGTGCATATATCTTTTTGAATTAGCATTTCCATTTTATCTGGAAAGATAGGAGTAGAACTGCTGGATCATATGGTATTTCTATTTGTTAGTTTTTTGAGGAAACGCTATACTTTTTTCACAGTGGCTGCACCAATTTCCATTCCCACCGACAGTGTACAGGGTTCCCTTGGGGCATTATTTTCTTAAAATAGGTTCATATCTTATATTTTTGGTTCCAAAGTCATAATATCACTCTAGAGGAACAAATAGTTCAAACAGCATTTGAGTAAAAGATTAAGCCAAGTTAGCTGTCTTCTTTAGAAGCCATCTTTCCTTTGGTTCTTCAAGAGGAGGGCGCCTATATTAAAACCTCACATAGCATTTATCTAGCAGGTAGTAGAAAGCCAGCTTGGACAAGCAACACACAAAACAGGAACATTTGTTCATTTGATCTAAATGAGAGAACAGAACAGAGGGGAAAGAAATGAAAATACTGGCCTAAAACATTAATATATATTTAGCACAATCCTTCTGACTTTTCACTTTCTGCTCTTCAGGCTTACAGAATTTTTTTCACACAAAGAAGCTATTAAGGACTGGATGTTTGTGTCCTCCCCTGATTTTTATGTTGAAGACCTTATCCCCAGTGTGGCAGTATTGGAGATGGCATGTTTGTGGACGTTAACCAAGGTTCAGTGAGGTCACACAGGTGGGCCCAGATCCAATAACATCGGTGTCCCAGTAAGAAGAGGCACTAGGGCGCATGCACAGGCTCTCCCTTCTGTCGCCCTGCTCCCTCCTCCCTCCTTTTTCTCCTCCCTCTTTTTCTTCCCTCCTTTCTCTCTCTCCCCCACAACCCATCTTCCCACCATGTGAGGACACAGCAAGAAGGCAATCATCTGCAAGCCAGGAAGGCAGTGTTTACTGAAAACTTGACTCTGCCAGACTGATCTTGGACTTCACAGCCTCCAGAACTCAGAAAATAAATTTCTGTGATTTAAGCCACCCAGTCTATGGTATTTTGTTACAGAAACCTGAGCAAACTAATACATACTTTGGACCAAGAAGTGGGCTGTGGCAGTAACAAACATCTAAAAATATAGAAGGGGCTTCGGAACTGGGTAGTAGGTAGAGGCTGGAAGATGTGTGTGCTAGAAACATAAAAGGTCAAGGGCAATTCTAGTGCGGGCTCAGAAGGAAAGAGAGCCGAGGGAAAGCTTCCGTCTTCTTAGAATAAAGAGTGTAAGTAATCAGGAACAGAATTCTGGTAGGAATATGAACATTAAAGACCATTCTGGTGAGTTCTCAGATGGAAATGAGAAACAGGAGAAAGGAAATTGGAAACTGAAGAAGCAGCAATCCTCGTTACAGAGTGGCAAAGAACTCGGCTGAACTGTGCTCCAGTGTTTTATGAAAAGTAGAATTTTCGAGCTATGAAATTGCTCTTAAAAGATCTCTCGTGTGGTGGTGGGGGAAATGGACACAGAGTATGGTAGAAGGAATACTGAGAAGGAAGAAGACACACTAAACATTTCCGACTTTTGCCTTCCTCGGGTCTTGTCCTCTGCATTCATTCTCTTGTATGCATTGGTTGGTCCTGGGAGTCCCTCTTTGAAAGATCTGGTCCTTCAAGAAAATGCTAACATGTAACAAGCTTTTCTTTTGGTTGTAAGATTAACCTAAATTAATTGAAACCTACAGACCTTAAATTATAAACAAGATGTTCAAGATGTGACTGAATTCAGCTGCAGGTGCCATATTTTAGTTGTATGACTAAATACCTATTGACATAACTCATAAGCAGCACGATGAAGACATCGTAACTATACAGTTCAAAGGACTCTGAGAACTTCCTAGGTGCAGCATGTGTGCTCAGCTGTGTCCGACTCTGCAACCCCATGGACTGTAGCCTGCCAGGCTCCTCTGTCCATGGAATTTTCCCAGTAATAATCTTGGGTGGGTTGCCATTTCCTACTCCAGGGGATCTTCCCAACCCAGGGATCAAGCCCTTGTCTCCTGCATTGGCAGACAGATTCTTAGCACTGAGCCACCTGGGAAGCCCATATATCCTTATAACAAAGCCCAAATCAAGAAGCAGGACACATTCATCACTCCAGAAAATTCCCTCATTCTCCTTTCTAGCTAATACCCCACACTCACAAAGGCAACCACTGTTCTGTTTTCTATCACCAAATATTAGTTTTGTCTTTTTAGAATTCCATTTAAATAGAATCATGCAGTTTGTACTCTTTTGTGTCTGGATTCTTTGGCACAACATCATGTTTTAAGATTTACCCATATTGGATATATCAGCTTGTTTCTTTTTATTTCTGAATAATATTCCATTGTATAACTATACCACTATTTAGTCATTTGTCTGTTGATGGACATTTGGGGATCTTTCTGTTTGGAGCTACTGTGAATCATGCTACTATAAACTTTTGTATAAGTTTTGTTGAGAACATATATTTTCATTTATTTTGTAGAAAGAATAGTTAGAAATGGAATTGTTACATCATAAGATATATTTTCTCTTTAAAATAAATTGCCTAAGAGTTTTCTAATTTTATGTAATTTTCTACTCTGAGTAGTTCATGAGAATCCAGTTGCTTTGAAATTCAGTAACATTTAATATTGTCAATCTTCTTGTAAGTTGTACCAATGCTTTCTTATGTCAGTCTCCCAAATCAATAGAAATAAGAACAAACATTAACAACTGGGACCTAGTCAAACTTACAAGCTTTTACACAGCAAGGCAAACCATAAACAAAATGAAAACACAACCTACAGAATGGAGAAAATATTTGCAAATGATGAGACCAACAAGGGACTAACTTCCAAAATATACAAACAGCTCACAACTCAAAAATAAAAAACAAACAACCCTATTAAAAAATGGGTAGGAGACCTAAATAGACATTTCTCCAAAGAAGGCATACAGATGGTCAATAGGTGCATGAAAAGATGCTCAACATCACTAATTATTATTAGAGAAATGCAAAGCAAAACTACGAGGTGTCACCTCCCACCAGTGAGAATGGCCACCATCAAAAAGTCTGCAAATAATAAATGCTAGAGTGGACGTGGAGGAAAGGGAACCCTTCGACACTATTGGGAGGAATGTAAGCTGGTACAGCCACTACAGACAAAAGTATGGAGGTTCCTTAAAAAACTAAAAATAGAGCTACCATATGACCTAGCAATCCCACTCCTGGGCATATATCTGGAGAAAACGGTACCTCAGAAGGATACATGCACCCCAGTGTTCACTTTAGTACTATTTACAATAGCCAAGACATGAAGGCAACTTAAATGCCCATCAACAGAGAGATGGATACAGAAGATGTAGTGTGTGTGTGTGTGTGTGTATATATATATATAATGGAATATTATTAAACCATAAAAATAACCAAATAGTGCCATTTGCAGCAACACAGATGGACCTAGAGATTGTCATAATGAATGAAGTCAAAGACAGATATCATATGATACTGCTTATACATGGAAATCTAAAAATAAGGGTACAAATGAACTTATCTACAAAACAGAAAGAGAGTTTCCGAAAACAAAAGCAACCTTATGTTTCTAAGGGGTAAGCAGGGGAGGAATAAATTGGGAGGTTGGGATTGACATATACACAGTACTATATGTATATATAAAATAGATAACTAATAAGGACAGAGTGCATAGCACTGGGAACTCTACTCTGCAATGACTTATACAGGAAAAGAATCTAAAAAAGAGTGGATGTATGTGTAACGGATTCACTTTGCTGTACACCTGAAACTAATACAACATTGTAAATCAACTATATTCTAATAAAAATTCAAAAAGCAAAAACCATGCTCTCTTCTCAAGGTATGATTAATATGATTTGTTTTACTCATGATATGTTTACATGAATCTTAACTAGTTTAAAAAACTGGGCTGAAGACCTAAATAGACATTTCTCCAAAGAAGACATACAGATGGCCAACAGGCATATGAAAAGATGCTCAACATCGCTAATTATTAGAGAAATGCAAATAAGAGCTATAATGAGGTACCACATCAAGCCAGTCAGAATGGCCATCACTAAAAAGTTGACAAATAACAAAAGCTGGAGAGGATGTGGAAAAAAGGAAACTCTCTTACACTGTTGGTAGGATGTTAGTTGGTGTAGCTACTAACAGTATGGCAGGTCCTCAGAAAATGAAAAACAGAATTAGCATATGATCCAGCAATCCCATTCTTGGGAATATATACAGACAAAACCGTAATTCAAAAAGATACATGCACCCTCCACCCACTATGTTCATAACAGCACTATTCACAATAGCCAAGGTATGGAAACAATCTAAATGTCATTGGACAGATGAATAGATAAAGAATATGTGGTATAAATACACAAGGGAGTATTACCCATAAAAAAGAAATGCCATTTGCAGCAACATGGATACAACTAGAGATTATATGTAAGTAGAGATTCATACCAAATGAAGTTAAGTCAGAAAGACAAATACCATATGATATCACTTATATTTGGAATCTAAAATATGACAGAAACCATAATGGAAAAGAATATATAAAAATGAATGTATTATTATATGTGTAACTGTATCACTTTGCTGTACAGCAATAATTGACATTGTAAATAATCTATACTTCAATCAAAATATATTAAAAATATCATCAATCTTTTAAAAAATTTTAGCAATTCTAATACATATGTACTGGTATCTCAATATGGCTTTAATTTGCATTTCCAAGCTGACCAATGATGTTGAACCTTTTTTCAGGTGCTTATTAGTACATGAAAGATCATTAGTATCATCAGCCTTCTGTGTAGTGTCTAAGGCGTCTTTCTACTTTTAAGGTGTTTTATGCATTCTTTACATATTCTGAATATAAGTCCTTTGTCATATACATGCATCACAAATATTTTTTAATTTTGATGAGGTCCAATTTTTCCATTTTTAGTATGTGTATATATATATCCTAAGAAACGCTTGACTACCCCAAGGTGTGAAGATAGTCACCTCTATTTCCTTCTAATAGATTTTAGTTTTAGCTCTTTTCTCTGAGCCACCTCAAAATAATTTTTGTGTAAGATGTGAGGTCAAGGATCTTTTTTCTTATACAAATATCTAGGAGTAGGGAGAAGCAATAGGAAGTAAATTAATACAGGACATCACGGTACCAGTGTGCTGACCATCCGTGAGGATGACAGACACAGAAGCAGCGGAGATTTGTAGTCACCCCAAGGGGTAGCTTCAAAAGCGTTTGAAGGGGGCTCCCCTGGGGGCCTAGTGTTTAAGAATCCACCTTGCAATGCAGGGGACACTGGTTTGATCCCTGGTCCAGGAAGATCCCACATGCCTCAGGGCAACGAAGTTCATGGACCACAACTACCGAGCCAGCACTCTAGAGCCCTTGCACGGCAACTGCTGAGCCCATGTGCTGCAACTATTAGAGCCTGTGTGCCTAGTGTCCATGCTCCCCAACGAGAGAAGCCACTGCCATGAGAAGCCCACACACTGCAACTAGGGAGTAGCCCCCACTCGCCGCAACTAGAGGAAAGCCTGTGTGCAGCAACAGACTCACCACAGCCATAAATAAATACATCTTAAAAAAAAAAAAAGAAAAAAGTGTTTGGGGGAAGCCAATTCCCAACCTCAACATTGTTTAAGAGGGAATACCTTTCTAATGTCCAAGAGCAGAAAAGGGCTTCCCAAGTAGCCCACTGGTAAAGAATCCACCTGCCAATGCAGGAGGCTCAGGAGAGGCAGCTCCTGTCTCTAGGTCAGGAAGATCTCCTGGAAGAGGAAATGGCAACCCATTCCTGTATTTTTGCCTGGGAAATCCCATGGACAGAGGAGCCTGTGGGGCTACAGCCCATGGGGTCACAAAGAGATGGACATAACAGCACAAAATCCTTCCTAATGTCCAAGAACAGAAAAAGCTTGATTAACAAGGGTCCCCATGGGACTTTTTTGGTGGTCTAGTGGCTAAGACTCCATGCTCCCAATGCAAGGGGCCCTGGTTTGATCCCAGATCAGGGAACCAGATCCTTACATGCTGCAACTGAAGATCGAAGATCATGTATGCTGCAACTAAGACCCAGTGTGGCCAAATAAGTAAATAAAAAGACAACTGATATTCTAAAAACAAAACAAAACAAGGGTCCCCATGAGTTGATTCCATGATGTTTCCCATTATATTCTCATCTCATTGCAGAAAAGAACATAGACATTGAGCTGGTTAAATTTCACAAGACTAATGCCACTTGTGATCCCTAATAACTGAGTTCTAACATTCACCACATCAGCCATATCAACAAGGTGCAACAGAAGGAACACGAATTTTGGAGACAGACTTAGGCTTGAAATCTGGCCCTTCTGCCTTTGCTGCAGTTCATGGGGTCACAAAGAGTTGGACATGACCTAGTGACTGAACAACAGCAACTGCCTTTGAACTGTGCAGCCTTGGATAAGTTACTGAAACTTATTTTGTTTTCTTATCTTTTCTTGTTTTATTATCTATAAAATGCCAAAAATAGCATCTATCTCAGAGCTTAAGGATTAAATAAGAAATATGTGTTGTGCCCAGCAGATGCCTGGCCCATAGTAGACTCTCAATAAATGTGCATTCTACTGTTTTTCTCTTTCCTCTGCAATTTCTATGTGCTTGAATATGTGTTTCTAGTGTAAATAATATGTTTAATACCCTTTATTTCATTCATTTGATGGTCTATCTTAAGACAGAAGATGACATCTACAGATTTCCTTTTCTTGGGCTCTAAAATCACTGCGGATGATGACTGTAGCCATGAAATTGGAAGATGATTGCTTCTTGGCAGGAAAGCTATGACAAACCTAGACTGTGTTAAAAAGCAAAGAAATCACTTTGCTGACAAAGGTCTGTATAGTCAAGACTACAGTCTTTCAAAATTCAGACTTAATTGAAGAAAGTAGGGAAAACCATTAGGCCATTAAGCTATGACCTAAATCAAATCCCTTATGATTATACAGTGGAACTGACAAACAGATTCAAGGGATTAAACCCGATAGAGTGCCTGAAGAACTATGGATGGAAGTTCATGACACTGTTTGGGAGGCAGTGATCAAAAGCATCCCCAAGAAAAAGGAATTCAAAAAGGCAAAATGGCTGTCTGAAGAGGCTTTACAAACTGCTGAGAAAAGAAGAGAAGCAAAATGCAAGGAGAAAAGGGAAGATATACCCGTCAAAATGCAGAGTTCCAAAGAATATCAAAGAGAGATTAGAAAGTCTTCCTAAGTGAAAAATGCAAAGAAATAGAGGAAAACAAAGAATGGGAAAAACTAGAGATCTCTTCAAGAAAATTAGAGATTCCAAGGGAACATTTCATGCACAGATGGTGTGCACACAATAAACGGCAGAAATGGTAAGGACCTGACAGAAGCAGAAGATATTAAGAAGAGGTGGCAAGAATACACAGAAGAACTGTACAAAAAAGATCTTAATAACCCAGATAATCACGACGGTGTGATCACTCACCTAGAGCCAGACATCTTGGAGTGCGAAGTCAAGTGGGCCTTAAGAAGCATCACTACAAACAAAGCTAGTGGAGGTGATGGAATTCCAGCTAAGCTATTTCAAATCATAAAAGGTGGTGCTGTGAAAGTGCTGCACTCGATATGCCAGCAAATTTGGAAAACTCAGCAGTGGCCACAGGACTGGAAAAGGTCAGTTTTCATTCCAGTCCCAAAGAAAGGCAACACTAAAGAATGTTCAAGCTACTGCACAATTGCACTCATTTCACATGTTAGCAAAGTAATGCTCAAAATTCTCCAAGTCAGGCTTGAACAGTATGTGAACTGAGAATTCCCAGATGTTCACACTGGATTTAGGAAAGGCAGAGCAGCAGAGATCAAATTTCCAACATCCATTGGATCAAAGAAAAATCAAGAGAGTTTCAGAAAAACATCTACTACTGCTTCAGTGACAACATTAAAGCCTTTGACTGTATGGATCACAACAAACTGGAAAATTCTTAGAGAGATGGGAATACCAGACCACCTTACCTGCCTCCTGCAAAACCTGTATGCAGGTCAAGAAGCAACAGTTAGAACTGGACGTGGAACAACAGACTGGTTCCAAATTGGGAAAGGAATACGTCAAGGCTGTATACTGTCACCCTGTTTATTTAACTTATATTCAGAGTACATCATGTGAAATGCTGGGCTGGAGGAAGCACAAGCTAGAATCAAGATTTTGGGGAGAAATATCAATGTCAGATATGCAGATGACACCACTTTTATGGCAGAAAGTGAAGGGGAACACTAAAGAGCCTCTTGATGAAAGTGAAAGAGGAGAGTGAAAAAGCTGGCTTAAAACTCAACATTCAGAAAACTAAGATCATGGCATCTGGTTTCATCACTTCATGGCAAATAGATGGGGAAACAATGGAAACAGTGACAGACTTTATTTTGGGGGGCTCCAAAATCACAGCAGATGGTGACTACAGCCACGAAATTAAAAGACGCTTGCTCCTTGGAAGAATAGCTATGACCAACCTGGACAGCATATTAAAAAGCAGAGGCATTACTTTGCCGACAAAGGTCTGTTAAGGCAAAGCTGTGGTTTTTCCAGTAGTCATGTATGGATGTGAGAGTTGGACCATAAAGAAGGCTGAGCGCCAAAGAATTGATGCTTTTGAACTGTGGTGCTGGAGAAGACTCTTGAGAGCCCTTTGGAAAGTAAGGAGGTCAAACCGGTCAATCCTAAAGGAAATCAATCCTGAATATTCATTAGAAGGACTAATACTGAAGCTGAAGCTCCAAATCTTTGGCCACCTGATGTGAAGAGCTGACTCACTGGAAAAGACACTGATGCTAGGAAAGACTGAAGGCAGGAGGAGAAGTGGATGACAGAGGATGAGATGGTCACTGACTCTATGGACATGAATTTGAGCAAACTCTGGGAGATGGAGGACAGAGAAGCCTGGCATGCTGCAGTCCATGGGGTCGCAAAGAGTTGGACACGACTGAGCGAATGAACAACAGCATGGTCTTTCCAGTAGTCGGGTACAGTTGTGAGAGCCAGGCAATGAAGAAGGCAGAGTGCCGAAGAATTTATGCTTTTGAATTGTAGTGCTGGAGAAGACTCTTGAGAGTCCCTTGGAAAGCAAGGAGGTCAAACCAGTCAATCTTAAAAGAAATCAACCCTGAATGCTCTTTAGAAGGACTGATGCTGAAGCTGAATCTTCAATACTTTGGCTACCTGATGTGAACAGCTGACTCATTGGAAAAGGCCCTGATGCAGGGAAAGACTGAAGGTAGAAGGAGAAGGGGGTTACAGAGGATGAGATGGTTGGATGGCATCACCAATTCAATGGACATGAACTTGGGCAAACTCCAGGAGATGGTGAGGGACAGGAAGCCTGGCATGCTGCAGTCCACGGGGTCGCAAAGAGTTGGACATGACTGAGCGACTGAACAACAACCACAACAATGACGACATCTTCATCTATATAGACTACTAGGTTAGTCACTTGCAGGTCAAGAAGGACACCACCCTTCATGCCAGGGAGCACTCTTACAAGCAGAAGGTTATGTAACAGGCATCCGGGTTCAGCTTCTTTAATGAAACTCTACTAAAAAATGGACATCTTTTTTTTTTGGGTGGGGGTGTTAGTTCTAAAAGGTCTTGTAGGTCTTCATAGAACCGTTCAACTTCAGCTTCTTCAGCATTACTGGTTGGGGTATAGACTGGGATTACTGTGATATTGAATGGTTTGCTTTGGAAACGAACAGAGATCATTCTGTCGTTTTTGAGATTGCATCCAAGTACTGCATTTCGGACTCTTTTGTTGACCATGATGGCCACTCCATTTATTCTGAGGGATTCCTGCCCACAGTAGTAGATATAATGGTCATCTGAGTTAAATTCACCCATTCCCGTCCATTTCAGTTCACTGATTCCTAGAATGTCAACATTCACTCTTGCCATCTCTTATTTGACGACTTCCAATTTGCCTTGATTCATGGACCTGATATTCCAGGTTCCTATGCAATATTGCTCTTTACAGCATCGGACCTTGCTTCTATCACCAGTCACATCCACAGCTGGGTATTCTTCTTGCCTTGGCTCCTTTTAGAACTAACACCCCAAAAAGATGTCCTTTTCATTATAGGGGACTGCAATGCAAAAGTAGGAAGTCAAGAAACACCTGGACTAACAGGCAAATTTGGCCTTGCAATACGGAATGAAGCAGGGCAAAGACTAATAGAGTTTTGCCAAGAAAATGCACTGGTCATAACAAACACCCTCTTCCAACAACACAAGAGAAGACTCTATACATGGACATCACCAGATGGTCAACACCAAAATCAGATTGATTATATTCTTTGCAGCCAAAGATGGAGAAGCTCTATACAGTCAGCAAAAACAAGACCAGGAGCTGACTGTGGCTCAGACCGTGAACTCCTTATTGCCAAATTCAGACTGAAGTTGAAGAAAGTAGGGAAAACCACTAGACCATTCAGGTATGACCTAAATCAAATCCCTTATGATTATACAGTGGAAGTGAGAAATAGATTTAAGAGCCTAGATCTGATAGATAGAGTGCCTGATGAACTATGGAATGAGGTTCGTGACATTGTACAGGAGACAGGGATCAAGACCATCCCCATGGAAGAGAAATGCAAAAAAGCAAAATGGCTGTCTGGGGAGGCCTTACAAATAGCTGTGAAAAGAAGAGAAGCGAAAAGCAAAGGAGAAGGGGAAAGATATAAACATCCGAATGCAGAGTTCCAAAGAATAGCAAGAAGAGATAAGAAAGCCTTCTTCAGCGAACAATGCAAAGAAATAGAGGAAAACAACAGAATGGGAAAGACTAGAGATCTCTTCAAGAAAATCAGAGATACTAAAGGAACATTTCATGCAAAGATGGGCTCGATAAAGGACAGAAATGGTATGGACCTAACAGAAGCAGAAGATATTAAGAAGAGGTGGCAAGAATACACAGAAGAACTGTACAAAAAAGATCTTCACAACCCAGATAATCACGATGGTGTGATCACTGACCTAGAGCCAGACATCCTGGAATGTGAAGTCAAGTGGGCCTTAGAAAGCATCACTATGAACAAAGCTAGTGGAGGTGATGGAATTCCAGTTGAGCTATTCCAAATCCTGAAAGATGATGCTGTGAAAGTGCTGCACTCAACATACCAGCAAATTTGGAAAACTCAGCAGTGGCCACAGGACTGGAAAAGGTCAGTTTTCATTCCAATCCCAAAGAAAGGCAATGCCAAAGAATGCTCAAACTACTGCATGATTGCACTCATCTCACACGCTAGTAAAGTAATGCTTAAAATTCTCCAAGCCAGGCTTCAGCAATACATGAACCGTGAACTTCCTGATATTCAAGCTGGTTTTAGAAAAGGCAGAGGAACCAGAGATCAAATTACCAACATCTGCTGGATCATAGAAAAAGCAAGAGAGTTCCAGAAAAACATCTATTTCTGCTTTATTGACTATGCCAAAGTCTTTGACTGTGTGGATCACAATAAACTGTGGAAAATTCTGAAGGAGATGGGAATACCAGACCACTTGACCTGCTTCTTGAGAAATTTGTATGCAGGTCAGGAAGCAACAGTTAGAACTGGACATGGAACAACAGACTGGTTCCAAATAGGAAAAGGAGTTCATCAAGGCTATATATTGTCACCCTGTTTATTTAACTTCTATGCAGAGTACATCATGAGAAACGCTGGACTGGAAGAAACACAAGATGGAATCAAGATTGCCGGGAGAAATATCAATAACCTCAGATATGCAGATGATACCACCCTTATGGCAGAAAGTGAAGAGGAACTCAAAGCCTCTTGATGAAAGTGAAAGTGGAGAGTGAAAAAGTTGACTTAAAGCTCAACATTCAGTAAATGAAGATCATGGCATCTGGTCCCACCACTTCATGAGAAATAGATGGGGAAACAGTGGAAACAGTGTCAGACTTTATTTTTCTGGGCTCCAAAATGACTACAGATGGTGACTGCAGCCATGAAATTAAAAGATGCTTACTCCTTGGAAGGAAAGTTATGACCAACCTAGATAGCATATTCAAAAGCAGAGACAGTACTTTGCCAACAAAGGTCCGTCTAGTCAAGGCTATGGTTTTTCCAGTGGTCATGTATGGATGTGAGAGTTGGACTGTGAAGAAGGCTGAGCGCCGAAGAATTGATGCTTTTGAACTGTGGTGTTGGAGAAGACTCTTGAGAGTCCCTTGGACTGCAAGGAGATCCAACCAGTCCATCCTAAAGGAGATCAGCCCTGGGATTTCTTTGGAAGGAATGATGCTAAAGCTGAAACTCCAGTACTTTGGCCACCCCATGCGAAGAGTTGACTCATTGGAAAAGACTCTGATGCTGGGAGGGATTGGGGGCAAGAGGAGAAGGGAACGACAGAGGATGAGATGGCTGGATGGCATCACTGACTCGATGGACACAAGTCTCAGTGAACTCCTGGAGTTGGTGATGGACAGGGAGGCCTGGCGTGCTATGATTCATGGGGTCACAAAGAGTCGGACACGACTGAGTGACTGATCTGATCTGACTAAAAAATGAGGCACTACTTCACTATGTTTTGGTAGATTTACCCATCATCTCCTTTTTTCTACCTCAACAAGAAGTTCATTAAATTGTCTTTCATACCACTTATACCTATAGCTATACCAATGAGAGCAACTGTCATTTCTGGACAAACAATTGCAATATGAAGTAGAAACCATCTACCCAGTCTGGATCCAAAAAGTACATCATTCCTCCACTTCTCCAATGCAGTTCTTGTGAATTACTTCCAGCTCCTGAGTGATCAGATCTCAAAAAGACATGGTCCAGAGATATGTAACACTCCTAACTATCAATACTCTTGTACCATTCACATGCGAAAGACTGCAGGAACAAAAAGAGCTCCTGAGTTTTGCCTTTTAGTCCCTGTATGCTGGGTTTGGAAGGTCTGGCCCACTAAGGGGTGAGGGGGAAAGAGATGAAGAGGAAGAGATGCTCTCTCTGTGATAGTACAAGGAGTTGTTCTGAGAAGAGCAGCCTGTAGTGGGTGAGCCTGGCTGTTCCAGCACCCCAGCCTGCTGGTCAGTGTTCTGGCAGAAAGGCCTGATGGAGTTGAAGTGGTTTGAGCCCAAACTCCTATCCAATAAAATAAAGTTCCCTTCCAAAAGGTCCTGCACTTAGGAGAAACTGCTAGAAGCATCATCCAAATTGAGCAAGGCATGAGCAACGAAGCCAAAGGGAAGAACAGGTCCAAATGAAAACAGGGGAGGGAGCAGAAGAGGTGGGTCCAGAAAATCCAAAGTAATTTTCCCCCTAATCTATTCATAGAAACTAAAACATATCTCAAAATCTTTTCTAAAAACCCCCACTTTCTTGATGTACCAATGGTTTAAAAAGTTTCACATATTTTTCTATATAAGAAACAGATTTATATTTGCTTCTCTACTCACACTATGTATATAAAAGCTCTTTTGGTATGAACAAGGAGCTTAGCATTGACTGTAATATAATGTATGTGTATAATTACTTATTTGTAATTCATAGAAAGAAGACAATCCAAAAGAGAACCACAAGTTAAGCAGGGGTCCCTGCCAACTAAATTATGTTAACAGTTCTTTTATGATGGTTTGTAACATGTTCTTTGTTTCTAGTGAGGACTAGAAATAGGAAAATAACCTTTTAAGCAGAAATTCAAGGTGGGTCTCATGTAGCCTTAATAATATCTGGTGACTTTCTTCTGAAATTTCCCTATATCATTTAGCTATCCTATTATTTTTAATGTTTGGTCTTGTATCTTGACACCAATTAGGTAGTGCACTTGTTAAAGCAATGACCATGCTTCTGATTTTGTTCACCTTTGAATCTCCCAGGGCCTTGTACATATAAAGAATGTCCAAGTATATTGTTAAGTGAGCAGGTTGGGCACATGGAACAACTTTCTAAGTTGAAAGTTCTAAAATTGGTTAGTGGCCTAAGTGAGGCCACCTATTCTTATTGTTGGACACTATTAACCCTGGTGGCTCCAACGGTAAAGTGTCTGCCTACTATGCAGGAGACTTGGGTTCAATCCCTGGGTTGGGAAGATCCCCTGGAGAAGGGAATGGCAACCCACTCCAGTATTCTTGCCTGGAGAATCCCATGGACAGAGGAGCCTGGTGGGCTACAGTCCATGGGGTCACAGAGTCGGACACGACTGAGTGACTTCACACACACACATTAACCATCATGTTGCCCTTGGGTGGCCTAATCCATGTGACTTGCGTAGTCTCTTTGCATTGTTCTTTTCCCTGTGTTCTGCAGGAACACAAAATAATAAAAAGGCTGGACATCTTATCTGGAACTCACCCTAGCCAACAGAATTAACTTTTGTTTGCTCCAAAGACTAAAGAATGAAAACAACGGATCTCGAATCTAGATCTTTTCACAGATCTAGTTTCAGCAAACAAGTCAGTCTCAAGCCCAGCCCAGCCACCGCACCCTCTCTAATTCAGAGAAGCGAACAAATGAATTCTGCAACGTTTTAATCCTCTTTAAAAAAGTAGGAAGATACTCCAAATTAAAGCCGTCTAAAATTCTTCCCATGTACCTGCACAAAAACTTATTGACACCTAACTTAAAATATTGTTACCAAAACCAAATGAATATCCAGTATTCAATCCAGTGTCTCACAAACAGATGTTTCATGGAACACCACTTCAAAGATTTAAAAAAACAGAAGTTTACATGGTGAAATATGTCTGAAAAAAATCTGGGATAAACTCAAAGTACAGGCTTTCTCAGAGCCTTTAATATGCTGATGACATTGTGAATTTCTAGGAAGTGATATAATGCACCCTTTTCCATGTTTATTGACCAAAGAACTCCTTTTTTCCCTGCACCTCCAAAGAATGCTCAACAGAAAACAATTTGGAAATCCTTATGGTTGCCTCCTCCACAACTTTGCTCTGCTTCTCCTTGCTGTCAGCAGCCTGACTGGTTCATCTCAACCACTCTTTCCATGGTGACTAAGACCCTCCCCTCAGACAGTGATTAGACCAAACCCAACACATTTGATCTTATCCCCTTGGTTCAAGCATGAGCATGTCATACAAATCTGGCTGATAAAATCTGAGAGAAAATCTTTTGAGGAGTTTTCTCGGAGGATTTCTCTCAAATTAAAAAAAAAAAAAACCAAGACAATCACATTCCTTTTTCTGTGTCTGGGCTTCTCTGTATGAGCTGGCAACTGTTGCCACATCTCAGGATCACAGAGGGAGCCAACTTCAGAGGCTAAGCTGAATTGCCCAGGATCACTGAGAAGAAAGAGGGAGACAGCCAGGATCCTTGAGGGCAGTAAATCACTGATTTTACCAGCCCAGGAACTGTCCTGTCTTTGGAATTCTCTTCTGGGACATTACAGAAGTCCTTATTTTAAAAGTCAGCTTTAATTGTTCTATTTTCTTAAAAAGTATTTGCAGTCAAAAGCATCCAGATATGGGGGTCTAACTAGTTAGAGCTTGAATGCCACTGGTACAAGTATGGAACATTTAAAATATGTGTTGCTGCTAAGTCGCGTCAGTCGTGTCCGACTGTGTGTGACCCCATGGACTGTAGCCTACCATGCTCCTCCATCCATGGGATTCTCCAGGCAAGAGTACTGGAGTGGGTTGCCATTGCCTTCTCCAAAATATGTGTTAGGCAATGTTGATTGTTAAAAACCAGTAGCTTACTTCAAATTAAGTATCTCCTATCATGATTACTGGGCTTTTCAATCTTTATATTTAAATTAATGACTCTACTATCAGCATTTTTAGTGTCACTAAATTAGAAAATTAAACATTTATTCCTTAGCAGCGGCAACAGGCTATGATGATAAACTATCATCAGAGCACTGGAACAATAAAATCCGTAACTAACCGATGAGACCCCTCTGAGCCTCTCAGGAAGCAGAATGTGCATAGCAGCCCGTGTCTCTCTGTGGTCGCCTGGCATGGGCTGCACCATGCGTGGGCTGACTGTTCTCCCTTTTGCATTCAACACATTTGTGTAGCATCCTCCCTGTGTGCAAAACTCTGGGCAAGATTCCCTTTCCCTGTCCTCCAAGCCCTACTTCCTTCTGAAAGTCCTATTTGCATCTCATTTCCGTGAAACCTCCCTAATTCCTGCAGCTTCCACTAAGCAACCTTTCAAAAGAATTCTTCCAAGACCTAGTCTGAACCACTTCCTTTGGCATTAAATTGTACTCACCCTGTATTTTCTCAAATCAGTGTTCTATCTGGGCCCCCCTGTGGAATGAAAGTAGTAGAGAGAAGATGGAGGTGATAAGAATACTGTCTAAGTTGATGGTTCTCAAGTCTGTCAGACCCAACACCTCCTTTTATATGAAATATTTTTGTAATATCATTTACCTATTATGAAATTCACAGATAAGGTAACTGACCTATACATATAACTTCAAAATATATCAATACAATGCTCTAGACATAATCAATACAATGCTCTAGACATAGTTTAAAAGAGAACAGTGCAGTAACTTATGATAAAGTAATATCTATCTCAATATGTAAATGACTGACATGATTATACTGCGTTAGAAGCCACAGTGAATTACAGAGAAAACGCAGACTGACAGAAGATGCTGTTTTACAACTCAAATACCACACACCACGGTATTAGTGATGTGACTTTATGAAAGGATGTACAATATTTGCTGAGGTTAAAAAAGAAAAGCCAAAATACAACTTACTTTGATATATGTGGTAGGCTCATTTCTAGAATTTTGTTCAGTTGTGTCTGACTCTTTGTGACCCCATGGACTGCAGCACACCAGGCCTCCCTGTCCAACACCAATTCCCGGAGCTTGTTCAAACTCATGTCCATTGAGTTGGAGACACCATCCAACCATCTCATCCTCTGATGTCGCCTTCTCCTCCTGTCCTCAATCTTTCCCAGCATCAGGGTCTTTTCAAATCAGTCAGTTCTTCGCATCAGGTGGCAAAAGTATTGGAGTTTCAGCTTCAACATCAGTCCTTCCAATGAATATTCAGGACTGATTTCCTTTAGGATGGACTGGTTGGATCTCCTTGCAATCTGAGGGACTCTCAAGAGTCTTCTCCAACACCACAGTTCAAAAGTATCAATTCTTCAGTGCTCAGCTTTCTTTATAGTCCAACTCTCAAAGCCATACATGACTATGGGAAAAAACATAACTTTGACTAGACGGATGTTTGTTGGCAAAGTAATATCTCTGCTTTTTAATATGCTGTCTAGGTTGGTCATAACTTTTCTTCCAAGGAGTAAGCACCTTTCAATTTCATGGCTGAAGTCACCATCTGCAGTGATTTTGGAGCCCCAAAAAATAAAGTCTGCCACTGTTTCCCCATCTATTTGCCCATGAAGTGATGGGACTGGATGCCATGATCTTAGTTTTCTGAATATTGAGCTTTAAGCCAACTTTTTCACTCTCCTCTTTCACTTTCATCAAGAGGCTTTTTAGTTCCTCTTCACTTTCTGCCATAAGGATGGTGTCATCTGCATATCTGAGGTTATTGATATTTCTCCCAGCAATCTTGATTCCAGCTTGTGCTCCCTCCAGCCCAGAGTTTCTCACAATGTACTCTGCATATAAGTTAAATAAGCAGGGTGACAATATACAGCCTTGACATACTCCTTTTCCTATTTGCAACCAGTCTGTTGTTCCATGTCCAGTTCTAACTGTTGCTTCCTGACCTGCATACAAATTTCTCAAGAGGCAGGTCAGGTGGTCTGGTATTCCCATCTCTTGAAGAATTTTCCATAGTTTGTTGTGATCCACCCAGTCAAAGGCTTTGGCATAGTCAATAAAGCAGAAATAGATGTTTTTCTGGAACTCACTTGCTTTTTTGATGATCCAACGGATGTTGGCAATTTGATCTCTGGTTCCTCTGCCTTTTCTAAAACTAGCTTGAACATCTGGAGGTTCATGGTTCACGTACTGTTGAAGTCTGGCTTGGAGAATTTTGAGCATTACTTTACTAGTGTGTGAGATGAGTGCAATTGTGTGGTAGATTGAGCATTCTTTGGCATTGCCTTTCTTTGGGATTGGAATGAAAACTGACCTTTTCCAGTCCTGTGGCCACTGCTGCATTTTCCAAATTTGCTGGCATATTGAGTGCAGCAATTTAGCATATATTAAAACTATGGAAAAAACACTTTCTGTTTATATGTAAAGTACATGTTGTTTAACATGTAAAATGAGTCTGGTTCTATGTTCAAATAAGTATCAACAGGTTTTTCACCTAATGAATGACTGAAAGGATATTCAAAAGTTGCAAGGGATACAGGACAATTCTTCATGTGGGGCACAGTCCTGCACATTCTAGCAGGTCCAGCAACTCTGGCCTTTATCCACTGCAGGCCAGAAATATGCCCCAATCATTAGATAACCCCTAAAATCCCCACAAATAGATTCAAGGGATTAGATCTGATAGACAGAGCGCCTGAAGAACTATGGACGGAGGTTTGTAACATTGTACGGGAGGTGGCGATCAAAACCATCCCCAAGAAAAAGAAACGTAAAAAGGCAACGCAGTTGTCTGAGGAGACCTTACAAATAGCTAAGAAAACAAGAGAAGCAAAAGACAAAAGAGGAAAGGAAAGATATATCCATCTGAATGCAGAGTTCCAGAAAAGAGCAAAGAGAGATAAGAAAGCCTTCTTAAGTGAACAAAGCAAAGAAATAGAGGAAAACAATAGAATGGGAAAGACTAGAGATTTCTTCAAGAAAAGTAGAGATAGCACAAGAACACTTCATGCAATGATGGGCATAATAAAGGACAGAAATAATATGGACCTAAAGGAAGCAGAAGATATTAAGAAGAGGTGGCAAGAATACACAGAGTAAGTAAGTAAGTAAGTGTTAGTCGCTCAGTCATGCCTGACTCTTTGCGACCCCATGGACTGCAGCCCACCAGGCTCCTCTGTCCATGAGATTTTCCAGGCAAGGATACTGGAGTGGGTTGCCATTTCCTTCTCCAGGGGATCTTCCCAACTAGGGACTAACCTGGGTCTCCTGCACTACAGATTCTTTAGCAACTGAGCTACAAGGGAAGCCCAGAATACACAGAATGGTACAAAATAGGTCTTAATGACCCAGATAACCACGATGGTGTGATCACTCACCTACAGTCAGATATCCTGAAGTGTGAAGTCAAGTGGGCCTTAGAAAGCATCACTACGAACAAAGCTAGTGGAAGTGATGGAATTACAAACGAGCTATTTCAAATCATAAAAGGTGATGCTGTGAAAGTGCTGCACTCAACAGCCCAACAAATTTGGAAAACTCAGCAGGCACCACAGGACTGGAAAAGGTCAGTTTTCATTCCAACCCCAAAAGACGGGCAATGTCAAAGAATGTTCAAACTACTGCACAGTTGTGTTCATTTCTCATGCTGGCAAAGTAATGCTCAAAATTCTGCAAGCTAGGCTTCAACAGTATGTCAACCGAGAATTTCCAGATGTTCAAGCTGAATTTAGAAAAGGCAGAGGAATCAGAGATCAAATTGCCAACATCTACTGGATCACAGAAAAAGCATGGGAATTCCAGAAAAACATCTACTTCTGCTTCACGGACTACACTAAAGCTTTTGACTATGTGAATCATAACAAACAATGGAAAATTCTTAAAGAGATGGGAATACCAGACCACCTTACCTACTTCCTGAAAAACCTGTATGCAGATCAAGAAGCAACAATTAGAATTGGACATGGAACAATGGACTGGTTCAAAATTGGTAAAGGAGTACACCAAGGCTGTATATTGTCTTATTTAACTTCTATGTAGAGTACATCATGAGAAATGCCAGGCTGGATGAAGCTCAGTCTGGAATCAAGACTGCTAGGAGAAATATCAATAACCTCAGATATTCAGATGACACCACCCTAACGACAGAAAGTGAAGAGGAACTAAAGAGCCTCTTAATGAATGTGAAAGAGGAGAGTAAAAAGGCTGGCTTATAAATCAACATTCAAAAAACTAAGATCATGGCATCTAGTCCCATCACTTCATGGCAAATAGAGAGGGAAAAAATGGAAACAGTGACAGACTTTATTTTCTTGGGCTCCAAAATCACAGCAGATGGTAACTGCAGCCATGAAATTAAAAGACATTTGTTCCTTGGAAGAAAAGCTATGAAAACCTAGGCAGTGTATTAAAAAGCAGAGATATCACTTTGCTGAGAAAGGTCCGTATAGTCAAAGCTATGGTTTTTCCCATAGCCACATATGGATGTGACAGTTGGACCATAAAGAAGGCTGAGCACTGAAGAATTGATGCTTTCAAATTGTGCTGGAGAAGACTCTTGAGGGTTGTTTGGACAGCAAGCAGATCAAACCAGTCAGTCCTAAAGGAAATCAACCTTGAATATTCATTGGAAGGATTGATGCTGAAGTTCCAATACTTTGGCCACCTGAAGAGGTGACTCACTGGAAAAGGCCCTGATGCTGGGAAAGATTGAGGGCAGGAGGAGAAGGGGATGAGAGAGGATGAGATGGCTGGATGGCATCACCGACTGAACGGACATGGGTTTGAGTAAACTCCAGGAGACGGTGAAGGACAGGGAAGCCTGGAGTGCTGCAGTCCATCAGGTCGTGAAGAGTTGGACACAAATGAGTGACTGAACAACAACCACAAAATCCCTACAAATTTCTAAAAAGCCCTCTGGGAGGTACTGGTTCTAGGGAGATCTGCTGAGCCAAACCAAGGCCAGCTAAAGATGGGATTATTATTAGATAATCCAGAATTTTACCCTGGGCTTTAAAGGCCTTCAGAGCCTGAGTTTACCCTACACTGCCAGTTGGCTGGTTCACTGCGATGGTTCTCTCAAGGGGGTGTTACAGACCCACCAAAGGAGGCAGCAAGCCAGGTAGAGAGAAGGGCAGCAGGAGGTGGGCGGTCTGCTTCTTGCTCAGGTGCTTCCATTCTTCCCATTTACCTGGTGAGTTCCAGGTATTCTGTTTGAACAAAGCAGTCCTCAGTTTTAGGAGGTAAATGTTATATATGTTTTGACAGTTTTCTCCAGATTTATAATTTCTGAGAGAAGATGTGTTGACCTCCTCACTCCATGCTGTAAGTGAATGTCCCATTTTTTTTTTTATACAATTTCTACTTCCTTATTGAGACTCACTATATATTCAGTCACTGCCATCAGAGTTTCCTTTAATTCTTTGAACTTATTCATAATAGCTGCTTTGAAGTCTTTGCTAACTTCTGAGCCCACTCAGAGTCAATGAGTTCTGCCAGTTACTCAAATCTGAATCTCACACCTCAATGTTTGATCAGCACATCTGCTCCCAAAACTTCATGGGAGGGACTTCCCTGGTGGTCCAGTGGCTAAGACTCTGTGCTCCCAATACAGGGACCCAGGTTGGGTCCTGGTCAGGGAACTAGACTCCACATGCTGCAACTGAGAGTCAGCACAGCCAAATAAATAAATATTTAAAAAACCCACAAAAAGCAAACTTCATGGGAAGCTATGTCATTGTAATCAGTTACCTTTAAAATTCACCACAAGAAATCCCTGTCCAAGGACAAAAACCTCTAAGGCTAAGGCTTTACATATCAACTCCTATTTTCCTCTGGGGTTGGAATGGCTTTCTCTAGAGGGAGGAAGACATATGAACCATGGCTGAGTAGCCTGGGTCAGTGGTCAGGGTCTTTCGGAAAAACTGCAATGACAGACGTCCATCCCTAAGGAGGAAAGAGTGCTCCCTAGTTGGCACAGCTTCCTCCTGCAGGCGGCCCATGAGGAGCCACAGTGAGCCTGGACACAAAGGTTCCCTGATTTCAAGCTCAACAGGCTGCAAATTATGATCCATTTCTATTCAAAATACTTCTGACACCCAATACTTCTGACACTAGGTTTTTGAGACCAAGCAATTCTTCAGTTTTCTGCAGACATAAACTGGGTGTTCTACAATTCAATTCTGACAGTAACCACCTAGAGTTGGTGAAATCCCCACAGTTTGAGGGCTCAGTTCCACAAGACTGTCCCCACTTCAGAGTGAGTTTTGTGTCTGTGATCAGGTTTGATAACGTGCTAGAACAGCGCACAGAACTGTTATTTACTATTACTAGTTTCTTATAAAGGATACAATGCAGGAACAGCCAAACAGAAAAGATGCACTGAGCGAGATGTGCTGGAGGGGAGGAAGGGTGGGGGCTGTGACGCTTCTGCGCCCTCTCTGGCACCTCGCCCTCCCAGCATCTTGATGCATCCCCCAAGCCAGAAATCCTCCAAACTCTGTTCAGAAGTTTTATGAAGGTTCCATTATAGAGACACATTGTTTAAGCCATTGGCAATTGGTGATTAACTCACTTTCCAGGTTCCCTCCCTTCCCCAGAGGTTGGAAAGTAGGGCTGAAATTATGCCTTGGTTGTTCTGGTGATGAGTCCTTATCCTGAAACTATCTCAGCACCCTCAGCCATCAGTCACCTCATAGTATACAAAAAGACACTCATCACCCTCAAGATTCCAAGAATCTTAGAAGCTCTTGTCTCAGGAACCGGGGACTAAGACCTAGCATGAGAACAAAAGATGCTACAACTGCCCATATCACTCAGAAAATTACCAACACAAGGGCTTAGGAGCTCTGTGCCAGGAACTGGGGATAAAGACCAAATATATATACATCTATTACATCACACGATCACACTGATGTATTCACCTCACAGTTGGATGCCCAGGGAACTCAACTCCTTGGCTGAATTCTGGTTCCTGACTGTGCCTGGGTCTGTCTTGTTTTTAATCTGTCTTATTAGCCTATCCTTTTCTGTTCTTCCATGGCTGACTCACCCCAAGCCCCATCTATTTATTGGATACTGAATATATTCCATCTGGCATTTAAAATTTATTTAAACATTGAATATATTCCATAGAAACTTCTGGGCCTGGGAGCTATTTGTAAATATCTCCTCCTTGATCCACTGACAACTTAACCTCATAGAAAAATATTATTTCTCACATTTCTAGTTCCCAAGGAAGCTTACCTGAGTCTCTAGGTGCAGACAACCTCCCCATCTGTATGATGAGCCTCGGAGTGGGCACAACATAGATTTGGGTCAGGCAGACGTGGGTTCTAGCTCCTCCTGACCGGTTGTGTGTGTGTCCTTAGGTGGCCAGTTTCTCTCTCAGAGCCTTGCGGACTAAACTGTGAAATGAGGATCATAGTACTTACTTCATAGGGCTAATGCAATGACCAAATGAGCTAAGGTATTGTCAGCATCTGGCTGAGATGTTATTGATAAACGCTGTTGTCTCTTTGCTCTCTTCATGGCGGGGGGCATATTTTCTGTGTAACTCCTACAACCTCTAGACCAGTGCTGCCAGTTGCTGATGCCAGCTGCTGCCCAGTAAATATTTGTTAGGGAAATTACCTGCTGCTCCTCTGTTTTCCTGCCTTTTTTTGTTGGTGATTTTCACACTGTGCTCAGTGCAATCTTGGTGGTTCTGAAGAGGTGCCCAAGAGCCCAGGTGGGTCAGGACATGTGAGAACTTATAAGGGTAAAAAATAAAGAGGGAGTATTGGGTTCTAGGACAATTCCCATGTTAGCTCTGCCAGTTTACACTTTAAATTGATTTGGAAACTATATATGTGTGTGTGTTGTGTGTGTGTGTGTGTGTGTGTGTATACACATGTGCTGTGTTCAGTCGTGTCCAACTCTTGGCACACACACAGTTTTTTTTTTTAAAGAAAGGATTTTGTGGTTTAAAGCTTGAACATAATTGCCTTATACTTTGACTAACTTAGAGGAGGAACTTAGTTTTACAAATGACACAAATGCCTGTATCTTTATTCTCCAAAACATTAGTCACTATAATCAAATTAAATTAAAAAAATTCAATTTAGTTCCTCAGTTTTACTAGCCACATTTCAAGTACTTAATAGCTATATGTGACTAGTGGCTACTATTTCAGGCAGTACAATATGAACATTTCCATCACTGCAGAAAGTTCTATTAGCGCTGCTGCTACTGCTGCTAAGTCACTTCAGTCGTGTCCAACTCTGTGTGACCCCATAGACAGCAGCCCACCAGGCTCCCCCATCCCTGGGATTCTCCAGGCAAGAACACTGGAGTGGGTTGTCATTTTCTTCTTCAATGCATGAAGGTGAAAAGTGAAAGTGAAGTCGCTCAGTCGTGTCCAACTCTTAGCAACCCCATGGACTGCAGCCTACCAGGCTCCTCCATCCATGGTGTTTTCCAGGCAAGAGTACTGGAGTGCGTGCCATTGCCTTCTCTGTCTATTAGCGCTGGTCTGTGGTTTATATTAATTGACAGTGGCCATGCACTGTATGCCACAGTATGTTTGTAGGCTTAAAGGGTAAGCTGAGCTGTCCATAGTTGCAGGTTTGGGTCCTGCTATTAACTTGCCAGCTAGGCTGGTTTCAGGTTCCCTCAAATGTACCAGGGAGATCCCGGCCACATCAGAGATTTCCACCCATTTTATCTCCTTTGATTGTTACTTTGTTTTCTCAGACCCACACCCAGGTTTAAAATAAACTTCTCTATTAGATAATAATCGGCTTACCCTCCCACTTTTGTTAACCAGTGCTATTTATAACTACCAACAAAAACCTCTGACCAGCATAAGATTACCAGAATTCTTATTTTGAGTGGAAGTGATTCCAGTCCAAAAGTTAGATAATGGGATGTGGTGGTTAGATTAGCCTTATCTCTGATCATTATATAACTTCACTGAGCAGTTTTTTAAACTTTGAAAATAATGTATGATGCTCCTCCCTGTTTCTATTGGGCTTCCCTGGTGGCTCAGACAGTAAAAGACCCACCTGCAATGCAGGAGACCTGTGTTGGGAAGATTCCCTGGAGGAGGGCATGGCAATCCACTCCAGTATTCTTGCCTGGAGAATCCCCATGGACAGGGGAGCCTGGCGGGCTACAGTCCGTGGGGTGCAAAAGGTCGGACATGATGGAGCAACTAAGCACAGTCCTGTTTCTGTTACTACCTTCTCCCACTCTTAGGGCTTTAAGGTGCTTAAGTTAGGAGTCTTCTGACTACATGATCACTTAATATTTCTTTAAATTTTCAAAGAGCTTCTGGGTCAAAGGAGGGAATTATCGCAAAAGTTCAATTTGGGAATTTAGAAAATCAATAAAAAGAAGCCAAATTATCAAATGCATGAATCAAACTAAAAACCTAGAATAGTTTGCCTTCTCAGTGTAGGGAACAAGATGTACAGTGTGATTACATTTTAAAAATATATATTGGGCAAGACTTCTGGCTGTAGGATGGCAAATTCTAATGCCCAAAGAAACAATTTCAAGGCTTTGGAAATCAACCAAAGGGAAACAAGTCGAGATACATTTTGTCATGAAAAGCTGCTAAAGTTTTATGAAAGAATGTTGAGAGTCTGTGACCTTCATGGCTGGAGCTGCGTTTTCCCCTGTGTCCCCAGCACAAATAGCCTGGTAATTTTATCAGGGCAATACTGGTTGTGAAAACCAGCAGCCTCACTATCAGAGGTGGGGTGAATTTGACTCGGATGGAAGGTGAAAACCCACAGCCAGCAGTGTTGTCAATAAAGGCAGCAAACTCAGTAGGAATTGAAAAGTAAAAGTCATAGCTCTGCTAGCCTGAAATTGCAGTTGTGGCTGCGGTGAGCAGCTGACCAGCCAGAAATGTAAAGCAGAAATCCTGGAAATGAGAGAGCCATAGAAAAACTATATCATCTCCCATGCATCCCTGATTGTCCAGGAAACTATACATATGTACAGGGGAGAGTCAAGAGAGCCTGGAAGTAAGTATAACTTAGGCAGCCTGTCTGAACTTTGAGTGAATTCCTCAACCCACACACAGATCCATCAGCAGAAAATGGGTTTTATAAACTTAAGGTGTTTGAGCACCATCTCTGCCCAATTGTAACAGGAGGGAAAGGGAGCAGGCATAACTTTTGAAAGAATGACAGACCAAGGACACAACACAAACCTATTGGAATTGTTAGGTAGGCAGAATAGGGAAAAGGAGTCCAAAATGGTGGTGGCTAAAAGACAAGGAAGGTCAAAGGAAGGTCCGAACACCAGAATGAAGACTTCAGGCAAAACAAACAGCACTCCTGGCTAAGCCCAGTTTGCATAGGGCAGGCCCAGGTGGAGGAAAAAAATATAAAAGGAGGAGCCAAAGTGCTCTCTCTCTCTCTCACTCTCTCTCCTTCCCTGTGCGCTCCTCCACTCTCTTCTCTTCGAGTCTTTGGGTTAGCATGCCCTCACTCTTCGAGGATGGATTATCCTGCTATCTTCTAAATAAAATAGAGCTGTAACAGTGATTTGCCTAAGAGCTATAACACAGTTTGTCCAAGACCCAAGAGCTGTGACGTGCCTACGGCTTTAATGTCTGTTGCTGCAAATCTTTGTTGTGATGAGACAAAGAACCGAGGAACATACACTCACGTTACAGAATCAAATGGGTCCAAGATGGCAGCAAGTCGACTTCTATTAGACCTTGATCCTCAATCACCAAGCTAAATGACACACCCACAGGTGCCATGACAGTTCCAGTTCAGTTCAGTTCAGTTGCTCAGTTGTGTCCAACTCTTTGCGATCGCAAGGACTGCAGCACACCAGGATTCCTTGTCCATTATCAACTCCCAGAGCTTGTTCAAACTCAAGTCCATCAAGTTAGTGATGCCATCCAACCATCTCATCCTCTGTCATCCCTTTATCCTCCTGCCTTCAATCTTTCCCAGCATCAGGGTCTTTTCCAATGAGTCAGTTCTTCGCATCAAGTGGCCAAAGTATTGGAGCTTCAGCTTCAGCATCAGTCCTTCCAATGAATATTCAGGACTGACTGGTTTGATCTCCTTGATCTCCAAGGGACTCTCAAGAGTCTTCTCCAACACCACAGTTCAAAAACATCAATTCTTCAGTGCTCAGCTTTCTTTATGGTCCAACTCTCACATCCAAACATGACTACTGGAAAAACCATAGCCTTGACTAGACAGACCTTTGTTGGCAAAGTAATGTCTCTGCTTTTTAATATGCTGTCTAGGTTGATCATGCTTTTTTTCCAAGGAGCAAGAACCTTTTTAATTTCATGGCTGCAGTCACCATCTGCAGTGATTTTGGAGCCCAAGAAAATAAAGGCTCTCACTGTTTCCATTGTTTTCCCTCTATTTGCCATGAAGTGATGGAACCGGATGCCATGATCTTGGTTTTTTGAACGTTAAATTTTCAAGTAGCTTTTTCATTCTCCTCTTTCACTATCATCAAGAGGCTCTTTAGTTCTGAATAAATCACTTTTTACCTATCACTCTGTCTGTCACTGAATTCTTTCTGTGATGAATCATCAAAAACCTGAGCTTCATTATGTCTAGAGTCCAGAGTTGCACCAATATATTACCTAAAATGTCAAGATTTCAACAAAAATTATAAGACATGTAAAGAAACAGAAAATCTGATTCATACTCCAAAATGAATGATACATACTCAGGGAAAAAAGCAAATAGAAACTAACTCTGTGCTACTAAATAACCAAGAGATCACTGAAGAAATCAGAGGAAATTAAAAAATACCTGGAAAAAATGACAATGAAAACACAATGACCCCAAACCTACGAAATGCAACAAAAGCAGTTCTAAGAGGGAAGTTTATAGCAATACAATTTTACCTTGAGAAATAAGAAAAATCTTAAATAAACAATCTAAACTTACACCTAAAGCAATTAGAGATAAAAGAACAAACAAAATCCAAAGTTAGTATAAGGAAATATCAGAGAAGAAATAAATGAGATAGAAATGAAAAAAAAATAGCAAAGATCAACAAAACTAAAAGCTGGTTCTTTGAGAAGATAAACAAAATTAAGAAACCTTTAGCCAAACTTACTAAGAAGAAAAGGGCGAGGACTCAAATCAATAAAATTAGAAATGTAAAAGGAGAAGTTACAACTGACACTGCAGAAACACAAAGGATCATAAGAGACTACTACAAGCAACTATGTGCCAATAAAATGAACAACCTGGAAGAAATGTACAAATTCTTAGAAAGGTACAACCTTCCAAGATTGGACTAGGAAGAACAGAAAATAGGAACAGAAAAATTACAAGTAATAAAATTGAAACAGTGATTAAAAATCTTTCAACAAACGAAAGTCCAGACCTGATGGCTTCACCAGAAAATCCTATCAAAAATTTAGAGAAGGGCTAAACTTCTTAAACTCTTCCAAAATACCACAGGAGGAACACTGCCAAACTCATTCTGTGAGGCCACCATCACCCTGATACCAAAAACAAAGATATCACACAAAAAGAAAATTACAGGTCTATATGGCAACCCACTCCAGTATTCTTGCCTGGAGAATCCCATGGGCGGAGGAGCAGGTAGGCTACAGTCCACGGGGTCGCAAAGAGTCGGACACAACTGAGCAACTTCACTTTCACTTTCATCACTAATGAATACAGACACAAAAATCCTCAACAAAATACAAGCACTCCAAATCCAACAACACGTTAAAAGGACCATACATCATGATCAAGTGGGATTTATCCCAGGGATGCAGGGATTCTTCAATATATGCAAATCAATCAATATGATACACCATGTTAATAAGTTGAAAAATAAAAACCATATTATCATCTCAATAGATGCGGAAAAAGCTATTGACAAAATTCAATACCCATTTATGATTAAAAAAAAACTCTACAGAAAGTGGACATAGAGGGAATCTACCTGAATATAATAAAGGCATATATGATAAACCCACAGCAAACATTATTCTCATTCCTGAGAAAAAAGAACGTCCTCTAAAATAAGGAACAAGACAAGGTTACCCACTCTCCCCACTATTACCCAAAATGGTTTTGAAAGTCCTGAACACAGCAATAAGGGAAGAAAAAGAAATAAAAGGAATATAAATTGAAAAAAAATTAAAAAAAAATAAAAAGGAATATAAATTAGAAAAGAAGTTAAACTGTCACTGTTTGCAGATGACACAATACATACATAGAAAATCCTAAAGATATCACCAGCAAACTACTAGAGCTAATCAATGAATTTAGTAAAGTCACAGGATACAAAATTAATACATAGAAGTCTCTTGCATTCTTGTACACTAAAAACAAAAGGTCAGAAGGAGAAATTAAAGAAACAATCTTATGTACCATTGCAACAGAAAGAATAAAATACCTAGGAATAAAACTACCTAAGGAGGCAAAAGACCTATACACAGAAAAACTGTAAGATACTCATGAAAGAAATCAAAGACAACACAAACAGATGGAAATGTATACCATGTTCTTGCATTGGAAGAATCAACATTCTGAAAATGATTACACTACCCAAAGCAATCTATGATTCAAAGCAATCCCTATCAAATCACCAATGGCATTTTCCACAGAACTAGAACAAAAAATTTTACAATTTGTTTGAAACCACAAAAGACCTCGAATAGCAAAAGCAATCTTGAGAAAAAGAAAAAAACACAAAAACAAAAACAGAGCTGGAGGAATCAGGCTCCCTGACTTCATACTACACTACAAGGTTACAGTAATCGAGTCAGTATGGTCCTGACACAAAAAGAGAAATATAGATCAGTGTAACAGGACAGAAATCCCAGAGTAAACCCATGCACCTATGGTCACTTACTCTATGACAAAGGAGGCTAGCACATACAATGGAACAAAGACCCTCTTCAAAAAGTGGTGCTGGGAAAACTGGACAGCTACATGTAAAAGAATGGAATTAGAATACTGTCTAACACCACACACAGAAATAAATTTAAAATGGATTAAAGACCTAAATGTAAGGCCAGCCACTATAAAACTCTTAGAGGAAAACGTAGGCAGAACAAACACCCTTTAACATAAATCACAGCAAAATAGTTTTTGACCAACCTGGAGTCATGAGAATAAACAAACAAACAAAAAACACAAATGGAACCTAATTAAACTTAAAAGGTTTTTCACAGCAAAGGAAACCAAAAATAAGACAAAAAGACAACCCTCAGAATGAGAGAAAATACTTGCAAACAAAGCAACTGACAAAGGAGTAATTTCTAAAATATAAAAACAGCTCATTCAGCTCAATTAAAAAAAAAAAACAACCCAATCAAAAAATGAGCGCAAGACCTAAATGGACATTTCTCCAAAGAAGACATACAGATGGCCAACAAACACATGAAAAGATGCTCAGCACCACTAATTACTAGAGAAATGCAAATCAAAACTACAGTGAGGTATCATGTCATCCCAGTCAGAATGGTCATCATCACAAAATCTATAAACAACAAATGCTGGAGAGGGTATGGAGAAAAGAGAACTCCCTTGCACTGTTGGTGGGAATGTAAACTTATACAGCCATTATGGAGGTTCCTTAAAAAACTAAAAATAGAACTATCATGTGACCCAGCAATTCCACTACTGGGCATATACCCAGAAAAAAACATAATTCAAAAAGACACATGCACCCCAGTGTTCATTGCAGCACTATTTACAATAGCCAGGTCATGGAAACAACCTAATGTCCATCAAACAAAGAATGGGAAAAGAAGATGTGGTACGTATATATAATGGAATATTATTCAGCCATAAAAGGAATGAATTGGGTCATTTGTATAGACATGGATGGATCCAGAGACTGTCATGTAGAGTGAAGTAAAAAAGAGAAAAACAAATGTCGTATTCCACACAGATATGTGGAATCTAGAGAAATGGTATTGACGATCTTATTTGCAAAGGAGAAATAGACACACAGACATAGAGAACAAACATATGGATACCAAGAGGGACAAAGGGGTGGTGAGATGAACTGGGAGTTGGGATTGACATGCACACACTAGTGGTGCTCTGTATAAAATAGATGACTAATGAGAATCTACTGTATAGCACAGGGGACTCTACTCAGTGCTCTATGGTGACCTAAATGGGAAGGAAATCCAAAAAAGAGGGGATATATGTGTACGTATAGCTGATTCACTTTGCTGTACAGTAGAAACTAGCACAACATTGTAAATTAACTATACCCCAATACAAATTATGGTGGACTTTCCTGGTGGCTCAGATGGTAAAGCGTCTGCCTACAGTGCGGGAGACCTGGGTTCAATCCCTGGGTCGGGAAGATCCCCTGGAGAAGGAAATGGCAACCCACTCCAGTATTCTTGCCTGAAAAATCCCATGGATGGAAGAGCCTGGTAGGCTACAGTCCATGGGGTCGCAAAGAGTTGGACACGACTGAGCGACTTTCTTTCAATACAAATTAGGGGGAAAAAGAAAGAAGGTAACTCTGAGTGGGCCCAAAAATCAGATTTAACAAGCGAAGACTTTAAAGTAGCTATTATAAATATGTTCAAAGAACTAAAGGAAACCTTGCTTAAGAATTAAAGGATAGTGTAAAGGCAAAGATTCAACAAATAGAGAATCTCAACAAAGAAACAGACGTTATAAAAAAGAATCTAATGCAAATTGAGATAGCCAAAATTTAATAATATATGAGAGAAGGTCATAGAAGAAAAATCAGTGAGCATGAACATAGATGATTAGAAATTACTCAGTCTTAAGAACAGAGAGGAAAAAGATTAAGGAAAAATAAGTAGAGCCTCAGAGACTGCTGGGATAACAATGAGCACATCAACATACATGTTATTGGAGTCCCTGAAGGCTATGAGAGAAAATGACAGAAAAATATTCAATGACATATGGCTGAAAAGCTCTCAGTTTGATGAAAATAGTAATCTACAGACCACAGAAACTCAACACACCCCAAAGAGAATAAATAAGAGATCCAAACCTAGACACATCACAGTCAAGTTACTGGAAGCCAAAGACAAGAGAAAATATCGAAACCAGTTAGAGAAGATGACTCACCATGTACAAGAGAACAATATGATTAAGGACTGATTTCCTGTCCCAAACCACAAAGACCAAAAGAGGACAGAATCACATATTCAAACTGCTGAAACAAACAAACTTGTCAACTAAGAGTTTTATATTTAATAAAACTATTCTTTCATAATTAAAATGAAATAAAGACATTTCCAGGTGGAGACTGAGAGAATTTGTTGCTAGCTGACCAGCTTGACAAGAAATACTACAGAAGTTCCTCAGGCTGAGAGGCAGTGGCACCAGATGGCAACTTGAATCCAGAGAACAACAACACAGGAAATTATGGAAAACATATCAGTAAATGTAAAGTACTTATAAATATATTTCTTATCTTAATTTCTGTAAAAGTCATATAACGTTTTGTAAAGCTATGATTATAACACAAGTTTTAAGCTTATTATACATATATGTATAATATATAAATAACAATAGCATAAAGGAAGGGTTGAAATGGAGTTATGTTAGAGCAAGGTTGCTGTATTTTACTGGAATTAAGTCAGTATTAACATGAACGAGATTGTGACAAGAGGTATATTTTAATCCCTAGAGCAATTATTAAAAAAAATATATTTTTAAAATAGTTTAAAAATCAGAAATAAAGATGTTACACTTAAAATATTTGTGTAACACACAAGACAGTAAAAGGAAAACAGAACAATAAAAACTCCTGCAATATATAGGAATTAAATAGCAAAATTAAAGACATAATCCAATCCTATCAATGATTATATTATATTATTAATCATTCAATGAAAAGGCAGAAATTCTCACATTAGCTATAAAACACAATTCAAAGATAAAAAATAGAAGGACAGTAAAAAAAATTGAAAAATATTTATCCTGTAAGCAGTAACCATAGGAGAGCTGAAATATCTATACTAATGTCAGACATATGGACTTTAAAACAAGAAATATACTGGAGGCAAAGAGGTATTTCATAATGATAAAAGTATCAATACATCCAGAAGATACAATAAGTGTGTATATATACCTAACAACAGAGTCCCCAAATATATGAAGGAAAAATGGGCAGAACTGAAAGAAAAAATAGACAATTCTATAATTAGAAGGCGATGGCACCCCACTCCAGTACTCTTGCCTGGAGAATCCCATGGATGGAGGAGCCTGGGGGTGCTGCAGTCCATGGGGTCACACAGAGTCAGACACGACTGAAACGACTTAGCAGAGATTCCAATATCCAACTTTTGATAATTGACAGAATAACTGGATAGAAAATGAATAACAGTAGAGAAGACTTAAACTGAGCAGAACACACATTCTTTTAAAATGCACATGAAACATTCTCCAGGATAGGTCGTATGCTAGACTGAAAAGTAAATCTAAATAAATTTTAAATGACTGAAATGGTGTTAGAGATCACAACAGGAAGAAACTTGGAAAATCTCCAAATATTTGGAAGTTTAAACAATGCACATCTAAATAACCCATGGACAAAAAAAGAAATTATAAAGGAAATTTTAAAACATGAATTTAAAATAAAATACAGCTAGATCAGTGGTTGAGGGAACTGATAACACTGAAGCTATATTAAAAAAGAAATACTGCAAGTCAACTACATCAATATTCATATTACAAAATTAGAAAAGAACAAATTAAACCTTAAGCAGAATAAAGGAAATAACAAAGATTAGTATATAAATCAGTAAAACAAACAAGCAAAAAACCCAACACAGACAATCAGTTCAATTAAACCCAAAATAGGTAATTTGAAGACTAAAAAAAAAAAAAAAAAAAAGATAAACCTTTAGCTAGAGTGATTAAGGAAAAGAAAGCGAGAAGACAGAAATTATCGAAATCAACAATGAAAAGAGCGGACATCACTCCCAATCTGATAAAAATGAAAAGAATTTTAAGGGAATATCATAAAAGACACAAATTACCAAAACTGACTCAGGTAGAAATAGAAATTCTGTATAAAGCTATAACAAGTTGTAGTTTAAAACTCTCAGTAAACTCTAGGTCTAAATTATTTCACTAGTATAACTATAAATGGAGTCAGGAAGCAACAGTTAGAACTGGACATGGAACAACAGACTGGTTGCAAATAGGAAAAGGAGTATGTCAAGGCTGTGTTATGTCACCCTGCTTATTTAACTTATATGCAGTGTACATCATGAGAAATGCTGGGCTGGAAGAAGCACAAGCTGGAATCAAGATTGCCGGGAGAAATATCAAAAACCTCAGATATGCAAATGACACCACTCTTATGGCAGAAAGTGAAGAGGAACTAAAAAGCCTCTTGATCAAAGTGAAAGTGGAGAGTGAAAAAGTTGGCTTAAAGCTCAACATTCAGAAAACGAAGATCATGGCATCTGGTCCCATCACTTCATGGGAAATAGACAGGGAAACAGTGGAAACAGTGTCAGACTTTATTTTTCTGGGCTCCAAAATCACTGCAGATGGTGACTGCAGCCATGAAATTAAAAGACACTTACTCCTTGGAAGGAAAGTTATGACCAACCTAGATAGCATATTCAAAAACAGAGACATTACTTTGCCAACAAAGGTTCGTCTAGTCAAGGCTATGGTTTTTCCAGTGGTCATGTATGGATGTGAGAGTTGGACTGTGAAGAAAGCTGAGCGCTGAAGAATTGATGCTTTTGAACTGTGGTGTTGGAGAAGACTCTTGAGAGTCCCTTGGACTGCAAGGAGATCCAACCAGTCCATCTTAAAGATCAGTCCTGGGTGTTCATTGGAGGGACTGATGTTGAGGCTGAAACTGCAATACTTTGGCTACCTGATGCGGAGAGTTGACTCATTTGAAAAGACCCTGATGCTGGGAGGGATTGGGGGCAGGAGGAGAAGGGGATGACAGAGGATGAGACGGCTGGATGGCATCACTGACTCGATGGATGTGAGTTTGAGTGAACTCCGGGAGATGGTGATGGACAGGGATGCCCGGCATGCTACAATTCATGGGGTCTCAAAGAGTCGGACACGACTGAGTGACTGAACTGAACTGAACCTTTAAAAATTGTGAATCACCATATTGTATACCTATAACTTACACAATAATATTTTAAATCAACTATATTTCAACTAAAAAACAAAAACAAAACAACCTCATCTAGGTACTGCTCTGAGGAGGCTTTCCAGATGTAATTAAGACCTCAACAATTAACTCTAAGACAGGGAGATATTCTCAGTGGGTCTGATAGAAACATATGGGTCCTTAAAAGATGGTAGCCTTTCCCTGGTGAGCAAATTTGGAAGCATGAAGAAGAATTTCACACGAGGAAACAGTACAGACTGAACTGTGTCTGTCCCAAATTTTCTATGCTGAAACCCTAACCCCAATATGACTGCATTTGGAGACAAGGCTTATAATAAGGTCAATCAGTTCAGTCAGTTCAGTCGCTCAGTCATGTCTGACTCTTTGCGACCCCATGAATCACAGCACGCCAGGCCTCCCTGTCCATAATAAGGTAATAAAGGTTAAATGAGATCACAAGTGTGGGGCCTTAATATAACATAGTTAGTGTCCTTATAAGAGGAAGAAACACCAAACAATGTCCCTCTCTGCACACTTACAGAAAAAAGGCCATGTCAGGCCACAGCAATAAAGCAGACATCTACACGCCAGGGAGAGAGGTTCTCACCAGAAATCAACCCAGAAAGCACTTTGATTTTGGACGTATAGACTTCAGAACTGCAAGAAAGTAAAAATTTCCTTGTTTTAAGCAAACCGTTCTGCGGTGTTTTATTGTGGCAGCCCTAGCAGACTACTACAGAAAGATTCTCCACTGCAGGTTTCAAAGACTGAGAGGGTCATGTGACCAGGAGTATGGCAAGCGGCCTCCAGCTGATAGCCATCAAGGACACAGGGCGCTCAGTCCTACAGCTGCAAGGAATTGAGTTCTGACTCATCAATTCAGCTCAGAAGAGAACCTCAAGATCCGAGGAAGACACCTAATAGTTTTTGGCCTCATAAGAACCAGAGCACAAAACCCAGTCACACCACACCCAGATGTTTCTCAAACAGAACTGGGAGTTAATAAAGGAGTTTTAAGTTGCATAAACAAACAAACAATTTCACTGGTAAATTCTACTCACATTTAAGGAAGAAATAATACCAGGTCTACACAATCTTTTCCAGAATAGAGAAGAAAACACATCCCAAACTCAATTTATTAGGGCAGCATTACCCTGATGATAAGATGGTTGGATGGCATCACCAACTCAATGGACATGAATTTAAGCAAACTCCCAAAGACAGTGAGGGACAGGGAAGCCTGGCATGCTGCAGTCCATGGAGTCGCAAAGAATTGGAGAAGACTTAGGCACTGAATAACAACAAACCCTGATACCAAAATTCTAACCAGCAAAGCCAATTAACAATTACCAGGAAATAAAAATAGAATCTGGGTAATAAAGTCTAACTTTTTTTTTCTTTTCCTTTTTATTTCTTCTGGTTTCACTTGCTCACAGGGTACACCGTGCAGAGAGGCCTTCCACCCAGAACTTCAGACCAGGGTTCCTAGTGTGAGACACCTGCAGCAGACAGCTTAGCTCCGCAGGCTGTGTGCAGAGACATTTCATCTGTGCACTGCAATCTAGAGCGCAAGCTGCACAGGCTCCAAGACTGCCCCCTCCCCAGTTAAGGAGAAGCCTATTAAGTAGACTGGCCCACAGTCTATGAGGGAGAGCCTGTGCTCTTGAGTGCAAGCTTGTGCTGAAGCAGAGGTCAAATTGCCAACATTCATTGGATCATAGAGAAAGCAGAGAAATTCCAGAAAAACATCTACTTCTGCTTAAATATCTACGCTAAAGCCTTTGACTGTATGGATCACAACAAACTATGGAAAATTCTTGGTGTGTGTGGAAAAATCTTAAAGAAGTGGGAATACCAGACCACCTTACCTGTCTCCTAAGAAATCTGTATGTAGTTCAAGAAGCAACAGTTAGAACCAGACATGGAACACGGACTGGTTCAAAATTGGGGAAGGAGTACACCAAGGCTGTATATTGTCACCCTGCTTATTTAACTTCTATGCAGAGTACATCATGAGAAACGCTGGACTACATGAAGCACAAACTGGAGTCAAGATTGCTAGTAGAAATATCAATAACCTCAGATATGCAGATGACACCACCCTTATGGCAGAAAGTGAAGAGGAACTAAAGAGCCTCTTGATGAAGGTGAAAGAGGAGAATGAAAAAGCTGGTTTAAAACTCAACATTCATAAAACTAAGATCATGGCATCCGGTCCCATCACTTCATGGCAAATAGAAGGGGAAAAAGTGGAAGCAGTGACAGTTTTTATTTTCTTGGGCTCTAAAATCACTGAGGATGGTGACTGCAGCCATGAAATTAAAATACACTTGTTCCTTGGAAGGAAAGCTATGATAAACCTAGACCGCGTATTAAAAAGCAATGACATCACTTTGCCGACAAATGTCTGTAGAGTCAAAGCTATGGTTTTGCCAGTAGTGAGATGCTGGACCAAAAAGGTGTGAGAACTGGACCAAAAGGAAGATTCAGCACCCAAGAATTGATGCTTTTGAATTTGTGGTGTGGGAGAAGATTCTTGAGAGTCCCTTGGACTACAAGGGGATCAAACTAGTCAATCCTAACAAAAATCAACCCTGAATATTCAATGGAAGGACTGATGCTGAAGCTAAAGCTCCAGTATTTTGGCCACGTGATGGAAAGAGCTGACTCACTGGAAAAGACCCTGAAGCTGGGAAAGATTGAAGGCAAAAAGAGAAGAGGGCGGCAGAAGATGAAATGGTTAGATAGCATCACTGACTCAATGGACATGAATCTGAGCAAACTCTGAGGGATAGTGAAGGACAGGGAAGCCTGTCATATTGCAGTCCATGGGGTCACAAACAGTTGAACACAACATAGCAACTGAACAACAACAACTTCTTTGATTAAAGAATAACTTTGCTTTGCTTCTGAACCAAATTCAGTTTTGTTCTAGTGGCATGAAGGACACAGGGCAGAAGGACCCTTGTTGGAGACCGACATGAGAGGGCAGGTAAAAAAGCTAGAAAAAGATATTTCAAAAAATCAAACTACAGACCCCAATTCCACATGAACATACGTGCAACGATCCTTAACAAAATATTAGCAAATTAAATCCAACAGTATAAACAAAAGGATAATACATCACAACCTAGTGGATTTTATCTAAGTAATCTACATTATGAAGAATAGTTGTGTCTGGATCCTGGAATGATGGGTAGTTTATTTTCCTCTTAAATTTCAATAATGAACATAGCTTAATTCTTCAACAAGAATTAAGATATTCTTATTTTAAAGAAAATACAAAGAATGTTCCTCCGGTATTTCCTGTGTAGATAGGGAGGGGAAGAAACACTGATTTGGGTGAAAGAGTCGTAAAGTATAAACATTTCTCACTCTCTACGAAGTAAAAGATGAAATAAAATTATGAAACAACAAAAAAATAGTAAATAGTAGAGAGATATTTACTGTATGACGCCCCCTCCTTCTTCCCACAAACAGCCAAGAAGGAGTTAAGGAGAGTTCTCAGTGAAAACCAGGGGCCTCTCAACACCCCTAGCCGTTCCCTGCATGGAAATGCCTTTGCATGTAAACAAGAATCAAGTTTTGTAATTTGGTGGTATTTAGCTCTTCTTTGGAGGAAATGTGATGATGAAGTCATCAAAGAGGCAATTTTTTTAAATGGCCTGGCATGTGCAGAGAAGAGAATTTCCTGAGTACTAATGCATTCCCTGTTCTTAGCAGAGACCTTGAACATTTTTATAAGCAAAAAGTTGCTCCAGCACCAAATACTGAAAAAGGTTATTGTGCATTTGAGAGGGGCAGTCTCTGCTGATGAGAGACTGGAAGTGGCCTACCTCTGAAAGCGCTGCTAGAGATGTAAAAAGTAATTTTATGTCACTTATATCTTGTCCTGCAGTTTGCAGAAGGAAATGCCAGTTGATAAACAGAAAAATTTCTCTCCTTACTGATCTCCTTTTTCCCCCCGAAGCTCTGGCTCACAGCTCTATGACACCGTTTCTTCTCCCTGAGTCTGGACCAGAGTGGACTTGTTTGGAGAATAAATCTTGGGACATTTGAAGCATACCCACTGAGCTGGTGCTGGTGAGCAGCAGGATTCTACCCCTGGGCCTGTGATGTGTGGGATCCCTCTCTACCTGTGTCCCAAATTCTCTTAACAAAAAGCAACCACTCACACTAGACAGAAGGTCCAAAGTGCTGTAACTAGGAAACGACAAGTTGGGCTGGTAGTCAAACTAGAATGCAAGCGACTGATACAGAGGTGTTTCAAAGAGCCAACTACCGAGAGTTCTGGGTCCCACGGAGGAGGAAGGGAGGTTTCCTACAGGATTTCTGCCCACACTTGGAAGCCAGCTCTCCACCAGATCTGAAAACTGCTTCTATATTCTTGTCAAAGAACAGCTTTGGGTCCTTGGGGGTTCTAGGCTAAATAACAAATACCCAAGAATTCTATGATGCAACATGGCTGACTTCATACAAATAATTACCAACTTGCAGCTCTCATTCGGGGCACATAAAGTGCCAGAAGCACCAAACATAGGACATCCCTAATCAAAAAAGCAAAGGCGCCAGGCCCAGTTACCTGAGGGCTTCCCAGGTGGCCAGGCGTAAAGAATCCACCTGTCAGTGCAGAAGACACAGGAAACTTGGGTTCGATCCCCAGGTTGGGAAGATGCCCTAAAGAAGGAAATGGAAACCCACTTCAGTATTCTTGCCTGGAGAATCCCATGGACAGAGGAGCCTGATGAGCTACAGTCCATGGGGTTGCAAGGAGTCTGACTTGGATACCTTTGGGGGCAGGTATTATTTTGCCTAATACAGATGTTAGATAAACAATGTGAGTCTCTGACTGTCAAATTTCACAAACCATTTAAACAAGCAAGCTGTTCTGGTCATCCGTTTCTGTGTAATGAACTCATTCTCAAACTCAGTGGCTTAAAACAACAAAAATCATTTATTTCCCTCACAAACCTGTAATTTGGGCAGGGCTTGCTGGGGACTCATCTTCACTCCATGTGGTATCAGCTGTAGCAGTTCCACTGGAGCCGTGGGGTCCACTTCCAAAAGGGTTCACTCAATTCCGGGCAAGTTGGTGCTGGCTATCAGCTATGAGTTCACCAGTGTTATTGGCTGAGGCGTTGATTCCTCTCTCCCTGGGCCTTTTCTTATGGCTGCTTGGGGTTCCTAACAGCATGGCAGTTGGGTACCAAGAGGCTCAGGAAGAAGCTGCAAGGCTTCCTATGACTTTGCTTCAGAAGTTCTTGAATGTCACATTGACTGCATTTTTAATAAAGTAAGTTTATTACTTTATATACATTTTTAGCCGAGCAAGTCACCAAGGCCCTCCAACATCCCAAGGGAAGCAAATTAGATACACCTCTTAGTGGGAGAATTGCCAAAGAATTTGTGACCGTCTTTAATCTACTACACACACACACACACACACACACACACAAGTGGAGGAAAAAACATAGTATTGTCATATTTTATTTTGATAAATAGGAATATGAAAAAGCAAAACCAAGCATGTTATCCTCTAGTGTATTATCCAATCTGTCTTTTAAAAATAGAATTTATTTATTGGCTACACTGGGTCTTTGATGCTGCGAACAGACTTTCTCTAGTTGCAGAAAGCGGGAGCTGCTCTCCAGCAGTGGTGCACAGGCTTCTCACTGCAGTGGCTTCTCTTGTTGCAGAGCACAGGCTCTAGCACGCTCGGGCTTCAGTAGTTATGGCACACAGGCTTAACTGCTCCATGGCATGTGGGATCTTCCCGGACCAGGGATCAAACCTGTGTCCCTTGCATTGCAAGGCAGATTCTTAACCACTGGACCACCAGGGAAGCCCCCAATCTGTTTCTTAAAACAAAGTATCTTTCTTCTACCAAAAATATAGGAAGGACATGGTACCAGAAAAATGGCAGTTCTTTAAAACTGAGCAGGTTTGTTTAGTGAAATCTCTATGCTATACTTGTTTCTCACATTTCAGCTTAGGTAGAAAACTAGGTCACGGGTAGGGCGTCCAGATGGGCCTTGGGAAACCACCAGGCATAAGGCACGAGGGCCTCTGTGGTGCAGAGCAGCAACCCACTACTGCCTCCTCGGCCTGGTTTGCAGCCAGACTATCGACAACCCCACGTCCTGCTGGCTCCGGGGCCCTACTGCCCTGTTCTATTTCCAGTCCCCAGGGAGCTGCCAATGGACAAGTGGGCAGAGGGATCTGCCTGTTGTCTGAGGTTTGCCTTGGGGCCTCCATAACAGGGCTTTTTTTTCTGGCAGTGGCAGGCTTGCAGGCCCCATCTTGAGCTCCTTCCAGTGCGGCTTTTGCTCTGTGGGCTGGGCTCTTCTGACTCTGCAGCCTGGACAAGGCAGTGATACAAGTGGCCTGGGACATGGGAAGCCGGCCTAAGACCGCTACCTTCACCCCATCTGAGTTGATCAGAATCCCCTGGGGAAGGTTTTCAGGACCAGCCTCTGCCCTCTGTGAAACCCTGACACCTCCTGGGTACCATGGTGTCTCCAGGTTTCACAATGGAAAATTTTGAACATTTTTTTTAGATCAACAAAGGATCTTTACTTGGTCTTCCGAGAGCAAGGTTGTGGAGGTCTCTGAGCCAAGTCAACACTGTGTTTCTGCCTCTCCCACCACAGCCAGACACAGGAAGGGCACAGGGCCTGGCGTCACTGAGGTGGTCCTTAAAAGGATAAGGGAGGTTGACCGATGGAAGGAAATCACTTGCTCACAGCCTGTTCCTCAGGTGGCTGAGGACTGATTTCTCCAGTGTCTCTGACCTGCACAGAGATGCAGGGAGCAGGGACAGCCATACCCTCTGTGTCAGAGCCTCTCTCCAAGGCCTCAGTGCTGCAGGGAGTGGAAGCCTGGCTCACTCACTCCACAGACAGCAAAGTAGGACATTCCCATAGTTCTCAATGCAGAGTGAGAGGCTGTGTTTACTGTTCACCTTACTCCTTTTAGGCATATAGTTCCCTCTTAGAGAAGTGAACTCAGGTTGGACTCCTATAATTAAAGTGTTTGTTGAAGTGCTCAGCAGTAAGGCCAGCTAAGAATCCCAGGACTGGAGATATAAGAAACATAGCCAACATTCCATTCACAAGTCACTCGGCTTCTTGTACACAATTAGCCCATAACACAAGTTTGTTTTCAAAGGAAGGAAAACAGAAAAGAGGGTAACAGTCATTCCAAGGAGAAGTCCTGGAAGGAGGCATCTCAGCAGAAGCAGTGGTCCCCTGCCCGGGAGTAGGTCCATGATAAACGGGAGCAGGAAGAAGTCACCCTCGGCTCCGACAGAGCCTCGGGGAGCTTGCCCCACAAGGCTCTCAGCGTTGTGGAATCGGGTCCTCCAGTGAAGAGGCTTTGAATCTACAGGCGCAGTGGTCTCTGTTTAAGGAGTCTGCCAGCGGTGTAAAAGTTACACCCTAGGGTCTTGACACTATCCTTCTGTCCAGTGAAATCTTTCTGCAAATGCTACCAAATAAATTCTTTATCTAAAGCAATGCTCTTAGTTTATCACTCTAAGATGCTCGCAGTCCTACAGCAGACATTTCAAAACAACTAACATTCAAGCTCACGTTGGCCACTGTGACTTCATTTTGAACTACTTAATCCTATGTTTTGCACAAAATGAGTAGGAGTCATAACACAAAAGAAATCACATCACAGCATACAGGTGTTACTGGAGTAAAACGGCAGACTAGAAACCCGTCATTGTCTATTCATGTACCTTGGAAAACGTCTTGTTTTAATGACAGGTGTGGTGAGGGGGTGAAAGCGCACCCCCTCGGGTGTTTCTCAATATGGGACATCCGGAGCAGGGTCGGGGGTCACCCTTCCCATCTAGTGAGGTCTCTAAGAAGCAGGTCAGCGAGCACAGGCCGGTACAGAGCCCTCTGTTTGCAATTAGCACAGAGAGCCAATTCAACAGCCCACAAAGCTCATCTTCCATAATAGTCCTAATTAGAAACATTATACATAAGGAGGGGAAACAATTTACACCGACTATAGTATGAGCTCATGGCAACAGAGTTGTTTGTTTCTTAACCCTGAGGCTATAGACACACACGTCTCAAAAAATAATGCATATGTATTTTAAAGCCTGATATTTTCAGACACTCTAGAAAAATGTGGCAGCAGCAATATGCTGTGGCAAAACAGGCTCAGTGCCCCACCTTTACTTCCTTTGCTCTCTGTGTTGCTGAGTGTTAGGATTTGTCAGGAGCTTAGTACTAAAAAAAAAAAAAAAAATTTACGACCTGTTCTTTCTTCTCTCTTCTTACATAACCTTGAAATTTAAACATCTTTCTGTCTGCTTTTTGTCTTTTTTCCGCTGGGCAGACTCTGATGATGTTTCCCTTGCTTAACGGAGCAGAAATCAGCATGCGTTTCTGTTTAGCAGTGATGCTGCCTGGAGGAACAGTTAAGTCAGCACGTTACTTGCGTTAACACTGATATTACTTCACTGTTGCTAGGGGAGCCAGAGAGAAAAGACAAAGAGCATAAACCACAGCATCTATTTCACTGATACGCTGCCATCAACATTCTTCTCTCCCCTCCTTCTGAGCGGGTTTTTGTCTTTTAATTTTCTCTGCAATTTTTCAGTCTGTAGAAGTGGAGTGGAATTCTCCCTTCTGGCTTTGGGAGATTCACAGGGAATATGATCCAAGCCTCACCTTCAGTACAACCCCATCCCCCATGCCTCTTCTTTTTCTGTCTCCTGCTCCTGTTCCTGACTATACCCACAATAGCTGGTGCATAAGTGCATGGTCTGTGGGTCTGCGTTGCCTGGGTTTGAATCTTGGCTCTTGGTCTTGTGATCTTGGGCCACTTCCTTAACCTCTCTGAGCCCATTTCCTCCTCTGTAAGATAGGGGATATGCTGGTCCCCTCCTCATGGCATTGTTTTCAGCATTAAATGAGCTATTGCACATGTAAAGAGCTGAGAATAAAGTAAGGATTTGATAAATACTGTTTATCTTATCATTTATATTCTCATAGCCTTCTAGATTTTCTTGGAAGCTGGTCCTTGGCAAAATTGATAATGGAGAATAACAGTGTGTCCAGAGTACACATAGTTCATTAGACTCCATATGATGAATACCATTTTTAACTAGCACACCCTCCTCGCCCCCCCACCGCCCCAAACTGTGCAGAACGTAAGAAATTGTTTATGGTTTGGAAAGCACATCAGGACCTTCCCATGTTCTGGGGGTGCCGCCTTAAAAGGTCTGGGGAGCATTCTACTCTCCTCATGAAGAGGCAAAGACCAATCAATGGAGAAAGCACCCCAGCCCCTCTGTACCCTGTTCCCTCCTTCCTGCCCAAACTGAAGCCTTTTCACATGGGCTGGATAAAAAGTCTTGAGAGGCACCACCTCAGGCTGTACAGGCAGTGTGGGAGTATTAAATAACATCCAGTGAATCTGCCTTTAAGACAGTAGTTGAGATATTTCTTCCTTTAGTTGGATACAAGGTATACTTTGCCATGAAGTTCTTTTGGAGGAAACAGTTTAATTTTCCCACAGTTTTATTTATGCAGAAAATGTTCCACTTTCAGACTCTGCTTAATTCAACAATTTCTGAAAATTTACGAGTTTACAAAAGAAGTTAAAATAATTACCAAGGTATGGTATAGAGGGATGGTTTATTGACCACTGTAACATATCTTTATAGGCACATATTGTATGTTTCCCCAGGACTTTGCTCTGGCCCCATCTCCTCCTTTGCCCAGGAGCCTGGCTTAGCTCTGGCCACTGAGGAACTGCTAGGAGAGAGGTGAAAAACTACAGCTGAGTGGCTCAGATCGTTGCTCGAGCTTTGAACCAAGGAGCAATTGTAAGTAACTCCAAACACCGATGCTGCACTCACAGCACAAAGAGAAGTTCCGTTCCTTTGTGCTGCCTGGAGCCTTTGCCAGATCTTAGGTCACGTTGCCCGGAACCATGTGGTCCTGCAGTGAAAGGTCCCATTGTGACGACTAATCAACAAGGCAAAGCCAAGGTTGCCTCGTGTATCAAAACCTGGAACGGCCTGACTATTTACGTGCGGAGAAGTGTGTGCTTAGTATTGTGTTCAAGTAAATGGGGAGGGGGCATTTCCTTTAAAAATACTAAAAGCAAAGAAAAACAGCTACTAATCTGCTCAGTGTCCAAATGGAGCCTTTTTAAGTGACCTGAAAAATGGGCTATTGCTTTCATTGTTTCCTTCCTTCTTCCTCCTCTTTCTCTCTGACACTTGTCTGCCTTTCCAAAAACTTCCTCTCATAGTGGACTCAGGTCCCTGTTGGGAATTTTGCTCTACTGCATGGATGAATAAGTAAAACAGATTACTACAAGTGCTCTGAAAACATGGACAAAAAGACTTGGAAAAGTTTATGACAGAAAATTCCAGCAGGGTTTGGAGTAGTTCTTGTGGGTAAATGATGTAGTGAGCTGAATGCATATTAAAATTCAACACATTAAGAGCTGACTATTTTACACTTAAGCACATCATTTTTCAGAGGTGGGCATCTTGAGTGCAAAATCAAGACCTTAGCCCTGTCTGGGTGATCCAGTGAAGCTGTCTGTTCCCGTTTCCTTGTTTACAAGATGGTATTTTGGCTCCGATGATCTTCAGGCTCCCTTGGGAAGTGTTTGGGGTATGAGCTCTCTGCCTCTTCCTCTTCCTGGTTCTGAGATTCCATGATAATATCCTTCAATTATTCTAGGAGACTGACTCGATAGAGAACATCTGGAGGGAATTGAAGCCTCTACATTATCAACGTAGAAACCGAGGTAAGGGGCCAACACTGAAGGCACAAAAAACAGCAAATGTTGAAATGAGGAAGATAGTGAGACGCTGAGAGCAACTTGACTTTCTCTTTGACACAAAGGAGTCTTTATTTGAAGTTAGTTTTTTTCCTTTTCTCCCACGAGCTTACTTCTTTGAAAACAACTTCCATCAGAAGTCAGGAGACCTGGCCCAGTTCAGAGTCTGCCACAAACTTGGGCAGCTCCCTTCTCCCACCTCAGTTTCTTCCCTGGTAAATGGGAGGTATGGACTTAGATGACTTCTAAAAAGCCCACCTAAGAGCTAACATCCATGATTCCAGGAATTCCAGAAAATGCACACTAAAATCTAGGTTTGGAATCAAGTGAAAAACCCGACCAACTGTTTGAATGAAATGATTTTCAGACATTGGACAGCAGGCAGTACATGACAGTGATTTGTGAGGGAGCGGGGGCAATGAGGATTACCCCTAGCTTACTGCCTGGAGAGAATTTCAGGCCATAGCATTCGGAAAGGGAATATTGGTGGAACCCAGAAGTATTCCTTAATAGGGAAGATGCTGTTGGGATCCCAAGGAGACTAGTGAAGTTAGAATTCACAGAGTGGAATATTGGAGAAGACAGCTACACAGAGAATGCTGGAGTTCTACAGAACTCCTTTGAGTCTTCAGATGTATACTGATCAGTGGATGCATATAAGGGAACTACATGAGGCCAGGGAAAGAATTATCCAAAAGGATTAGAGGGAACAATCCCTAGAGATCACAAAGGACAGGGAATGCAGCCCTTTCCCACCAACCAGGGTTGAAAATCTTATAATTAGTGGGGCACTGAGTAAAGTACTTAGAAGGGTATTGCCTCAGTTGTGGGGCCTTAGACTAAACCTGTTCTGGTCCTTTTAAGCTTAAAAGAAAGACTTGAAAGGATCAAACTATTTCCAAGTAACTTATGATGTGCCAGAACAACACTCAAGAATATTTTAAAATACTGGATTTCCCAGGTGGCATAGTGGATAAGAATCCACCTGTCAATGCAGGAAACATGGGTTCAATATCTGGTCTGGGAAGATTCCACTTGCCCACCACAACTACTGAGCCTGTGTGTTGAACTATTGAAGCACGTGTGCCTAGAACCTATGCTCCACCACAAGAGACGCCACTACCAAAAGCCTTGCATTGCAACTGGAGAGCAGCCCCTGCTTGCTGTAACAGGAGAAAAGCCCACACAAAGCAACAAAAACCCAGCATAGCCAAAAATAAAATAAAACGAATATTTAAAAAATATTGAACAAGGTAAAATTCAAACAAGGGAAATTTGAAAAAAATTAAACCAAGACGCATCATACTCAAATCTCTCAAAACCAGTGATAAAAAGAGAATCTAAAAATGGAGGAAATTTTTATGACATAAAAAGAGGAACAAAGATAAGGATGATATGAGAATTCTTGTCAGAAACAAAGCAAGTAACAAGACAGGAAGAACAATAATCTTGGAAGTACAGAAAGAAAAATATTCTCAACCTATAATTCTATACCCAGCAAAAGTATCTTTCAAAAAAATGAATGCAAAAGAAAGACTTTTTAAGACAAAAACTGAAATAATTGATCCCCAGTAGACCTGTACGATAAGAAATGTTAGAGAAAGTCCTTCAGTTTGACATAAATCATAGCAATATTTTCTTGGATCAGTCTCCTAAGGCAAAGAGGTAAAAGAAAAAAAGAGAGAGAGACAGACAGACCTAAGAGAGAGAGACAGACCTAATCAAACTTAAAAGCTTTTGCATAGCAAAGGAAACCATCAAAAAAACAAAATGACAACCTACAGAATGGAAGGAAATATTTCCAAATGATGTGACTGACAAGGGGTTAATACAAAAAATATACAAATAGCCCATACAACTCAATATTAAAAAAAAGGCAAAACAACCCAGTCAAAAAATGAGCAGAAAACCTAAATAGACATTTTCCCAAAGACAAAGAGATGGCTAACAGGAACGTGAAAAAATGTTCAATAACTGAAAATCAAAACCACAATGAGGTATCAATTCACACCCATCAGAATGGCTATCATCAGTTCAGTTCAGTTCAGTCGCTCAGTCGTGTCCGACTCTTTGCGACCCCATGAATTGCAGCACGCCAGGCTTCCCTGTCCATCACCAACTCCCAGAGTTCACTCAAACTCATGTCTATTGAGTTAGTGATGCCATCCAGCCATCTCATCCTCTGTCGTCCCCTTCTCCTCCTGCCCCCAATCCCTCCCAGCATCAGAGTCTTTTCCAATGAGTCAACTCTTCGCATGAGGTGGCCAAAGTATTGGAGTTTCAGCTTTAGCATCATTCCTTCCAAAGAAATCCCAGGGCTGATCTCCTTCAGAATGGACTGGTTGGATCTCCTTGCAGTCCAAGGGACTCTCAGGAGTCTTCTCCAACACCACAGTTCAAAAGCATCAATTCTTCGGCGCTCAGCCTTCTTCACAGTCCAACTCTCACATCCATACATGACCACTGGAAAAACCATCACCTTGACTAGATGGACTTTTGTTGGCAAAGTAATGTCTCTGCTTTTGAATATGCTGTCTAGGTTGGTCATAACTTTCCTTCCAAGGAGTAAGCGTCTTTTAATTTCATGACTGCATTCACCATCTGCAGTGATTTTAGAGCCCCCCAAAATAAAGTCTGACGCTGTTTCCTCTGTTTCCCCATCTATTTCCCATGAAGTGATGGGACCAGATGCCATGATCTTCGTTTTCTGAATGTTGAGTTTTAAGCCAACTTTTCCACTCTCCACTTTCACTTTCATCAAGAGGCTTTTTAGTTCCTCTTCACTTTCTGCCATAAGGGTGGTGTCATCTGCATATCTGAGGTTATTGATATTTCTCCCGGCAATCTTGATTCCAGCTTGTGTTTTCCAGTCCAGCGTTTCTCATGAGGTACTCTGCATATAAGTTAAATAAGCAGGGAGACAATATACAGCCTTGATGTACTCCTTTTCCTATTTGGAACCAGTCTGTTGTTCCATGTCCAGTTCTAACTGTTGCTTCCTGGCCTGCATACAGATTTCTCAAGAGGCAGGTCAGGTGATCTGGTATTCCCATCTCTTTCAGAATTTTCCACAGTTTATTGTGATCCACAGTCAAAGGCTTTGGCATAGTCAATAAAGCAGAAATAGATGTTTTTCTGGAACTCTCTTGCTTTTTCCATGATCCAGCGGATGTTGGCAATTTGATCTCTGGTTCCTCTGCCTTTTTAAAACCAGCTTGAACATCAGGAAGTTCACAGTTCACGTATTGCTGAAGCCTGGCTTGGAGAATTTTGAGTATTACTTTACTAGCGTGTGAGATGAGTGCAATTGAGCGGTAGTTTGAGCATTCTTTGGCACTGCCTTTCTTTGGGATTGGAATGAAAACTGACCTTTTCTAGTCCTGTGGCTATCATCAAAAAATCTGCAAATAACAAATGCTGGAGAGAATGTGGACAAAAGCGAATTGCAGCCACTATGGAAACTAAGTATGGAAGTTCCTTAAAAAACTAAAAATAGAACTACCATAAGACCCAGCAATTCTACTCTTGGGTATATAGCCAGAAAAAAACAAAAACACTAATTTGAAAAGATACATACCCCCAGTGTTTATAGAAGCACTATTTGCAATAGCCAGGACCCGGAAGCAACCCAAGTGCCCAATCAACAGACTACCAGATTAAGAAGATGTGGTATATGTGTATGTGTGGAATATCACTCACTCAGCCATAAAAAAGAATGAAATGCTGCCATCTGCAGCAATGTGGATGGACCTAGAGAATATTATGCTTAGAGAAATGTCAGAGAAGGACAAATGCTGGATGATATCACTATATGTGGAATCTAAACAAAATAATACAAACAAATGTATATGTAAAACAGACTCACAGATACAGAAAAACAATGGTTACCAAAGGGGAGAAGGAAGTGGGGAGGGACAAATTAGGGATATAGGATTAACAGATTCAAAGTACCATATATAAAATAGATAAGCAACAAGCAATTATATCCATTATCTTGTAATAACCTATAATGGAGTATAATCTGCAAAAATATTAGATCACTATGTGGTGTACCTGAAACTAGCACAATTTTGTAAATCAACTATATTTCAACTATATTTTATATTTCAAAAAATAAAAAGAAAAAGAAAATTGTCTTTCCCCCACAGGTATAATTACCTCCATGAAGGTGCTTTTTCATCTTAGTACTCTGGTCCCCAGCAGTGAGTGAGGTGCTAATGAGGCCAGGGAGGCACTCAGGACAGCCTTCCACTGTCACCACCCTGCTCCTGGTGAGCTCACTCCCAGCACACCTGGTGCTTGGGCTGCAGTCTGTTTGCCTGGAAGGAAAACAGGAGAGGGTGATGATGGGCCCAGTGACTAAAGTCTGCATGTGCTATGTGCCCCTTTTCAGCAGAGGGGAGGCTTCTGGGGCCAAGCTCAGCTTTGCAGCTGCAGTCCAAGTCAGTCCCAGAGGAGGGTCACAGGTGGTGCCTCTGCCTGGGGATGGGCTGGAGGCCCCCTACCTGGCTCTCAGGAACAGCTCCTGGTAACAAATCAGCAGTAGCTGAGCTCTACCCTGGTTGAAACCTTGACACTGGTTATTTTTTCTTTTTCATGCCACAAATAATACATGTTTTTAGTAGAATAAATTAGAACATGAGTTCAGTTTAGTCACTCAGTCGTGTCTGACTCTTTGCGACCCCATGAATTGTAGCACGCCAGGCCTCCCTGTCCATCACCAACTCCCGGAGTTCACCCAAATTCATGTCCATCAAGTCGGTGATGCCATCCAGTCATCTCATCCTCTGTCGTCCCCTTCTCCCCCTGCCCCCAATCCCTCTCAGCATCAGAGTCTTTTCCAATGAGTCAACTCTTCGCATGAGGTGGCCAAAGTAATGGAGTTTCAGCTTTAGCATCAGTCCTTCCAAAGAACACCCAGGGCTGATCTTTAGGATGGACTAGTTGGATCTCCTTGCAGTCCAAGGGACTCTCAGGAGTCTTCTCCAACACCACAGTTCAAAAGCATCAATTCTTCGGTGCTCAGCTTTCTTCACAGTCCAACTTTCACATCCATACCTGACCACTGGAAAAACCATAGCCTTGACTAGAGAGACCTTACTGTTTGTCTAAAAGTTATCAATGTTTTTGGTCATGTCTTTGAGTCTCATATCTTTGTGGGGCTACTGTTAATATATATTTTTGCAATTAAATTTGTTTTCCTCTTATTAATCTCTTTCTTATTACAGGGGTTCTTCAGCAAGAAACTAGAAGGGTGGGGGGAAAATATTTATCCTCCCCTACACAAGTAACTGAACTTCTGTGATAGAGGAGGACCTTGATAGAGAACATAGAGAAGGTGGGAGGAGAAGAAGAAGAAGAAGAAGAAGAAGAAGAAGGTGGAGGACAGGAAGAGGTGGACCTCATCAATTGGAGAAGCTGCTCCTGTCCTTTCCCCCCGTTAACTTATCTTACCCACCCTTTCCCTCTTCAGGTTCCCCTCTTCTCTCTCTCCTCTTTCACCCTTTAATTCCTTCATGCTTTGCCCCTTCTGCCATTTCAGTCTGGACTTTCCCCTCTCCTGTGCTCAAATTACATACTGTTTTGGGCTTTGAGCTCTCTCCATTGCTCAGCCTGCCTTCCTTTGTGCCGGCTTCCTGACCAACTGCCATGTGGTGACAAAAGGGCTGCAGCAGCCTCAGCGTCACACCCTCTTCCGTCTGTCTACTGCAGGAAAGACAGTGTCTTCCCAGGGGCTCCTCAAGTTCTTTTGTGACCCTTTCATTGGATTGACATAGGTCACATGCTCTGAGTCAATGACTGTGGTTAGAGAATGTGATATTTTGATTGGCTATCTCTGGGCCACTTGTTTCAGTCCTGGAGTTGGGGGTGAAGCCTCAGCCAGTCCACAGGAGCTAAAAGTCGAGGAGGGAGACCCTTAGATGAAAATCAAGCTCTGTTCTGGGAATCAAGGTCTATGATGGGAACATCTAGCACAGGAAATAGTGAAATGCTCCTTGCATTTTATTTTGCTTTTAAAAAGGAGTGATCAAAAGAATACTAAATAAATAAGAATATTAAATGGAAACAGATCTAAAGGGCACACAGTAGCCTATCTAATAACATTTTTTTTTTGTCTTTAAAGAAAAATTTCTCATGTGTCTTATAAACACAATGGATTTTACTTGAACCAGCTAGTCTTCCTCTTCACCCAAATTTACAGTTTTAAAAATAATTTTACTATAATGAGAACTTTTTCAATGCCAGGTCTTGAGCTTTTATTTTTATAATAATAATATTTTTAATCCTTATAACAATTCTGCAAAGTAATCTTAATAATCCCATTTTATAGATGAATATGCTGAGGCTGAAGGCAGTAAAATACTTCTCCCAGGTGACACAATTAGTAGCTCCCACCAAGGGATTCAAGCCTAGGTTGTATAAACCAGAATATCTTAGACAAGAAAACATAAAAGTTCCCTAAACTTGTGTTTAGTTGAATTTTTGAGGGCTTTTAGTGCTCAAAGGGCTTTTGAGTCTCGGAAGCTGCAGCCTCAGTTTGCTTTTGAACATCCCAAAGGCCACAGGGGCAGAAATAGCATTAAGTGGAGATGTAATCCAAAAGAAGAGTCTAAAATTTCAGATACTGTATATACAGAAAGATAACTGTGCTTAGTCACTCAGTCGTGTCCCACTCTTTGTGACCCCATGGACTGTAGCCCGCCAGGCTCCTCTGTCTGTGGGGATTCTCCAGGCAAGAATACTGGAGTGGGTTGCCACGCTATCCTCCAGGGGATCTTCCCAACCCAGGGATTGAACCCAGGTCTCCCGCATTGCTGGCAGATTCTTTACCGTCTCAGCCACCAAGGAAGCCTGAAAGACATACCACTTGGGTCTTTTCAAATGGATTAAAGGATGCCACACCTACGTTTTCCAAAAGGGCTATTTTCTTTTGGTGTGCCTGGACTGATGAGGTGTGTTGGGGGGATTCTTAGAAACATTCTGATGCCATCTCCTGGTACAGTCAAGGGCTTGGGTACTGAAATACAGGAGAAATAAGCACCCATTGAAGCACCTTAAGGTCTCTCTCCCCTCTGTTCCTCCAGGGATTTCTACAGGATAAAGTTTCCTTTTAATTTCTGCATCACATCTTTAGCACAGTTTGACTTCTTGGAACTCTTGGTCACAAGATTTCAGGTTTGAAGTGATAGCTTTTGTTACTATCTTATCTGCTACCAGAGTCCCTTTTCTGTTACAGAAATTCGGAGCAGGAAAGTTGATGCTTTCCCCAACAGGTGAGTCACTAAGAAAATGTTTGAGTTCTCAAAAGGTGATGGTTCTACTCCAAGCTGGTGAATTTCATGAGCAAACAAAGCTCTGTTTGTAACCCTATCAGATAAGAATAAGCTGCAGTGTGCTTTCTGTTTGGTACAGGAAATAGGAGGTGGGTGATTCCACTTTGTGGAATTTGGCAATCTTCTCTTTGGTCAGTATCTCTTATTTTGTTACTCATATTTTAACGAAAAGAAGAGAGGTCTTTTAAAAGACTATGAAACCCATATTTTGAATGGAGATAGGTAAGGAAGGAAGCGTGGGATGTGTCCAGAGGTCAGACAGTTCATGTCTTTGGCTGGAGCAAAGGGTGTGTGGCGGTCAGGAGAGTCAGCACCAGTTCAGGGAGGACCTTCGAGGCTCGGCTGAGGAGGTCAGGCTTTATTCTCAAAACAGTGGGAGCTACTGAGGATTTCTGATGAGAACTGCATTTTAGGGAGACTAGTGTATTAATCATGTGTGAAATGGAGTGGAAGATAGATAGTAGACACAGGGAAACCCGAGAGAGGTCCACTATCATCTCCCAGGCTAAAGAAGGGAAGCAGGGAATGCAAAAGATATCATGGGAGTAGGGTGAGGTGGCAGAGCTACAGCAGAGATAAAAATTACAGAGTCAGAATGTATATGGAGGGCAAAGATGGTGCCAATATTTCTGCACTGGGTGAGTGGGAAGATGGTGGTGACATGGAGAGATGTGGAGAGAATATACGGCAGGGGGAGCATAGGTTTGAAAGAAAAGATCATTGAGTCTCCTTTGGGACGCAATGAGTTTGAGGTGTTCATGGGACATGCAGGTGGAGATCAGAAGATGACAAGGCCTTGGAGGCTTAAGCTATTAGCTAAGCTTTTGGTCCAAGCTTCAGCTTAAATGAGCTATCTGAATTAAGGAGTTGGTTGAAGCAGTAACATTGGATGAGAACATGGAAGGAACCAAGCAAGCAACCAAAGCTAAGGGGCACCAGGCAGGTCCTTGAAGACCCTGCCTCAGGGAGCAGTTGGAGAAGGGCTTAGATAAATTGTTGAACAGGAAGAGAGCAGGGGTCTGGAAAGCTGAGGAAAGAGATTTAGGAAGGAAGTGGTCAGTACTATCCACTTTGGCGAAGGGGCTGAGAAGGTGGAGAATGGAAGCTGGTGATCTTTGAGAGGACAATTATTAAGAACAGAAGTGTGAGTCAAAGCACAAAAAACACGCTGAAAATTACACTGGGTGTAATTAATGTGACTGTAGTAGTATAATGTAATTGAAATATAACATTTAGTTAAATTGATAACATAAATAATTTTTAAGTGTTTACTATGCATGTGTGCATGCAGAGTCACTAAGCTGTGCTTGACTCTTTGTGACCCTGTGAACTGTGGCCCGCCAGGCTCTTCTGGCATGGAATTCTCCAGGCAAGAACACTGGAGTGGATTGCCAGTTCCTCCTCCAGGGGATCTTCCCACCCCAGGGATTGAACCTGCGTCTCCTGTGTCTCCTGCATTGGCAGGTGGATCCTTTACCACTGGGCCATCTGAGAAGCCCAGGTGTTTCCTACACACTCAGAAATTAAATTTAAATGTAATAGTACATTTAAATATGGCTTACATGGCAAATTTCATGTCATATTTTACCACAAAAAAAGTAGGAGAAAAATTTAAACATTTCAAAAGTTGTATTATTCTCTACACTTTTCCTATGCTTGAAATATATCATAATAAATTGCTTTAAAAAGTAAGTGGAGAAAAAATTAAGTGGTAAGTCAGAAATGGATGTAGCAAATACAGAGTACTCTCTAGAGGAGTTTGAGAGCTGAGTGAAGGAAAAAAGGATGGATGACAGGGCTTGACAAGGATAACGGGATAAAAAGAATTTATTTTTCTTTTGATGCGGCAACTCGGACATGTTTCTAGATTTAGTACGAGGATCCAGAGGCAAGGAGAGAACGAAGATGGGGGTGGGGGTGGGCATGGAGTGGGATGAGTGGTGATATTCCAAAAGATATGTCTATGTCCTAACTCTTAGAACTATGAATGTGACCTTATTTGGAAAGAGGGTCTTTGCAGATGTAATTAGAGGATCTTAAATTTAATCTGGATTATCCCAGTGCATCCTAATCCAATGACAAGTGCCTTTATAAGAGACAGAAGAGAAGACACAGAGAGAATAGGAGAAAGCCATGTGAAGACAAAGGCAGAGATGGGGGTGATGCAGCGTCTGCGGAAGAGTGCCTGGTGTCACCAGAAGCTAGAGAGGCGAAGAAGGAGTCTTCCCTAAAACTCCTGGAGGCAGCATGGCCATGCCCACAGCTTGATATCAGGCTTCTGCCCTCTGGAACTATGAGAGAATACATATCTATTGTGTTCAGCCCTCATGTTTGTGATTATTTGTTACACAGCCTAGAACAGTAATATAGGGGTGGGGAGGGCCTTTGGCCACAGTCTGGTCCTGAAGCAGACCTGGGGCTGGGTCTCAGGCATTATAGTGTTCTACGCCCACCCCGGGGCCAGCGCAGGTAGGTGCTCGGTGATTAGTAAAGAACCTTTGGGATCATATAAGCAGCACAGGATTTCATACGCAGAAATAATTTTCCTTTGTCTTCACATTTTCTTCTCTCTTTCCCATTCAATCTTAGGAAAAATCAACAAAGATTTCACAGTACTAAAGTCTTTCTCTTGCACCTTCCATCTTTTCAGCTATGACAGTGGACCCAGCATGGCCCTGGGGTTTCTAGGGGAAACCCTTCCTGGGTGCTTACAGCCCCTGACAAGTGGAGCCAGCGCGGCCCTGTGGGTTTCTAGGGGAAACCTTTTCTGGGAGCTTACACCTCATGCTCCTTCACACAGACCATGTGGCTTGGGGGCTTGTGATCGAGCTGGGCGGCAGGTGGTGAAGGGGAGAGCTCCGGGGAGGCCTGGAGACAAGCCTTCCCCTCATAACCGCTATGTATATTAGCTGCTGACAGACCATCCCAATCCTTCCAAATTCCAGTGACAGAGAGGGCTTCATTGAGGCACCTAACAACCAGAGAGAGCTGACTGTCCCTTTAGTCAACTCTCTTTGGTGTTTGAACGAGCCATTTATTCCTAGCCCAGCAAAAGCTGATGGATATGGTGGAAAAGCCTTTCCCAGGGAGAAACTAGAAGACAGAAGCTTATAAGTTACCTGAGGACAGGAGAGACTGTGCCACACACGTGAGCCTTACATGCTGGAGTCCCATGCACACAACAGATGCCCAGCAATGTCTTTTGTTTTTCCATCTATACAAGAAACTTCACTTTTTTAAACTTAACCCATATGCCACTCTACTTCCCACATGGAATATTTCATCATTACAAAACTACCAAAGTAATTTAACAATTTTTTTTTTTTTAAGCAGGCTTTACTGAAGAGCTTTTGGCTAAGACCTTTGAATCTGTGCCCTTGAGGGGCTCCAGGGCAGGACTCCAGCAGGGTGGTGTAAGACTTACTGTCCTGACGTGGGTGGCAGTTGTTAGAACAGGGACTGTTTCATTTTATTAACAGAGTGAAGCATGCTGTCAGCAGGCAGCAATAGACACAGTAAAAGATGCAACCAAATCTGACTCTGATCCATCCTGCTCTAGCCACAGGCAAACTCTTCCCCTTTATGGGTTCTCTAGGAGAAAGATGAGAATGAGACCAGGAGAGTCCCCTCGAAGAGGAATTACACTGAAGTCAATCTACTGCGATCCGAACATTCTGTCGCCCTAAAACTGCCCCTAGCACTGTTTTCTAAAAGCAGAATGCAGTATCCAGAGGGTATCTTGAATTCCACCCAAGAGATTTAGTTTTTGAAGAGCCTAAAAGATTCCCAGCATATCTGTAGGATGAGTATGAGAGCCAGATTCCAGAGGTTATATTGTCCGTGGGTGCTACCCTGCTTACCAAGAATTTAAACATTCTTACCAAGAAATAAACGTTCGTTCAGCTGAAGTAGATGTATCTAAGAGGCAAACCTTTCTTAAACCCCACTAACGTACAACCTCAATCCACAACTGGATTCAATTACCGCATGGAAAGAAAGGCATTTTCTCATAAAGCCGCTCTGTTTCCGTGCCTGGCTGCGAGCGGGGTCAGCCATGACAAAGACAAGCCTGTGCGTTGTTTTTGGTTGTTTTTCTTTTCAAGCTCTTTCGCTGGTACTGCCAGGCCCCAAGCTGTTTGGATCAGTTATGTGGGGGCAAGTTTACTTGTTTTGGCTTTCAGCCTTTCTGTCCAGCGTTGAAGATAGAAGAGCAAGCTTGTGACCTATTGATCAGTGGAACTGATGGGCTACCCAGCAGGACCCAGTGGTTACACCATGCCCACGTGCCCCTCAGGTGCAGCACTTGTGAGGAAGGTCAAAATTCTAAGGAAGGAGTGTGGGGGAGACTGTAGGGGACCTAGAGGGGTCTAGCATAAAGGAGTCTGAGTGCTACTGTTCTCAATTTTTTTTCAAATATTAATATTAATAATAATATATAACATAGAGAGTGCTTGCTATGTGCTACTCCCTCCTAAGAGCTTTACATATAGTAACTCACTCAATCCTCCCAACAAACCTCTGAAGTACTATCATTATATGCACTTTACAGATGGGAAAATTGAGTCACAGAGAGGTGACATGATTTTCCCAAGGTTACACAGTAAATGGCTCAGAGCCCAGACCCTTGATCACTACATTGTCAAAGAGGAAGTTGCAGAAACTTAAAAACCATCATTGGTATTTATTTAGCTACTAAGCACATATGCAGCATTCTTAATTCAATCTTTGCTTCAATACACTCAAAGGTACTTTGTATTGCTATATGCACATTTTAAATCATAAGACCCAGGAGACCCATGTGGCCCAGCCTGCCTTGGGGCAGAGAAGAAATGATTCTTATGGAAAGCCAGTGAGCTTTCATAAGAGATACTGCACCCAAAGGAGGTGAAGGCCAATCACTCAGCTGTCTTATCAGCAGCTCAAGCTTCTTGCATGAACTTGGCTCTCTGATAGGAAAATCTGGGACTTCTGACTGGGAATGAACACGGGCACAGTCCAAGTTTCCAACCATCAGCTTAGTTCATTATGACTGGTATCATTTTGTTGCCTCTTGGTTCCAAATTTACTCTTCATTACTTGCTTGACAATAGTGGAAAAGCAGTTCTCTTTGACAGCTAATGTGGTGTTAAGTTGCGTCGGCAAAGGGTCTTGAAGGGACACTGTGAGAAGTGGCTTTCTTCCAGGTTCTAGTACACTGGGTCATTAGGAACATGCAGTGGGCATGGCTTTCCCTGCAATGACAGGTAGCCACAGCAGTAGTGTCTTCCTGTGGGCAGCTTCTCTGGGCATCTCCCCGTGAATGACTTCTGTTGGAACCTCCACAGGAAGCTTCATAATAGAATGCTCAAATGGGCACCCCATTGGGTAGCTTTGCAGTGAGTCTGGGGCCCGGTACCCCATTCTACGGATGGCTTCCTCAGCAGTCCAGAGAACAGGTTTTGCAATGCTTCACCAATATGGCCCCCGATGAACTTTTCTACCATCCAGGGAATATACCTGGACGGGCATACTCTCTCCATTGAGGAGGTACAGACCTCGACCCTGAGAGGAGGCGGCCTCTTCCTGAATGTTCTGTCTCAGCCCTAGGGATGATAGCTGCTCCCTGTGCTTCTATTCCTGTTTTCCTTTAGTGTTACCTTTACCTCTTCCAATGCTGAGCCAAATTCATGGTTACTCCAATTCCCTTTCAATAATCCTTTATGGTAAACTTTCTTTGTAGAAGTTGCTGTGTGATTTCTGTCTCCTGTTTGGACTCTAGTATTAATACATTCACTGTATTTTTTAGTCCACCCTTTAAAATAAAAATGTAACCTCCTTTAAGAAGCACGGAAGAAAAAACATAAAAACACTTGCACAGTAAATACTAATGCTTAAGTAAAGATATTTACCGCTAAGTTACAAAGCTCTGTATCCTCTTTCAACTCTTAGTTCTATATCTGCATGATTCTTGAAAGTGAAAGTGAAGTTGCTCAGTCGTGTCCGGCTCTTTGCGACCCCACAGACTGTAGCCTATCAGGCTCCTCTGTCCATGGGATTTTCCAGGCAATAGTACTGGAGTGGATTGCCATTTCCTTCTCCCGGGGATCTTCCCGACCCAGGGATTGAACCCGGGTCTCCCGCATTGTAGACAGACGCTTTACCGTCTGAGCCACCAGGGAAGTCCCTGATTCTTACATAGTTGTAATCCTTGAACACAACCAAATCTGTGTTCTATGTTCACCAGTTTGACATTAAACACTTTTGTGTAGTCCCATGTAGCCACTGTCCACATACTCTTGTGCTTATTATCAGTCATGGCAATATAATATTTCATCTTTTTATATGCTAAGATTTGTTCAGCGTGTTCCCGCATTGGACACTCGGGTTGGTTCCTGCTTTTCCATGTTACAAAAAGTACAGAAATATCTTTGTGCAAGTTGCATCAATGTTATGTAATTTTTCCTCCTGTCTCTCCCTTTCTCCTTTCTCTAACAGCTGGGCTCACACATTTTCCCACTGGTAGACAACAGATTACAGGAACAGAGGAGAGAAATACGGGGGAATATCTGCTCATGAAGGAGGATGGAGCTTTTACTGAAGTAAAGGCTTCAGGAAGCAACAGATGCTTGGCTTACTCAGGGAGCAACTCCTGCCAGCAAGAGACCTGGGTCTCAGTGACAAGGGGCGATAGCTGGCTGGAGTGGGACACACTGAGAAGAAAGTCCTTCCAGAGACCAAGGTTGCCTTTTTCTTGGGTCTCTCATATTGTAACTTGTGACTAATGCATTAGTCATACTGAACACGTGGAAACTACACAATATATACTAGAAAAACATTTTAGTTCTCAAGAATAGCCTCAGAATCAGACAATACTTGAAGTAATTGAGAGTGGGAAGCACATTGCGATTATTGCTCTCTGACATTTTAAACCACCAATAACTCAATTGTTTCCTGAATTCCCAGAGAGTCAAGGAACACGAAAAACCCTCTTTGTCATACAGCTAAGTAAATGTTAACCTCATACTTAAATCTTTTTTTTTCTCACAAAAAAGCATTCCTGGAAGGGTGCCCCAAAAGGAGCTTAGGCATAAGCGCTCACCATATGAGGTTCATATATAATGCTTATCTGAAGATGATTTCACATCCATTCTTAAAAAATACTTTTGCTGTACATGCATTTCTCAGTTATATTCTCTTGTCACTTTGAAGATACTGTTCTAGTTTTCTGGGTTTTGTTGCTGTACAAAGATGTTGGCTGACAACCGAATTATTTCTTTGTAGATGATTTGTCTCTTTTTTTTCTGTTTCTTGCCTTTAAGATCTTCCTTTTTGAGCTTAGCATGCTGCAATTTTACTACAATGTGCCTGGGTACAGATTTTAAAAATTGATCCTGCAAGGTATACATGATACTTTCTGTGGATTGATACTGCTCACCAGTGGAGCTTCTTGTCCTTTATCCCTTTGGATATTGCCTGGTCATCTATTCTCTCTAGTCTTTTCTGGGACTCTCATGATCAATATATTAAATCTCAGTCTCTCTTCCAAGTCTTAACCCCTCTTTCATATCTTCTATCTTCCTGTCTCTCTCTACTATATTCTGAGCAATTTCTTCAGACACGCTAGTTAACTGATTCTCTTTTGAACAGTGTCTTTGTTGCTATTTAGTTAGACTCTTTTGCAGCCCCATGGACTGTAGCCTGCCAGGCTCCTCTGTGCAGGGGATTTCCCAGGCAAGAATACTGGAGTGGGTAGCCTACTGTTTAATCTAGCCATTGAGTTCCTAATTTCTACAATTATATTTTTCATTTATAAATGTTTTACTTGGCTCTTTTTCAAATCTGCTTGGGAAAGACAAATTTCACAGTTTCTCCGTACTTGAACACACTTAATGATTCCATCCTGGTTTTCTTTAAATCATATGCAGTATTTTAAACTTTGCATTTAATAATTCCAATACCAAAATCCTAGGAGTATAAATGCATTGCTTGTTGCTTCTGCTTTGTCTTTCCTGTGGTGGCTCTTTTCCTTGGTGTTTGGCCGTCTTTGATTTGAAACTCACTTTGCTCCACCTGTGGGCCTCCTAAGAGCCTCCCTTGGAGGCGTTGACTCCAGCAGAGGTCTCCCTTTGCTTCCTCCAAGACCTAGAAGGCCAAGCAGCCCCCTTCAAGGGTCAGGGCTTAAAGCAGGAGACTTAGTTTGGCCTTTGACCCTTGTGATGTGTCTAAGGCTTAGTGTTTATTTTGCCATGTGCTTCCCACCTCCTGCTTAAGCATGATCGCAGCTCATGGCTCACTTCTTTAGACTCTCAAGGGTATCTTTGCTATCTGCAAGCTCAGCAGTACACATTAAAACCACGCTGTATTCAGGATCTAATTGTATTGTGGCAGGAGGGTCTTCAGAAGATTGGCTCTGCTGTAATGCTGGGAATGGGTGGCGTGTATTCATGATATTCAGGGCATTCAGACACAGCAGCACAATATGCACAGGCTGCAGAAGACCTGGTTTGCACTTCAAATTTTAAGACACTACAAAAGATATAAAAGAAAATCTCAAAGCTCTCTGTGCCTTCATATATATGTACGTATGTGTATGCATGCATATATGTATAACACACACATATACTTTTGTATATATAATAAAAAAGAGACCGGTGAAGAGCTGATACCTGAAGTATTTGACTTCCTTTACAGAGCTGAATTGGTATTCAGAGTGGGGTAAATAGAGGCCCCAAGAGGGAATCAGTAAGACCTTATCTTTGAGTCTCTATTTATAAACCAGATCTTGCCCTACTGGTATTTTATCCCTTTGGCTTCATAATTATAAGACTTAGCTAGTAATTTTCATATGAATATCCCTTTTGAAAGTTCCCTATAATTTCCTTATTTACAAGATGGGTGCTCATTAGAGTCCTCCTGGCTCTATTGGGTGAGTTTTATCCGTAGACAACAAACGGATGGACCATGTCATTTTCTCTGCTCGATGATCTTGTAGTGAAGGATGCTGAACTCAAACAACAGCTTAAAGAGATGCACCTTGCTTCCTACTTCTGCATGCAAAATTAATGTTTTTCCCTTTCAATAGGCACTTTCTCAGAAGGTTTTGAGAGGACTGGTTTCTGCTTTCATCACTAAAGTCTCCTTTGTTTGGGGGCAAATGGATACTTGTATATGTATGGCTGAATTCCTTTGCTGTCCACCAGAGACTATCACAACATCATTCATCAGCCATACTCCAGGACAAAATAAAAAAAAATTAATAAAATCCCTCTGATGTGCATCCATCCTCCCCCTGGTACACCAGAGTCTGCCTGGCTCTGCCTCTGCCCAGCTCTGAGGCTCTCTACTGAACTTTGTAGTCTTCTCTAGTCTTCCAACGGAGAAAGAAACAGCAAGCCACTCCAGTGTTCTTGCCTGGAGAATCCCAGGGACGGGGGAGCCTGGTGGGCTGCCGTCCATAGGGTCGCACAGTCGGACACAACTGAAGCGACGCAACAGCAGCAGCAGCAGCAGCAGCAGCAGCAGCAGTCAGTCAGTCTTCCAAGCAGAATGATCTGAAACAAGGCTTGCTTCTGGGTTGGGAATTAGTTGAAGAAAATCTGGGCTCTGAACAAAATCCACATTTAAAAGAGTGCGTCTTTTCTTTTATTGGCTTTTGCTCTAAAAAGCAAAGGCTGAAAAACAGCTGTTAGTTGTTTATACAGTATTTTTTATTTAAGTGTTAGACAATAGCTGTTTTCTTCTCCACTTAGAATGGCACATTTTTTTCTCAGGCCATTTAAGTCTTCTCTCCCGGTGGTCACAAGTATTGGTATGCACCTCCACCCTCTCCCTAGGTTTCTGGAGGAGATTAAGCTTTTACGTTTTGTTTTTTATTTTTCCTTCAGTTTCTGTTTTTTTGTTTTGAAGTCTGACTTGGGTTTCTCAGGACAGATGGCTGAGTTTGGTTATCAGGTCAGAATGTTGCAGGTCACTTTTGGCGTCAACTTGACACAGGTACTCACAGCAGACACTCTAGAGAAAATTTCTTTAGTTTCAGAGTGTTTGTGGCTAGATCACATGAGCAGAATTAGATATGGACTTACTGATGATCATCTGTTCTTGAGCCCTAAATATTGCTGGATGGTTTCCTCTGTTTGTAATTCAGAAGATGATTCCTGCCATTCTCCACTTTCTTGGACATTTTCTAGGGATACCATCCTTCATCATCATCCCCACTATCCAGAGCTAAGCATCACACCATGGGCCAGGCTACATCTAATCCAGTTTCCAGACCTGGTAAATTCTTACAAGGCGTCATCCAAGAAGCACTGCAAGCTTGTTGAAATAAAGATGCCCATGGATGAGAGGCGATCTTCGTGCTCTTCACTAGGACACCAGGTATTTGCAAATCCGTGATGATACTGCCACCTCCAATCCCTTAAAAACCCCCTAAAGTTACTCCTCAATCTCACTTTCTGTCACATATAATTAAACAATATTTGCTCTTATTTAATAAGGAATAACACATTATGATCTTTTTCTCTTAAAATAAGTGGTCCAAAATCAGATATTAGAAAAAAGTCCCCATGTATACAACACCAAATACTAGGCTGCTGCTGCTGCTGCTAAGTTACTTCAGTTCTGTCCAACTCTGTGCGACCCCACAGACGGCAGCCCACCAGGCTCCCCCGTCCCTGGGATTCTCCAGGCAAGAACACTGGAGTGGGTTGCCATTTCCTTCTCCAATTACTAGGCTTGTAAGTCATTATTTCAAAAACAGGATTTGTGATAAATAATATCCCCCTTTGGGAGATGTAAGTTTTTGATATATTAAAGACTCTGAGAAGTCCTGTAGCAAAGAAACTTTATGAAGCTGTTTTCATGGGACAACTCTTAACCTCTCTCAGGACATCCACTGTGAAGAACGGGTTGTGAAGTCTGTCTTGAAATTCATGTTGTCGGCATCCTCACATTCTGCTTGGCAGCTCAGGCCTAGGAGTCCCTGGGAATCCTGATCTCAGTCACCCTATTCTACTGCTGCCAGCTCTCTGCAAACCTCATCAACTCCCTTTGCTTATGGGGCAGGTTCAGATCAGGACCAACCCCCGATAATGATATCAGTCAGACTCCCACTGACTACCTCAGAGGCTTGAACTAAGAGGAGAGAAGTACCCGCGGTTGACTAGAATCGGCCCCTCTCCACTGCTGTCTTCACCTGCCCTCTTCCTTACTGGGGGCGCTTCTCCCATGCAGTACATCTGCTTCCGTTATTAACCACTGTATGGCTTGCCTGCCGCCTTGTCCTAGGTGGTGGACAGAGCTGTGATTGGTGTGAAAGACAAGGATGAACCACAGCACCCTTACAGAAAGGGACAGGTATTCCCAAAATACAGGAGTATGGGCATTTACCCTGAATCACATTAAGGCTGGCATGGAACATGAATTCTAGATTGAAAAGGGCCTGGCAACCACAAAGAAACACATGTGACTTTGCAAAGGGAGAAATGCAGACAGTGACTAGGAACACTGCCTTACACCCCCACAGGTGCCAACTTCCTGAGTGCGGAGGCATCCATTTCAGACCAGACATCAGAAACCTTTGTAAAATCATGTGCCAAGGTTCTGCCCACTCTCCCTGCATCCAGGCACAGGTTAGGGGGAGCAGAGGGGCAAGATGGAAGAGGAGGGAATAAGCACATTCTCACATGCCACTGTGACTTCTCACAGGAGAGTGACTTTCATCTGTCAATGAAATCTGCCTCTATCATGCTTGCCATGCACGCATGCCACAGGGTGCATGCAGTGTTAGGCAACAGGTTTATTTAGTTACACTCATGCCCACATCCAGTGTACATGCCAGGAGAAAATGAAAAGCTAGAAACTGTTTGCATAACAATAATTAGTTTCATAGCTAAGTTATACACAATAGTGCTTTCAGCTATTTTGTTACCAATCTGCCCCCAGGAGCAAGTAAGGCTGATAAAATGTTTATGGGCTAGTAAATTTTTTTCTACTAATTTGCAAGGCTATAATAAAACCCATGAACTTGATGGCCTGCAGGAAACATAACAAGAACTGGGAATGTACAGTAATTTGGAGCTAGAAGGCCTCTTAAAGTCCTACAGGAAATGACTCCCAGAAAGGAGATGAATCACAGTATTTTAAACAGAGAAGAATGATGCTAAGTTTGTGCTTAACCAGTTACAGCCTGGGAAAAGACCTTCCAGAAACAAATGGTGGAAGCTTCCTGCTTTCAATTATTCTTGCTTTAAAGAAAATTAATTCAAATATACAAAAAACGATCTTCAAATGAAAACAATGAATGGAGCACAGTTTATCCTGCCTTGTAATACTAACTTATAGGACTGCAAGTTTTTTTTTCTGCAATATACACAGTCACACTGCGCCCTCTTGTGGCAGAAAAATGATTACAACCAGAATATAGAAGACACACCCTGCTGTAAACTGTTCAAAGGAAAAGACAGTTTGCAGAAGGTGGTTGACAAGAGAGTCACTGCTGGGGCACCTGAGAGCATGGACATTTGAGTGGGACTGTTCTTGCACGAGGGGAGCTGCAGTTGAAAGGAATCCTAACGTCTTCACAGATGCAAGGGAAAACTCATCACAGAAAACTGAGTTTTAATTTTCTGTTTGCTATTAAAGGCTTAACCATTTTAACATTTTACAGCTAGCCCCATCTATAAATAACAATAATTGCTACCATGTAGCAAATGTGACAGGCAGTTTGCACACATCACCTCATTTCGCCTCAAAACTATGAGGTTATATAGGGAAACTGGAGCTTGGAGATAGGAAGTAATTGTTGTGTGTTTACCCAGTTAGTAAATGGCAGAGCTGGGATTTGAATGAATCTTCCCGATTGCATAAGCCTGCACATTTCCCACTGTGCTGACTTGACTCTAACCAAATATTTCTTGAGTACTTAATACATGTGAGACACTGCTGCTGGGTGCCCTGGGACTTACTCCCCATTCTTCAGGAATTTATGGCCTAAATAGGGGATTAAAAACATACATGGAAAAGAAGCCACCATACAATGCAGTGTACAAGGACCATCTATGTAGAACTAGTTTTTAAACAAAAGATCTGTATGGTCATGTACATTTTCTCCATCAACTTCAATAGCTTTTGCTATTGCTTTTGGCCTAGAAGTGGCTCACTTCTAACCAATAGAATATGGCAAAGTTGATGGGACGCACATGAGTATGTGTGATCATATGTCTGTTACTTCAGATTTTAGCAACCACTTTGCTACAGTCTCTTTCTGGCTTTGAGGAAGCAAGTGATCATGCTGTGAAACCCTGTGTGGTGAGTAACAAACTATGGGCATCATTTAGCAGCAGAGGGTGGCCTCTGGCCAATAGCTAGCAAGATATGAAATTCTCAGTCCTACCAGAAAATGAATTCTGTCAATAACTGTCCCCAGTGGAGCCATGAATGAGGTCACAGCCTGGAAACAACCAGAGGTCACGTCTGGTCACAGACGTCTTGACTGCAGCCTTGGGAGACTCTAAGCTGAGGTGTCACCTACCCATTCCTGGACTCCTGTGTTAGTCATTCAGTCATGGCCAACTCTTTGTGACTTCACAGACTGTAGACCCCTAGACTCCTCTGCCCATGGAATTCTCCAGGCAAGAATACTGGAGTGGGTAACCACTCTCTTTTCCAGGGGATCTTCCCAACCCAGGAGTTGAACCCAGGTCTCCTGCATTGCAAATGGATTCTTTACTGTCTGAGCTACCAGGACTCCTGACCCACAGAAATAGTAGGTAACAAAATGTATATTATTTTAAGCCACTAAGTTGGTGTCAATATTGTTGCTCTGCAATTGATAACTAGTACAATTATCTTTTAGAAATTTTATAATTTTAACTCTTAGGTTTAGGTCTTCAATCTATTTGCAGTTAATTTTTATAGAAGGTGCGAGGTAAGGATCTTTCTCTTTTTTTCAGTTTCTTTTTTTCATATGGCTAATCCAACTATTCTATCATCAGTTGTTAAAAATACTATCCTCTGCCCACTGAATTGCCCTGGGATCTCTGTTAAAAGACACCTGACTGTACATATGAGAATCTATTCCTGAACTTTCTGTTCAGTTGTTCTAGTTACCTTTACACTAATGTACACTGTCTTAATTTCTGTAGCTATGTAATAATTTTTACATTCCTGTATTTGTATAAATAATTCCTAAACTCCTTCAACTTTGTCTTTCAAAGACTTTTGGCTATTCTAAGTGCTTTGCATTTCCATGTAAACTTTAGAAAGCAGGTTCATCACAATGCAAGAGCACCTCCTTTGCTTGCCCTGTTGCCCTACAAGTACCACAGCCTCTGCCTTGAGCTTCCTCAGCCCTAAATTACTTACCTATGTCTCACGATTTCAGGGGACACACATCAAGCTCTTTGAGAGGTTTCCTGGATGTTCCTCTTATTAGGGTCGTGAGAAGGTGCCATTACCTTTGGAAGGTAGTAGCCATTCTTGCCAAGAAACCCTTTCCACCAGCCCACTCAGTGGAGTTCCAGGTGGAGAGTCACTGGACTGCTTTATGTCTCCAGTGTGGGTTGTATTCCTGCCCTGCTGTGTTGAACATCTTCATCCTGGTCTGTCCCAAAACTTGTTTTGTGTGTCTGCTGCTGCTGCTGCTGCTAAGTCGCTTCAGTCGTGTCCGACTCTGCGCGACCCCATAGACGGCAGCCCACCAGGCTCCCCTGTCCCTGGGATTCTCCAGGCAAGAACACTGGAGTGGGTTGCCATCTCCGTCTCCAATGCATGAAAGTGAAAAGTGAAAGTGAAGTTGCTCAGTCGTGTCCGACTCTTTGCGACCCCATGGACTGCAGCCTACCAGGCCGCTCCGTCCATGGGATTTGCCAGGCAAGAGTACTGGAGTGGGGTGCCATTGTGTGCCTGACAGTTATCATATCTTTGCATCTTACTCAAACCCCCAATTTAACATTTTGTTATACATTTTAGATAAATTATAAAACATTTAAATAATTTCATCTAGCATTTTTTGTTGTTTTATAGGAAGAGAGTCGTCCAGGGAATCAAGTGTGCAATACTACCAGAGACAGGAAAGTGAAAGCGTTAGTTGCTCAGTTGTGTCCGACTCTTTGTGACCCCATGGACTGTAGCCCGCCAGGCTCCACTGTCCATGGAATTCTTACTTGGAGAACTTTCTTACTTGGAGAGGTAGGAGAAATAGAGGAGGACTTTGCCTTCTGAATATAATGGAAGGAAGAGAAATAAATGCTCAGAACCCAATAAACCTGAATTTTTCCAAGTTCTTTTCAACCCTTAAAGGCAGCTCTTGTTAGCGCTAAGCCCCAACTCCCAGCTGGGCAGTGTTATGCAGCAGCATTTAAATGAGAGATGAGCAATCCTAACCACATGCTGGTTCTGAGGCAGTTTCATACAAAATAACTACATAAATCCAGGTGAGCGCTTGTTAAACACACAGTTACACACCCATGGAGCTGGGCTGAACACACGTAGGCAGAAGGAAGCACGACAGGCATGGTTTCTTAGGATTAATAACACGACTATCAAAGAAACAGACGATCTCCCCTCTTGTCTTTTTTTTAAAAAAGACCAATATTTATGCTGAAATGTCTTCACAGATTGGGGCACATTTTTATTAAAACAAATTAATACACCACAGATGTAGTATATATACATATGTACACTGGCTTGGGCCAGTATTATTTGTTATAAGCATGTAGCACAAATCCAAGGAAAAAATTCTGAACTAGTATGTATATAGTAAAGGTAGCATTTGATCAGTGGAGAAAAAAATGGATTAGTCAGTAGATGGGCTTGAGACAATTGGCAATCATTTGGGAGAATGTAGTATCCTAACCTCACTCTTTATACCAATAAAAATTTCCAGTAAAGATTTATATATATAAAAGAGTAAAAACATAAACCAACCAGCAAAGCTTAAAATGCCAGAAGGAAACATATATATGTAAGTATGTGTGTGTCTTTGTGCATGCACACATACATAAAATCATGATCACAATTTTGCAGCACCCAAGAATGTTAGGTGAAAAATAAATGTCTCCTTTCTGCCCTAAACCTCATGTTCTATTTCTCAGGAGAAACCAATTTATCAGTTTCTTGTGTAAATATTCTGTATATATTTAGGCATATGTATTAGGGCTTCCCTGATGGCTCAGTGGTAAAGAATCTGCCTACAATGCAGGAGACGCAGGAGACACAGGAGATGTGGGTTTCATCCCTGGGTTGGGAAGATCCCCTAGCGGAGGAAATGGCAACCCACTCCGGTATTCTTGCCTGAAATATCCCATGGACAGAGGAGCCTAGAGGACTACAGTCTAAAAGTATTTCAAAGAGTCAGACACGACTGAGCGACTGAGCACATACATGTATACCTTTTATTAAAAGACATTCATATTAGACAAAAAGAATCCTATTCACTTTTTCACATTATATCTTGAACTTCTATTTAGTATATATTGTTCTACTTATTCATTATTAATGACTGCCTAATATTTCCTTGACTAGATGCACCATAACTTATTTAAGTACTTTCCTAAATTGCTTTTTTCTCATAGCAAAATGTTTTCGAGGTCTCTCCATATTTCCCACATTAATCAAACTCACTTCCCTCCTGTTGCGTAGTATTCCACAGTAGGAATATGACACAATTTACCCACTGACAGGTTGCTTCCAATTTTTCTCTGTAACAAACAATAGAATTTCTAGTCCATGTCCTCATGTGAGAGTTTCTCAAGGGCAGCAGTCCTCATATTTTCAAAAGATCACACTGGCTGTTGTGCTGAGAACAGACTTGGGTCTAAAAGCAGGGAGACTGGTTGGGAGGCCACTGTAATAGTCCAGACTAGTGGTTAAGTGGCTTAGTGGCACCAAGAAAGGTGAATGGTGGTGACAAGTGTTTGGAATGAGGTACACTTTGGAGGTAAAGTAACATGACCTGCTGATGTTTAGACATAGAATATGAGAGGAAAAGAAAAGTCAAAGAAGATCCCAAAGTTTGGGGCCCAAACAACTAAGAGATTAAAGGTATCATCACTAAGATACTCATCTCTGGGGGATGAGCAGCTTAAGGGAGAAGATCAATATTATGAAATCTGTTTTGAAAATATTAAGGTTGCCCATCAGACTTCCCAGTGGAGATGTCAAGAAGTTGGAGTTCAGGTAAAAGCTCGGCACCAGAGATATTGACTTGTGAGTCGTCAGTGTATGGATGCGATTCATAAGGATGATATCTAAAACCAAGATACCAAGACAAAGTGAGTGCAGAGAGAGAAGAGGTTCATGGCTCTTCTTAGAGCATTCCAGTATTAGAAATTGGAAAGATGAACAAGATCTAGAGAAGGATATTGTGAAGGAATAGTCATCAAGATGGGAGGTGACCTGGTTTCCAGTTCGATAAATACTGCTGGTAATGATCCAGTAATATCAAGACTTACAATTGACTACAGGATTGACAAAGTGGAGCTCACTGATGTGGGCAAAAGCTTGACAGGATTGGTATCAAGAGAGAAAGGGAGAAGAACTGAAGTCTCCTGGAGGAATTTTTCCTTAAAAGGGAGCAGGAGAAAAAAGGGACATTAGCCTGAAGGGATGTGAGACCAAGTGAGGATGCTAAAATCAAGATATCACAACCTCTTATAAAAAGCAGACAGGAGATCCCAAGTAGAGAAGGGAACTCAGAAGAGAGAAAAGGTAACTGTATGAGCAATGTTCCCAAGCAGGTGAGAGGAGATGGGTACCTCCCACACACATTGCCAGGCTGCCTAAGTTAGAAGTTTGTCCTTCATGTGGTGGAAAAGCAGAGTATGTGGGATAAATGAATAAAAGGAGAGAGATTATATGTGGTGCAGGGAGTGAACGTTCTCTATTAATTTTTCTCTGTTATGTTCTCAGTGCAATAAGAGTATACAGTCAGCTGAGACTGAGGCTGGTTGCTTGAAGACAGCCACCCAAGACATGAGTGAGAAGTGTTGCCTGCAACGGAGGGCAGCTGGTCAAACTGTGCCATTAAAGATAAGGGAATTTGCAAGTCAAGACCATCATGCCTACCAGCCAGGCCAAGCAGGCTGGTATAGTGTCTTAGAAAATGAAGGAAGTTTAAGGCCAGCTGAGTGGGAAGGGGTTGGGGTGGCTTTACTGAGCAACTCAGTTACCTTCTGTGGCACGCATTTCCTCAACAAACACTGACGGAGAGCCCACATCAGACCAGGAGGTCAAGATAGACCCCTTATGGATCATACAGCCTATGAGGTATACTTTTCTGTAAGAATAGGTCTCAGTTTTACCCTTGCTGTAATAGGGGGATAACAGGATAGTCTCAGGTACCTGGTGGGGGTAGGTGGAGGGAAACGAGGCTGTGAGAGCTGACGAGTTCATGTGCAGGGGGATGGGAGGCAGCATGCATTTTACAACTTGGAACAGACTTCCTCCTTAGGCTCCACTCTCCTTTTTACCTAAGTCATGCAGCCATCAGCTTGCTGGTGCGGTCTTCAACAGGTGTCTTAATTTATGGGCAAAGTGCATCCTGGGTGAGGTGCTCTCTGAGGCCCCGGCCAGAGTGCCATGATTCTGCCACAGAACCTATTTTTCCATTATGAGCAACAACCAGGGAAAGCGTTTTGAGAAACTGCTGAAATGAAAACCCACCCCAAATATTAACTGTTTTTGTAAGCTTCTCAATTTGAGGAAGGAGACAAATGAGCTCCAGCTTAGACAATTTGCCTCTTCTTTATGCTTTGAGACAAAGATTATAACAGGAGTATGATAAGCAGCTTGACTTTGTCGCCTGTAAACGCTTCAAGATAACAAAACTAGCAGGAACAGAGAGGGGTAAGCCCTGTATAGGGAATAAAGAGGCCACCTATTTCTCATTCTCAGGGTCAAGGAGAACTCCCAGACCATATAGGCACAGGAGGGTTCCTCAGGGGAGGGAACAGTAGGCCATCACATGTTTTGTTAACCTCCCAGACACCCTCACACTGGAATCCATCTTGGCTAAAAGATGAACACACACATAGAGCAGGGCCCTTAGTCAGAACAAATATGGACCTGGAGCCAGACAGAGCAAGATGATTGCAGGAACTCTGGAAAACTGTCTCCATTTAAGTGATTTAAGTCACCCCAAAGGTGCGACTCTGAGACCACCCAGGTGTCTATCCGCATGTATCTTTCTCTTAATAAACACTTTATCTGTTTTTATGTTCCATCTCTTTGCTAAAAATAAATTTTTTTAAAGAGAAGACAAGAGCCAGGGCTCTGCTTCTAGCCACCAGCAGCTAGAATTTGGCATTCTCACCGGCACAAGTCCGGTTTGCTTCCCACTCAGGGAGCTGAGATTCTGTTTCAAACTGCCACACACAATGCCCACCCCCAAGATCAAAGTCATCCTGCCTCCTTCCTCTTTTATGGTTCCAGGTAAATCCTAGAAGGCCATCACTGAATGAACCACAATTGTAAAAGATACGCTAAAGCTTAGTGGGCTTGGCCTTTTCGGCTTTTTAGGTGGTAAAAACAAAACAGTGTATTGGGCTCTGCTCTAAAGCAATTCCATTCCAAATGCAGCTATTTCGGGGGCTTCTTTCTGTCATCATTGCCAACAGAACCACACTGACCTCACACGCTTTGAAAATGACCGTTGGTTTCTCTACGCTACAGAAAGCCGTACAGAATTTTCTATCTCAGATCTATCACTGTTTTCCCATGGCACATTTACGCCTCAAAGTTGCATTACCTAATGCTTATCGCGTGCTACGGTTTCTGTTTACTTCTTTGAAATGCCCTTTCTTAATGGATTTTAAGTAAACACCGCTTTTAGTTAATTAAGCTTTTCCCTACCATTTTTTCATCTTTACACAGATTATTTCTCGATTCCACTGTAAACAAAGCAGTACTAGGTAATGATTAATTTTAGGCAACCACATCAAAGGAGCCACGTAACCTTTTCCCACTAAGGGCTAATTATTAAACACTTGTTAAAAGCAGTAACAATCTTTTTGTTGTATTCTGACATAACAAATGTTTTTATTTTCCCATATCCTTCTATGGCTCAATTATATTTATCACACAGTGCTAGAAATTAAGTAATGACTCTAAATTCCTTCTGCTAATGGAGGTGTAAAAATGTTACCAGCCATATCAGCACAAGGGGTGTTGCAGCCCTCAGGCAGCTCCTGCGGCTCTGACAGTGAGCCATGAGGGAACTGACCATGGAGACAAACGGGCTGTCTATTGCCAAGCCCTCAGCCACTGCAGCCACCCCTCAACGGTGTACCTTCCAGGCACTCAGGATGGGAAAGAACAGGATACTGGCCTAGAAAGCTAAAGTGTCAATCGAAGCAATGATTTCAGTGAACCCAGACTCTTGCATCTTTCCATACATAAAAAAATACTAAATTCATTAACTTGAGCTATCCTGGTTTTCTTTAATTAACTAATATTTTGATGTACTGACTACTTGGTCTTTGTTGCAAAAATTCCTATACACCCTGGCTTCTCCCTTACCTCTTTGGTGCAGTCCCTCAGAGCTATGTTCAGAGGTTACCTCCTGGGCTTGAAGTCCTCAGAAAGTCTGTCTCATAAAATACAATTCTCAACTTTTAGGCTGTGCAATTTTTTTTTTTTTCCAGTCGACAGAGGGAATGTCTGTGTGACCACACAAACCACTCTATATTTTGCAAGCTGGGATAAACCCTTGAGCAATTTTCTTCCGCAGCTGAGGTCCACCTATCCCTAAAGCTTATTATGAGCTTTTCTTATATCTCTGTATAAATTAGGATTCTATGTCCCCAGTAATTCAAAGTAGCTTAAATAATAAAGAGAAATATCAGGTTATATAACAGAAGAGTCCAGAGGTAGTTGGCTTCAGATAAGGTTTGGTCTCATAAACAATGTCATGAGGAGAAAAGGATTTTATAGACTGTCAGAACATTCAGGGAAAAAAAAGTTTAGTTTGCAGATTTCATGAGTTTTCTTTTTTAATTAGTCAGCTTTTTGAAAATTATAAGGTATTGTGACTTTTCTTACTCTAAATATTATAATTTTGTATTTGTAACCTTTGTCCTCTAAAGTGGTTTCTGCAAACTGTATAAACTTCAAGCTTCACAAAACGTGAATCTGGCCTTCCTGAAGAGAGGGCAGAAGATTGCTTTCAGAAGAAAAAATATTATTAAAATGAAGGTGAAAGGACATTTAATGACAAAAACATAACCACTGAAGTTTTAAATCCGTTTTCAACTTTCTTTTTTTCTTCTTTAAAAAAATTTTTGGCTGCACTGAGCAGCGTGTGGGATCTTAGTTCCCTGACCAGGGATGGAACCGCACACCCTGAAGTGGAAGGTGGAGTCTTAACCACTGGGTTGCCAGGGAAGTCCTTGTTTTCAACTTACTTAGCTTTCAATTCTGCCTATATGAGTCTGATAAATGTTTTTACTGGTAATGAAGCTATTTAAAAGCAGGGACTATGTTTTAAGACCTTGTCTGGCTGTGCCTCCAGTGATCAGTGAAGTAATCTGTATGTAAAAACATATTGGTTTGCCATTCCCTTCTCCAGTGGACCACGCTTTGTCAGAACTCTCCACCATGACCCGTCTGTCTTGGGTGGCCCTATAAGGCATAGCTCATAGTTTTATTGAGTTAGACAAGGCTGTGATCCATGTGATTAGTTTGGTTAGTTTTCTGTGATTGTGGTTTTCATCCTGTCATCTGAGCGCCAAAAAATTGATGCTTTTGAACTGTGGTGTTGGGAAAGACTCTCGAGAGTCCCTTGGATTGCAAGGAGATCCAACCAGTCTATCCTAAAGGAGATCAGTCCTGGGTGTTCTTTGGAAGGACTGATGTTGAAGCTGAAACTCCAATACTTTGGTCACCTGATGCGAAGAGCTGACTCATTGGAAAAGACCCTCAATCTGGGAAAGATTGAGGGCAGGAGAAGAGGATGACAGAAGACGAGATGGTTGGATAGCATCACTGACTCCATGGACATGAGTTTGAGCAAGCTCCAGGAGATGGTGAAGGACAGGGAAGCCTGGCATGTTGTAGTCCATGGGGTCACAAAGAGTTGGACACGACTGAGTGACTGAACAGCAACAAAAACATATTGACTTGCTAATGTTTCTTTCCAGTACTCTGATTCCAAAATAATTATACTTTCTTTTTATTTGAACAAATACAAAAGTCCAAGCTGGAGGAGTCAAACTATATAGACATACTATGCTTATAGTATGTCTATGTTTATAGTTAAACTATATAGATGTACAGTATGTTTATAGCACAATGACCTAAGCCTTGTCCATGGACTTACTTATTTGGAATAATTATTATCTATTTGTTGAAACAGAGCTTTAAATAAAGGAAGAAACCTTGCCTGAGGTAAGATTCTTAGTAACGTAAGAAGCATTAAATATAACCATGTTTTCTACATCCTTAAGAGCATATGTTTATTTTAGAGGTTGCTCTAGAAAAAAATGCATTTTAGGAAAGAGTTCATGTGAAATTACTCAGGAAGGAAATACTTGAATTATACTGTTCACACTGGCCATTCCAGGAGAGATTTGGAATTTATGTTTCGTCACTAACTAAAATTCATCCTCAGTGAGAAAGTCTGTGAAAATGAATTTGGTCAGCTTTGTCTAGAGATCATTGTCATCGCTCTAAGAGAAGATCCTGTGGCCTCTGTGGCTTCTTCTAGAACTTCATTTTTCAGTGATGTGTGACACTTGTAGTTCAGTTCAGTCACTCAGTCGTGTCCGACTCTTTGCAACCCCATGGACTGCAGCATGCCAGGCCTCCTTGTCCATCACCAACTCCCACAGTTTACTCAAACTCATGTCCATTGAGTTGGAGATGCCATCCACCCATCTCATCCTCTGTCATCCCCTTCTTCTCCCACCCTCAATCTTTCCCAGTGTCAGGGTCTTTTCAAATCAGTCAGTTCTTCGCATCAGGTGGCCAAAGTATTGGAGTTTCAGCTTTAGCATCGGTCCTTCCAATGAATATTCAGGACTGATTTCCTTTAGGATGGACTGGTTGTATCTCCTTGCTGTTCAAGGGACTCTCAAGAGTCTTCTCCAACACCACAGCTCAAAAGCGACACTTTGGTACATTATTAAATAACACAGTTTTAGGCTTCTTGGGATCTATGGGGACAAACGCAAACAAACCTGCCGTTATCTTTTGTACTTTTCCTATTTGCCAAGTCACCTCTCTCAGCACAGCATCTTCATTGGTGAAAACAAGAGTGTTGTTCCAGAATGATCTCTGAGGTCTAAGCAGTTGTGACATTCTGTTATTCTAGGATCCAACTCTCTATATTTTCAGACAAATGTTAAAGTCTTGACTAAATGGGAAATAGTTTCCTGAAACTGAGGGAATCTTCTTCAACTTATTGTGAAGGTTCTGAATTTAAACATTTCTGGGAAGTAGTAGTGTTTTCCAAGATTTCTGAGAAAGGAGAAGACTTTTCTTTCCTCCTATCAGTTACACCTTGCCTCAGAAGTCATCTTGGATTGGAAACATTTCTAGAAGTGGTTGAAAGGCCTCAGAACCACTTGGGGGTTTACTAAACACAGACTGCTGGTTCCCACTCCCACGCTATTGTTCAGCTAGTTTAGGGCCTAAGAATGTGACTATCCCACAGGTTTCTAGGTAATGCTGATGCTGCTGGCCTGGGACCAAACTTAGAGAACCAATGGTTTATAGCATTCACCCATTTAGTAGACCCTTTGAAGGGTAGAGAAAATTTAAGGTCTCTGGCCATTAAGTAGAAGGAGGTCTACATATTCTTGTCTCTCTAAGAACACCTCCTCTCTCCCTGCACTGTGCCTCCCACCGACCCAGGCCAGAGGGAAAGCTGTGGTACTAGGCAGGCTAGCCAGATGGCAGATGCACAGTTTCCACTCACTTGACTGAAGTATGGGTGGGGACTAGACAATACTTTGTTTTCACCAGTGGTTTATACTGGGAGATTTCTAATTTTAGTGGACTGGAGCCAGGTAGCATTCCTGACCTTCCATCCAGTTAATTATAAAAAGAGTCTTGTTTAATCCCCTAATATGGTTTTTTATCCATCTATTTATCTTCCCAGTCATTCGCCTAAATACTTCCTAAGTACCCTAGAAAAATTGGATGTAAAAAAAAATAAATGTAAACAAAAAGTTGAAAACATCCAAAATTAGCCTGAGAAAACCACTTCCAAATCCATAACTTCAGAAACAGATTACAAAAATGTGATCATATTGCTGTGAAACATGCATCACCATCTACTGTGAACATCTTTCCATGTTAATAAATACATAATCACATCATCATTTTAATATGATATACTAATATTATATAGTATTAATATACAATATATAAGTAATTATTTCCTAGTGTAAAAGATTAAGACAATCAGGAACATATGAAAAAAAGAGTCTTATTCTGAGAAAAAAGAACAAAGCTGAACTTCAGACTATACCACAAGGCTATAGTAACCAAACAGCATGGTATTGGCACAAAAACAGAAATATGGATCAATGGAACAGAACAGGGAGCCCAGAAATAAATCCATGAACTTATGGTCAATTAATTTACAACAAAGGATGCAAGAATATACAATGGAGAAAAGACAATCTCTACAAGTGGAAAATCTGAAAAACTTCACGTAAATCAATGAAATTAGAACACTTCCTCACATCATATACAAAAATAAACAAAAAATGGCTTAAAAACTTAAATATAAGACATGACACCATAAAAATCCTAAAAGAGAACATAGAACATTCTTGGACATAAACCATTAGCAAAATTTTCCTTGATCCATTTTGTAAGGTGAGAGAGATAAAAGAAAAAGAAACAAATAGGACCTAATCAAACTTACAAGCTTTTATACAGCAAAGGAAACCATAAACAAAATGAAAAGATAGCCTACAGAATGGGAGAAGATATTTACAAATGATCGGACCAACAAGAGATTAATTTCCAAAATATACAAACAGCTCATACAACTCAACAACAAAAACACACAACTCTATCAAAAAATGGGCAGAAGACTTAAATAGTCATTTCTCCAAAGAAAAGATACAGATGGTCAACAGGCACATGAAAAGGTGTTCAACATCACTAATCATTAGAGAAATGCAAATCAAAACCACAATGAGTTATCACCTCACTTCTGTCAGAATAGCCATCATCAAAAAGTCTACAAATAATAAATGCTGGAGAGGGTGCAGAGAAAAGCAAGGCCTCCTATACTGTTGGTGGGGACATAGATTGGTTACAGTCACTATGGAAAACAATATGGAGATTCCTTAAAAACATAAAAATAGAGCTACCATGTGATCCGGCAATTACACTCCTGGGTATATACCTGGGAAGAACAAAAACACTAATTCAGAAAGATACACGTGCCCCAATGTTCACAGCAGCACTACTTACAACAGCCAAGTAGTAATACATGGAAACAACCCAAGTGCCTATCAACAGACAAGAGGCTTAATAAATGCAGTGTTCATATATAGTGGAATACTACTCAGCCATAAAAAATAATGAAATAGTGCCATTTGCAGCAAGCTGTATGGACCCAGAGATTATCATACAAAGTGAAGGAAGTCAGAGAAAGACAAATATCAAAAGATATCACTTATATGCAGCATATAATATAAAAATAATACAAATGAATCTATATACAAAACAGAAACAGACTCACAGGTGTGGAAAATAAACATGGTTACCAAAGGTGGGGGGAGGGATAAATTAGGAGCATGGGGTTAACAGATACAAACTAATATACATATATACATAAACTATGTAAGCAATAAGGATTTACTGTACAGCACAGAAAATTATAGAAAATATCTTGTAATGTATGTGCATGGTAAGTCGCTTCAGTCACGTCCAACTCTTTGCAACTACGGATTTTAGCCCTCCAGGCTCCTCTGTCCATGGGATTCTCCAGGCAAGAATACTGGAGTGGGCTGCCATTTCCTTCTCCAGGGGATCTTTCTGATCTAAGGACTGAACCGGAGTCTCTTAGGTCTCCTGGAATGGCAAGTGGGTTCTTTACCACTAGCACCACCCAGAATATAATCTGCAAAAGACCCCTACTGAATTGCTATGCTGTACATCTGAAACTAATACAATATTGTAAATCAAGTAGCTGCAAAGTATTTTATTATACAGAAAACACCATAATTTAACTAGTTCCCTGTGAACGTCTAGCCTTTAAGTTGCTTCCTCTTTTGCCTCTATAAGTAACACTATATTGAAAAATTTTGCCTATAGACAATTGTACATTTCTACGGTTATTTTTTTTCATTTTAATATCCTTGTGTTTATGAGAGTAATGTATATTTATAAAACTTGGAAATAATAAAAGCATTTTTTATCTGAGGCAATTATGACCAAGAGATGGTTAATTAACTGAAAAAGTTGATAAAGCAAGGAATTAAAGCAAAAAGAGAGGAATTTTATGAAAGATTCAGATCAATCTTTCAGATGAATTTAAAGCTATTTAAACTGTTCCACACTACAGAAAGGAAACAAAGTATCCCAATTATTTAAATTAAGCTAAGATAACATTGATAAAAATATGCAACAATTACTGCACAAGAAAACTATAGATCAATCTCACTTATAAATATCAAAACAACAATACAAATGAGTATCAGCAAACATGTTTCAGTAGCACATTAAAAGAACAATAACATTAACATTTAAGAATCAGGAGTGCAAAGATTATTCAATACTTGGGAATCTATTATTACGAAAGGAGAAAATTAATATTATCTTTTCAATAGGTACTGAGAAGGCATTTGAGAAAATTCAATATCCGTTCTTGATACAGATATAGTAAAGTAGGACTTCCCTGCTGGTACAGTGGAGAAGCATCCACCTGCCAAGGCAGGGGGCACAAGACTGCATTCCTGGCCAGGGAAGACTCCACATCGCTCAGGGCAACTAAGCCCATGTGCCACAACTACGAGCCCACCTGCTGCAACTCCTAGAGTCTGCGGGCCTAGAGCCTGTGCTCTGCAACAAGAGAAGCACACGCACTGCAACAAAGTCCCTGCTTGCCACAACGAGAGGAAGCCTGAGAGCAGCAATGAAGACCCAGTGCAACCCAAGATACATACATACAAAACTTAAAAGATACCATAAACTAGCAATAGGTGGACACGTTCTTAAAACGGCTTAATATATCTATCTCAGTCTAAAAACCAGTAGTGAGCTTAATAGGGAAACAATACACATTTCCAATAATATCAGAAACAAAGCAAGGGTGTCTAGTGACACTGCAATTATTTAACATTATTTTTCAGGTACTAATTCAATTAGATAAAAGAGAGAAGCTAGAGGTATATCTATTTTTAAACAGAAGAGCTAACATTCACTACCTGCAGGTGAGGTAATTGTATACCAAGAAAGGTTAAGAAAGTCACATGAAAAATGACGTCAAACAATATGGGAAGTAATTTGGCTTGGTAAAAAACAAAAACACCCAACAGAAAGAAACAGCCTTTTAAATAACAATAATCAATTAGAGGATTTAACAGACCTTATTTGTATTGTAACTGAAAAAGTAAGTTAAAGAAAAATCTTTTTCTTTTTAATTAAAGAAAAACTTAGGGATACAAAAGAGAATGTGCACAAATGAAAAGGCAAGTTCTGCTTTTGAGTAAAAAAGGTCAACACTGGGGTCATGTCAACTTTCCTTACTTTGTGGCAATCTCAGTAAAAATGCTTTTAAGGAATTTTTTTGATACCAATTTAGATGCTTCTCAAGTTAATATGAAAAATAAACAGACAAGAAGAGCCAAGATACTTGTAAAAGAGAAGAGGAAAACCAACCCCGTATTAAAATATTATAAAGTAATAACAATTTACACAGTGCAGTGTTGGCATATGATAGGCAGCTCAGTGGAACAAAGTCTGAAGCCCCAGAATCAACCTCACGGCTCATGTATGACTCTGCATATGACATTTACTATTGTTCTGGTATAGGATAAAGGTGCAGTTCAAACAAGAGGAGAAAAAAATAAATTATTCAGTCAATGGCATTGGGATAAATTCAGTAACTCTCTGGAAACACACTAAGTTGGATCCATACTTCATATATCACACCAAATAAAGTTCGGGTGTGTCAAAGACTTAACTATAAGAAGTAAAGAGAAGTAGAAAAAAGTATGGAGATATTTTCATCTTGGAGTAGGGGAATTTTCTATGATATGAAACCTAGAAGGCTTGAAAAAACATTTGATAAATTGGACTATATAAAAATCAAAAAGTTCAGTATGACAAAACTCACCATAAGTCAAAATACAAATCAATGGGTGGGGGGAGGCAGGGTTTACAGTTCTTATCACACATAAAAGTTTTATTTTCCTGTTGTAATAAAGAGCTCCTACAAAACTACCCACCTAAATACCTAAAAAAGAATGTGAATTGTTGAAGGAAAACATCGAAGATTCTTAAGTATATGAAAAGATACTCAATTTCACACATAAGAAAATTCAATAAAAGAAGAAAACCTTAAATAACTAAAATTTTATAGGTCATTTTGCTCAATCTCATAAATTTGCTAACATACTGTGTAACTGAAAGTGAGGGAAAATGAGAATTATTACACATACTGAATGGAGTGTAAATTGGCACAATGACTCTGAAGGACAATTTGGCAATGTCTATTAAGATTACAGATATGAATATACTTCCACCTAGTAATCACTTCTAGGAATTTAGCCAACAAATAGGTCTCATACGTGCAAATGATTCACTGCAGCATAATTTGTAATTATGAAAAACAGGAAACAATCTAGTGTTCAGCAACAGAAGTTTGGTTAAATGAACTATGGTATAGTCATATAAAGGAAAAAAATGTCAAGCAACTACTGAAAAAAAGAGATATAGTGACTTGGATTATTCTTCAAGATAAAGTATGGCAAGGTACAGAACCATTTGTGTGGAAAAAGTAAGGAAATGAATAAATATATTTATTGTCGATTGTTTATGCATAAAATATTTTTGAGTGGATTCTCGGTATCTTATGACTAGACTAGATGCCATAGCCTAGATGGCTTAAATAAGAGAAATGAATTTTCTCACTGTTCTTGAGGCTGAAAGTGTGGGGACCAGGGTGTTGGTAGTCAGGTTCTGGTGGGACTCTCTTCCTGGCTATAGATGGCTCTCTTCTCCCTGCATGCTCACAAAGCTGAGAGAGGGTAAGCTCTCTGCTGTGTCTTCTTATAAGGGCACTAATCCCAATATGGGGGACTCTACTTTCCTGATCTCATCAAAACCTAACTATCTCCCAAGAGCTCTATCTGTAAATACTGTTACATTGAGATGGAGGTAATTAAGGTTTCAACATATGAATTTGGGGGGATACAATTCAGTATTTGATAATAATTACAATTAAGTAATTGATAATAGTTGTCTCTGGGCCCAGGGAGGGAAACAAGAGCTACGGAATAGGACTATAAAGGTGATTTTTCACTGTTTGTTTTTTATACCTCTGTAATTCTCCAACACCAACTGGGTGTCCAACAATTTCATTCAATTCTAATAATATTAATATTTACCTGGAGTTAGCATCAGATCCCACAAGTTCAAGGGCTCAGTTCCACAAAGCTGCCCCGACTTCGGATGCCAATCACAAGTCCTGGGCCACTAGAACTTCTGGCCAACCAGCTATAAATCGGGGGTTCCCATGACCCCCTCCTTGGGTACAATAATTTGCTAAAATGGCTCACAGAACTCAGGAAAACATTTACTAGCTTAGTATAAAAGATGCAAATGAACAGGCAAATGAAGAGACACACAGGCGAGGTCCAGAAAGGTCCTGAGTGCAAAAGCATCTGTCCTCATGGAGTTGGGGTGCCAGGTGCTTGTGTGCGTGCTTAGTCACTTCAGTCATATCCAACTCTTTGTGACTCTATGGACTGTAGCCTGCCAGGCTCCTCTATCCATGGGATTCTCCAGGCAAGGGTACTGGAGTCGGTTGTTATGCTCTCCTCCAGGAGATCTTCCTGACCCAGGGAATCGAACTCACAGTTCTTACATCTCCTGCAGTGTCAGGCAGGTTCTTTACCACTAATGCCACCTGGGAAGCTCTGGGTGCTGGTGGCTCAGTGGTAAAGAACCCTCCTGCAATGCAGAAGACACGGTTTCAATCCCTGAATTGGGAAGACCCTCTGGAGGAGGAAATGGCAACTCACTCCAGTATTCTTGCCTGAAAAATTCTACAGACAGGGAGCCTGGTGGGCTACAGTCCATGGGGTCCCAAAGAGTCAGACACAACTGAGCACACAGAGCATCCTCCCAGCACGTGGATGTGCTCACCAACTTGGAAGCTCCCCAAGCCCTGTTTAGGGATTTTTATGGTGATTTCATTGCAAGGGTATGATTGATCAAATCACTGGCCATTGGTGACTGAATTCCATCTCTAGCCCGTCTCCTCAACCCTCTGCAGAGACTGAGCAGGGGTGGGGTGGGAGTGACGTTCCAACCCTCTAATCAAGGCTTAGTCTTTTTGGAGGCCACTCCTGATCCTGAAGCCACCCAGAGGTCCATGAAGACTCACCTAATGAGCACAAACTCGGTTATGGTCAAAAGGGGCTTGTAGTGAATAACAAAAGACACTCTCTGTCACTCAGAAAATTCCAAGGGTTTTAGGAGCTCTGTGCCAAGAGTGTGTGGAGAAGGACACAAAGACCAAACATAATTTCCTACAATATCATAATGAATTTTGAATTTTGATCTACTTATACACAGGCACATACACACTAAATAGTCTTAAAACATTGGAGCTGGGGGAATGCTCAAGAAGCCTGAGTTAACCAAGTTCACCTAACTTGTGAGAGTTAGACCTGGGCCTCAGATTTCCTTACTTCTATTTAAAGATTCTTTACGATAGTCATGATTATTTTTAATTTCTTTGAAGATGTTAGCTGCTTTTGTGACTTCAAGGATCTGACATTTCTAGTTTTCATATTTTAAAAAGATGAGTCCTCCAGACTTTGGGGAAATGGGACACTTGAGGGAGATCAACATTCATGTAGTTTTTCTCCAATGATCAGTGCAAGACATAGTATACAGAGACAGCTATTTATATTATGCAGATTGGAAAAGACTTGGAAACTGTCCCATCCAAAAATGCTCTTTACTGCTCTGTTCAAAGACCTGAAATAAATCCTATTACTGTAAACCTCTTAAGAGCAATGCAGATATTTCTAAGGGAGGTACGTCCACACTCTGAATAACCATTACTAACTCTTGAAAAAATGAATTTATTAGGTTCCTACCTCCAGGTCAGATTTCAAGAGCAAGTTCCTACAGGAATGGGACTAAGGATAATAAATTTTGGTAAAAAAGAAACTTCTAAGGATCAGTTTAATCATCTGTAAAATGAGTGAGCTGGACTGGTGTGTCTGCAGACTTTCTTCCTACAGGGCTCTGCTAAATACCTTATTTCATTTATTCCATGGAAAAACTGGGATATGTGGGAAAGTGGGGGGGGGTTGTTTTTCTCACTTGTCAGATAATGAAACTGAGGCTCAAAAGAGGTGAATCTCTTGTCCAAGATCACCAGCCAAGGATTCTGCTTTGCATGATTATTTAATTCCAGGTTCAGTGACCTTTCCACTGTATCATACTTATTCCTCCATCTTTTGAACCATATTAATGGTATGGTGCTGGGATTCAACACTTAAAGATGAGGCTCCTGCCCTGTTGGGGTCTGCAGCCGTTCAGATCAGATCAGTCGCTCAGTCGTGTCCGACTCTTTGTGACCCCATGAATCGCAGCACGCCAGGCCTCCCTGTCCATCACCAACTCCCAGAGTTCACTCAGACTCAAGTCCATCAAGTCAGTGATGCCATCCAGCCATCTCATCCTCTGTTGTCCCATTCTCCTCCTGCCCTCAATCCCTCCCAGCATCAGAATCTTTTCCAATGAGTCAACTCTTCGCATGAGGTGGCCAAAGTACTGGAGTTTCAGCTTTAGCATCATTCCTTCCAAAGAAATCCCAGGGCTGATCTCCTTCAGAATGGACTGGTTGGATCTCCTTGCAGTCCAAGGGACTCTCAAGAGTCTTCTCCAACACCACAGTTCAAAACCATCAATTCTTCGGCACTCAGCCTTCTTCACAGTCCAACTCTCACATCCATACATGACCACAGGAAAAACCATAGCCTTGACTAGACGAACCTTTGTTGGCAAACTAATGTCTCTGCTTTTGAATATGCTATCTAGGTTGGTCATAACTTTCCTTCCAAGGAGTAAGCGTCTTTTAATTTCATGGCTGCAGTCACCATCTGCACTGATTTTGGAGCCCAGAAAAATAAAGTCTGCCACTGTTTCCACTGTTTCCCCATCTATTTCCCATGAAGTGGTGGGACCGGATGCCATGATCTTCGTTTTCTGAATGTTGAGCTTTAAGCCAACTTTTTCACTCTCCACTTTCACTTTCATCAAGAGGCTTTTGAGTTCCTCTTCACTTTCTGCCATAAGGGTGGTGTCATCTGCATATCTGAGGTTATTGATATTTCTCCCGGCAATCTTGATTCCAGTTTGTGTTTCTTCCAATCCAGCGTTTCTCATGATGTACTCTGCATATAAGTTAAATAAACAGGGTGACAATATACAGCCTTGACGAACTCCTTTTCCTATTTGGAACCAGTCTGTTGTTCCATGTCCGGTTCTAACTGTTGCTTCTTGACCTGCATACAAATTTCTCAAAAGGCAGATCAGGTGGTCTGGTATTCCCATCTCTTTCAGAATTTTCCACAGTTTATTGTGATCCACACAGTCAAAGGCTTTGGCATAGTCAATAAAGCAGAAATATATGTTTTTCTGGAACTCTCTTGCTTTTTCCATGATCCAGCAGATGTTGGCAATTTGATCTCTGGTTCCTCTGCCTTTTCTAAAACCAGCTTGAACATCAGGAAGTTCACGGTTCACATATTGCTGAAGCCTGGCCTGGAGAATTTTGAGCATTACTTTACTAGCGTGTGAGATGAGTGCAATTGTGCGGTAGTTTGAGCATTCTTTGGCATTGCCTTTCTTTGGGATTGGAATGAAAACTGACTTTTTCCAGTCCTGTGGCCACTGCTGCGTTTTCCATATTTGCTGGCATATTGAGTGCAGCACTTTCACAGCATCATCTTTCAGGATTTGAAATAGCTCAACTGGAATTCCATCACCTTCACTACCTTTGTTCATAGTGATGCTTTCTAAGGCCCACTTGACTTCACATTCCAGGATGTCTGGCTCTAGGTCAGTGATCACACCATCGTGATTATCTGGGTCGTGAAATCTTTTTGTACAGTTCTTCTGTGTATTCTTGCCATCTCTTCTTAATATCTTCTGCTTCTGTTAGGTCCATACCATTTCTGTCCTTTATCGAGCCCATCTTTGCATGAAATGTTCCTTTGGTATCTCTGATTTTCTTGAAGAGATCCCTAGTCTTTCCCATTCTGTTGTTTTCCTCTATTTCTTTGCATTAATCGCTGAAGAAGGCTTTCTTATCTCGTCTTGCTATTCTTTGGAACTCTGCATTCAGATGTTTATATCTTTCCTTTTCTCCTTTGCTTTTCGCTTCTCTTCTTTTCACAGCTATTTGTAAGGCTCCCCAGACAGCCATTTTGCTTTTTTGCATTTCTTTTCCATGGGAATGGTCTTGATCCCTGTCTCCTGTACAATGTCACGAACCTCATTCCATGGTTCATCAGGCACTCTATCTATCAGATCTAGGCTCTTAAATCTATTTCTCACTTCCACTGTATAATCATAAGGGATTTGATTTAGGTCATACCTGAATGGTCTAGTGGTTTTCCCTACTTTCTTCAATTTCAGTCTGAATTTGGCAATAAGGAGTTCATGGTCTGAGCCACAGTCAGCTCCTGGTCTTGTTTTTGCTGACTGTATAGAGCTTCTCCATCTTAGGCTGCAAAGAATATAATCAATCTGATTTTGGTGTTGACCATCTGGTGATGTCCATGTATAGAGTCTTCTCTTGTGTTGTTGGAAGAGGGTGTTTGTTATGACCAGTGCATCTTCTTGGCAAAACTCTATTAGTCTTTGCCGTGCTTCATTCCGTATTCCAAGGCCAAATTTGCCTGTTACTCCAGGTGTTTCTTGACTTCCTACTTTTGCATTCCAGTCCCCTATAATGAAAAGGACATCTTTTTTGGGTGTTAGTTCTAAAAGGTCTTGTAGGTCTTCATAGAACCGTTCAACTTCAGCTTCTTCAGCATTACTGGTTGGGGCATAGACTGGGATTATGTGATATTGAATGGTTTGCCTTGGAAATGAACAGAGATCATTCTGTCGTTTTTGAGATTGCATCCAAGTACTGCATTTCGGACTCTTTTGTTGACCATCATGGCCACTCCATTTCTTCTGAGGGATTCCTGCCCACAGTAGTAGATATAATGGTCATCTGAGTTAAATTCACCCATTCCAGTCCATTTCAGTTTGCTGATTCCTAGAATGTTGACATTCACTCTTGCCATCTCTTGTTTGACCACTTCCAATTTGCCTTGATTCATGGACCTGACATTCCAGGTTCCTATGCAATATTGCTCTTTACAGCATCAGACCTTGCTTCTATCACCAGTCACATCCACAGCTGGGTATTGTTTTTGTTTTGGCTCCATCCCTTCATTCTTTCTGGAGTTATTTCTCCACTGATCTCCAGTAGCATATTGGGCACCTACTGACCTGGGGAGTTTCTCTTTCAATATCTTATCATTTTGCCTTTTCATACTGTTCATGGGGTTCTCAAGGCAAGAATACTGAAGTGGTTTGCCATTCCCTTCTCCAGTGGACCACATTCTGTCAAATCTCTCCACCATGACCCACCCATCTTGGGTTGCCCCAGGGGCATGGCTTAGTTTCATTTAGTTAGACAAGGCTATGGTCCTAGTGTGATTAGATTGACTAGTTTTCTGTGAGTATGGTTTCAGTGTGTTTGCCCTCTTGCAACACCTACCATCTTACTTGGGTTTCTCTTACCTTGGGCATGGGGTATCTCTTCACGGCTGCTCCAGCAAAGCGCAGCCATTGCTCCTTATCTTGGACGAGGGGTATCTCCTCACTGCCGCCCTTCCTCACCTTCAATAAGACAAATATTAGCCACATCATCACCTCCCTGCTAGAGAGAGAGAGAGAGAGAGAGAGAGAGGGGGAGAGAGAGAGAAGGAGAGGGAGAGGAGGATGGAGAGTTGGGAGCGGGGATCAGCAAAAGCATCACATAAGAGGTATATCACTGAAGCTGAACTAGGAAGGATGAGCAGGTGTTTGGTATAAAGAAAGGTTGCGCCAGTGCTCTCAGGTGAAAAGACTTCAACTTAAAACGGAACACAAGGTGCTCTGTCAGTTTTCTGCCGCAGACAGGCAGAGAGAAACTGTGGGCAGAGGGGCCTTTCAACCTCTTTTGGATAACATCATTTGTCATCCCCTTGTTCAGGTCTGTGCCTGATTGTTGAGGGTCATAGACTCCTTCTAACTGGCTCCTCTGCCATCACTGTGCTTAGTTGTTCAGTCGTGTCCGACTCTGCGACCCCATGGACTGTAGCCCGCCAGGCTTCTCTGTCCAAAGGGATTCTCCAGGCAAGAATACTGGAGTGGGTTGCCATTCCCTTCTCCAGGTGGTTTTCTGAACACAGGGATCAAACCCAGGTCTCCCACATTGCAGGCAGATTCTTTACCATCTGAGCCACCAGGGAAGCCTCCTCTTCCATCCCTATGTGGTCCTTTATTTAAAGGGCTATATTATGAAAGAAGATGGAAAGTGACAGACAATGCCATAACTTTTTCAGTTGCTTAATACTTAGTTTTACTTCCCAGATTATGGTGTAGGGGATTGGAAGCCCTCTTGAAGTTTTCACAAGACTCAGTAACCCACCCAGATAACAAGTGAAAGACAAGAACAAGTTTTCATCATTGATCAAAAAAGAAATCCATCATGACTACAGCCTGGACCAGCTGGAGCTTTGGGTGAGGGCTTCTGGAGCAGGTTGCTACCTGATGGTTTTGAGACACCTCATTGTGCAACCCTCCCCTTAACATCCCAGTCTCATAAGAAACATACTTCAGAAGCCGAACTAAGAAGTATCTTTCTTCCCTTCCTCAGACTTGCTTCAAAAAACAAGTTTTGACCACTTTGGTTAGTATCATGCTGACATACAACTGCCTCCAAGGTGTCAGTGGTTCTCTAGCTCACTTACAGACCTGAAAACACAAACACACACAGAGAGACCTCTTGCACTTCCTTGAGTGAAATCCATCTTTTGCTACATTCTTTACATTTCTAACACAGACAAAATACTAAGGGTTCCTGGTCAAAACTCCAGTTCATTTCATGCTCTTAGAAGAGACAAAGGTTATTCCAAATCTTCTGCAAGTTCTACAAATGCCTTTTGTTTGCTTGCTTGCTTTTATGGTAAGACGGGAACACTGCATTCACCTGAATCTTTAACACATTGCGATTGTTTATAAATCAGTACTTTTAAAGCTACTCCAGAAAGAGTCCTTGGTGGGTGTGCAAGTGAAATATACCCAAGAAAGACTGTGCTGTGTACGATAAGAGAAAATTACATAGCTCCTGAAAGAGAGAGGGAAGGGAGGGTTAAGGCAAAAAAGAGGAAGGAGGAAAAGAGAGGAATCTGAGTGGCCAGGCCACCATCTTCCCTGTCAACCAGGTTTATAACCTCAGGGACTGCTCACCTCCTGACATTGATGTGCCCTCCCCAGGCAGTCAAAACCTGCCATTCTTCCTTCTCTGCCATTTAAGTGGTAATTCCCTTCATTCTGTTCCTACCATCACATCTGTAACCTGGATCCTCAACACTGAACTCAGAATATATCAGCTTCCCAGCTGACCTTCCTACCACCAAATTCTCTACCCTCTGTCACACTCCCACTATCAGACCAATCTTCCTAAAACATTTTGTTCACCATACTGGACAAAGGTTTCAGTGGCTCACCACTGCCCTTTAACTAAAACTCAATCATTTTAGCCTAGAATTCAAGGCCTCATGTGTGTGGCCCTAACTTGTCCTTTTTGGCCTATCTTCATAGCATTAGCTTTTAGTAAACACTTACAAGGATCAGGCACTCTGTTAAAAGCTTCTAAATGTTGTTTGTCCTGTTGGAATCCCTTTCCAGGTAAGACGTTATGACCCCCACATTTGTGAGAACCTGTCGGTGGCCATTGTGGGGGGGCTGAACGTGTGATGCAGCCCAGCCAATCAGAGCATTCGTCCACCAAAGGCCAGCCAATCAGAGCATTCTCTGCCCCTAACAGGCCAACCAATCAGAACATTCTACTCGCCGTGTCTCTCCTCACCGCACCCCTGCCCCCAACCCATCTCCAAGCCCAGCTGTAGGAAATTTGAATTTTAGGTGTGGGAGAGAGTGGGTTTCTTTCTTCTGGAGTTAAATCTACACAGAAAAGCAGAAAAGAGAAGAGAGAAAGAATGACAGAGGAGGGGGAAGCCTGATGATATCGTTTGTCCCTCTGGATCCCACCACACTGGAAGCTAGTTCTATATCTGGACTTTTCCCATAAGGAGTCAAAAAGTCCCTTCCTTACTTAAGCTTGTTTGAGTTAGGTTTGCTGTTATTTGCAACTGAAATGTTGATTAGAGCCCTTTACAGGGCTCTGATTTAACCCTTAACTCATTTAACCCTCACCACAGCCCCGTGAATTGGGACTGTCACTTTCAACCAATTTGATGGGGGCAGTGACACCAGAGAGATGTGACTTGCTGGAGGTCTCACAGTTTTTAATGTGGAGATATTTTCAACCATGCCTTTAATGGTGTCTTCTAAGACCCTTCAGGAAGACATGCCCTGTGTTTCTGTGTGCCAGGCACCAGGCTGAGCACCACACAATTCTGCCATCCCATCTGCTGCTGTGCTGCACACCAGGACCTCACACAGGTCCTGACTTTTTACACCTGGATCTTTACTCAGGCTATTTTCTCCACTTCAGATATGCAGATGACACCACCCTTATGGCAGAAAGTGAAGAGGAACTAAAGAGCATCTTGATGAAAATGAAAGAGAAGAGTGAAAAAGTTGGCTTAAAGCTCAACATTCAGAAAACTAAGATCATGGCATCCAGTCCCATCACTTCATGGCAAATAGATGGGGAAACAGTGGAAACAGTGGCTGACTTTATTTTGGGGGGCTCCAAAGTCACTGCAGATGGTGAATGCAGCCATGAAATTAAAAGACGCTTACTCCTTGGAAGGAAAGTTATGACCAACCTAGACAACATATTCAAAAGCAGAGACATTACTTTGCCAACAAAGGTCCGTCTAGTCAAGGCTGTGGTTTTTCCAGTGGTCATGTATGAATGTGAGAGTTGGACTATGAAGAAAGCTGCATACTGAAGAATGATGCTTTTGAACTGTGGTGTTGGAGAAGACTCTTGAGAGTCCCTTGGACTGCAAGGAGATCCAACCAGTTCATCCTAAAGGAGATCAGTCTTGGGTGTTCGTTGGAAGGACTGATGTTGAAGCTGTAACTCCAATACTTTGGCCACCTATGCGAAGAGCTGACTCATTTGAAAAGACCTTGATGCTGGGAAAGATTGAGGGCAGGAGGAGAAGGGGATGACAGAGGATGAGACGGTTGGATGGCATCACCGACTCAATAGACATGAGTTTGGGTAAACTCCAGAGGTTGGTGATGGACAGGGAGGCCGGGCATGCTGTGGTTCATGGAGTTACAAAGAGTCAGACACGACTGAGTGACTGAACTGAAGTGAACTGAGCCTGGTCCAACTCTGCCTGGCTATATTTACTTATCCTTCAAATTTGAAATCAGATGTCAGATCCTTCTAGAAGTCTTTGAGGTTACCCCACCCAGAAGAAATTACTTCCTCCTTTGAGTTTTAAAGACTTTGACTTGAACAGGGGGCAAATGGGTGTCTTCCAGAGCTTACTGCCTAGTAACTTGTGGGCATTTCTTATGGACCTTCAAGGACTGGTGGTTTGAAGTCACCAGATTTCCACTCCAGTCATTTCAATGGTAACTCTGCAAAAGCCACACTTTTTTTTTTTTTTTAACCATACTTTTTTTAAACAAGTAGTGCCAGTGTTGTCATGAGCAGTAGCTTTAGAGTAAGACCGGGCTACATTGGCACCTGGCTCTGCAACTCTCAAGCTTGGGCAACCTTAAACAGATTGCTTATTCTCTGGGACTCACATTTCTTACCTGAGTATGAGGATGAGAACAACTTTGATCTTAGAGAGATATAAGAAGTAAATGAGATAACCAACATTAAGTTCTTAGCATAGTGCCTGGCATATAGCATATATATCTATTTCTATATCTATCTATCAAATTTTTATGTAAGGGATCATACCTTCTACTCATGTTGCCTCCACACACAGAGCAGAGACAAATAAAACGTATATTTACTAAATGAAGGACCAATCTTACAAATAGCCACTCCCTTAAAACTTCTCCCAGGCTTCTACCGAAAATGACCAATAGCAGGTGCTTGAGGAAATGAAAGAGAATTGGAAGAAGCAAGCTGGGATAGAGGTGGGGAGAAGGAAGAGGGAAATGGTGGTCAGGAAATAAAAGCCCCTTCTAAGAAAGAGTATCCTAAGAGCAGTGAAGGTAATCAGGGTGAGCAAAAACCAGAATTATTTTTGTTCCTTAGACTACCCCCCGCCATCTCTTACTTGTCTTCTCTCAGTGGATATCAGGTGAGATAGCCAGTGACATAGGCTCTAGTATCTTTTGAAATTGTGCAGCATTCCCCCTTCAGTCCTCCTCTTGTAAGTGGGCACAAGGCAATTGTGCTGCAGTAGTTACAGCTTTGGAGAAGCCAATGGCAACCCACTTCAGTACTCTTGCCTGGAAAATCCCATGGACGGAGGAGCCTGGTAGGCTGCAGTCCATGGGGTCGTGAACAGTTGGACACGACTGAGCGACTTCACTTTCACTTTTCACTTTCATGCATTGGAGAAAGAAATGGCAACCCACTCCAGTGTTCTTGCCTGGAGAATCCCAGGGACAGGGGAGCCTGGTGGGCTGCCGTCTATGGTGTCACACAGAGTCGGACACGACTGAAGCGACTTAGCAGCAGCAGCAGCAGCAGTTACAGCTTACAGTGCTTGCAGCTGCAGCAACTTCCTGATCTCTGGGCTGCAACTATGGTGGTGTGACCTTGAAACAAATATTCAGGTTGTGGCCCCTGACTTCTCCTCCAGCCCTTCCAATAATATTGAAAGTATACAGTCCCTTTTATTGTATCCCTCTCTTCTTGAAATACGTAGAGAGGTTTTTGTTTCCAGCACTAACTTCTGCTCAATACATGTAATATATTTAAAACAAGCATATTAAAGTTAGTTTTAAATGTTAGTCAATTTAAAGTTTATTTTAAAATATGTTTATAAAATTATGATATATAGATAAACGGTCACTAATGGCTGTATACTAAAGAAAGGACTTGGAGCTTCATTTTATTGTCATCAAGAATCTGACATCGAGCAGCAGCTGAGCTGTGTCCTGAAGAATTCATTGATTTGGCCAGAAAGTGGGGTGCTGGGGTGAGGTCAGCTTGGACATATACATTTGGGAGTCATTAGTATTAAGTTTTGAAAACCAGAAGACTAGATCATGGGTTTGCAAATCCATGCAAACTTTTTTCTGTAAAGGGCCAGATAGTAAATATTTTAGGCTTTGTGGGCCAGTCTGTCACAACTACTTAGGTCAGCCATTGTAGTTTGAAAGTAGTTATAGATAATCTGAATGAATGAATGTGACTATGTTCCAATAAAAGTTCATTTGTATAAGCAGGTGGCAGGCCAGATTTAGCCTGTGTGCTATAGCTTACCAGCTCTTGGACAACACGATGCTACTCGGGAAAGTGTAAAAAGAGACAAGAGAGCTCAGAGTCCTGGGGTTCTCCAACACTTAGGGAAAATTGAAAGAGGAAAATCAAGAGGTTAGGATGGCATACATGCAAAGGAAGATGTTTCAAGAAGGACAATATGATACTGTGGTGCTAGTAAACATTCTGAAAGATTTTGAAATGCCCTCTCAAAAAAAAAAAAAAAAAGAATATTTGTTTAATACCCTTTCTTAGGGTTATCTTCATATTTCATAGTATTTGACCTTTTTATAACTTTGTAAGTTGTCAAAAACTAATAATGCAATAATTCTTGTTCATAGAAATGAATTGTTTCCTGTGGAAAGCATTGATAGTGTTGGTGGTAATGGTGAAATGCATTTACTCTTTGGATAGACCATTTCTGCATCTATTTGTAACTTGTTATAGCATTCCTTATTGCTTTAAAACATGGATTTTATTGAATTCTTCTTTGAACTGATTGTAATATCTTATTAATGTTCTTATTAAATAATGAGTAAAATAAGATCATTGATAAGTGTTCATTGTATATTTGTATGTGAGCCATGGTTTTAATAACTTTTTTAGCGGTGGAGATTGGGTAAAATAAAGATTGAAAATTGACCATTGAATTTGGCAACACAGGTCATGGCGACTTTAATAAGTTACTTTGGAGGAAGGAGTAGTAAAAGATTGGAGTAGATTGCATAAAACTGTAAAAATAAAGACATAGGCACAGGGAAAATAAATAGACCAATGGAACAGACTTAGAGATTACAGAATAAACCCAAAGGTGAATAGAAACTTTATAGATGACAGAGGTGGAAATGTAGTGAAAAGGATGGAGTTTGTTCAATAAATGGCGCTGGGACAATATTTTACCAGTATGGAGAAGCCAAAATTGAAACTTCGTGTGTGTGCTAAGTGGCTCTAGTTGTGTCCAACTCTTTGCAACCCTATAGACCATAGCCCACCAGGCTCCTCTGTACACAGGAGAACTGAATCTTTACCTCAAATCAAATAATCTGTTCTAGTGGCTTTAAGCCTTACATAAGAAAAGCCAAAGGCTAAAACTTTCAGAAGAAAATAGAATATTTTTTGATTTCATGGTAAAGCCAAAAATTTTAAACCAGGTGCAAAATCACAAGCTATAAAGGAAAATATTTATGAATTTGACTTCATTAAAATAAAAAATACCACTTCTGATCACCAAAAAACCATAAAGAGATCGAAAATACACTTATTTCCAGTGCTTAACTGACAAAGGTATCTGGACTATGCAAAGAACTCTTACAAATCAAAATAAATAAAATGAATCTGGTAGGAAAATGTGCAAAAATATGAATAGGCAATTCTCAGGAAAGAAAATCCAAATGATCAATGAACATATGAAAAGATGTACAACCTCAGTACTAATAGAGGAAATGCAGATTAAAACGGCAGTGCAATACCATTTCACATCTCTGAAACTGACTAATATTTAAGAGTTTGATGAGCCAAGTATTGGTAAAGAAAGGTACAGGGAAATTACAAATTTTATACTCTTCTGATTGGAAGTCAAGTTGGTGAAACAACTTTGGAGAGCAATTTGGCAATAGTTGCTAGTTGATGCATGTACTTCACTACACAACTCCATTCCTAAGAATATACTTTGGAAAAACTCCAGTATATGCACATAGGGACTCTTTACAGCAGCATTGCTATAGTAAAAAATCAGAATACAATCTGCAAGTCCATCAATTAGAAAACTGTTAAGTAAATTGTAATCTGTTGGAACAATGGAGTACTAAATAGCAAAGAAAAAGAAATGGACTAGTTGTTGTTTAGTCATTAAGTTGTGTTTGACTCTTTTGCAACCCCATGGACTGTAGCTCACCAGGCTTCTCTGTCCATAGGATTTTCCAGGCAAGAATACTGGAGTGGGTTGCCATTTCCTTCTTCAGGGGATCTTCCTGACCCAGGGTTCTAACCTGAGTTTTCTGCATGGACAGGTGGATTCTTTATCAATGAGCCACCAGAGAAGCCCACATTCGGGTAACCAAGTTGGTATTTGCAGAGTTGGAGAATTAGATGTTGGTATGAGGAAAACACCCACACATTTCATGTCAGAAGTGTTCTATGATATATAGAAAACTATAAAACACTGATGAAAGAAATCAAAGATGACACAAATAGATGGAGAAAATACCATGTTCATGGATCGGAAGAATCAATATAGTGAAAATGAGTATACTACCCAAAGCAATCTATAGATTCAATGCAATCCCTATCAAGCTACCAATGGTATTTTTCACAGAACAAGAGGGCAATGGCACCCCACTCCAGTACTGTTGCCTGGAAAATCCCATGGATGGAGGAGCCTGGTAGGCTGCAGTCCATGGGGTCGCAAAGAGTCGGACACGACTGAGCAACTTCACTTTCACTTTCCACTTTCCACTTTCATGCATTGGAGAAGGAAATGGCAACCCACTCCAGTGTTCTTGCCTGGAGAATCCCTTGGATGGAGAAGCCTGGTAGGCTGCAGTCCATGGGGTCACACAGAGTCGGACATGATTGAAGCGACTTAGCAATTAGAACAAATAATTTCCATAATTTGTGTGGAAACACAAAAAAACCTTGAATAGCCAAAGCAATCTTGAGAAAGAAGAATGGAATGGGAGGAATCAACCTGCCTGACTTCAGACAATACCACAAATCTACAGTCATCAAGACAGTATGGTAGTGGCACAAAGATAGAAATATAGATCAATGAAGCAAAATAGAAAGCCCAGAGATGAATGCCAGCACCTGCGGACACCTTATCTTTGACAAAGGAGGCAAAAATATACAATGAAGTATAGACAATCGCTTTAGCAAGTGGTGCTGGGAAAAGTGGTCAACTACCTGTAAAAGAATGAAACTAGAACACTTTCTAACACCATGCACAAAAATAAACTCAAAATGGATTATAGATCTAAATGTAAAAGCAGAAACTATAAAACTTCTAGAGGAAAACATAGGCAGAACACTCTGACATAATCACAGCAAGATCCTCTATGACCCACCTCCCAGAGTAATGGAAATAAAAGCAAAAATAAACAAATGAGACCTAATTAAACTTAAAAGCTTTTACACAATGAAGGAAACTATAAGCAAGGTGAAAAGACAGCCTTCAGAATGGGAGAAAATAATAGCAAATGAAACAACTGACAAAGAGTTAATCTCAAAAATATACAAGCAGCTCATGCAGCTCAATACCAGAAAAACAAATGACCCAATCAAAAAATGGGCCAAAGAACTAAATAGACATTTCTTCAAAGAAGACATAAAGATGGCTAACAAACACATGAAAAGATGTTTAACATCACTCACTACCAGATAAATGCAAAATCAAAACCACAATGAGGTATCATCTCACGCTGGTCAGAATGGCTGCCATCAAAAAGTCTACAAACAATAAATGCTGGAGAGGATGTGGAGAAAGGGAACCCTTTTACACTATTGGTGGGAATGCAAACTAGTACAGCCACTATGGAGAACAGTGTGGAGATTCCTTAAAAAACTGGAAATAGAACTGCCATATAACAAGCATGACCATCCCCATGGAATAGACCATACCCTTGGAAAAGAAATGTGAAAAAGCAAAATGGCTGTCTGGGGAGGCCTTACAAATAGCTGTGAAAAGAAGAGAAGCGAAAAGCAAAGGAGAAAACGAAAGATATAAGCATCTGAATGCAGAGTTCCAAAGAAGAGCAAGGAGAGATAAGAAAGCCTTCCTCAGTGATCAATGCAAAGAAATAGAGGAAAACAACAGAATGGGAAAGACTAGAGATCTCTTCAAGAGAATTAGAGATACCAAGGGAACATTTCATGCAAAGATGGGCTCGATAAAGGACAGAAATGGTATGGACCTAACAGAAGCAGAAGATATTAAGAAGAGATGGCAAGAATACACAGAAGAACTGTACAAAAAAGATTTCACGACCCAGATAATCACGATGGTGTGATCACTGACCTAGAGCCAGACATCCTGGAATGTGAAGTCAAGTGGGCCTTAGAAAGCATCACTATGAACAAAGCTAGTGAAAGTGATGGAATTCCAGTTGAGCTATTTCAAATCCTGAAAGATGATGCTGTGAAAGTGCTGCACTCAATATGTCAGCAAATTTGGAAAACTCAGCAGTGGCCACAGGACTGGAAAAGGTCAGTTTTCATTCCAATCCCAAAGAAAGGCAATGCCAAAGACTGCTCAAACTACCGCACATTGCACTCATCTCACACGCTAGTAAAGCAATGCTCAAAATTCTCCAAGCCAGACTTCAGCAATATGTGAACTATGAACTTCCAGATGTTCAAGCTGGTTTTAGAAAAGGCAGAGGAACCAGAGATCAAATTGCCAACATCTGCTGGATCATGGAAAAAGCAAGAGAGTTCCAGAAAAACATCTATTTCTGCTTTATTGACTATGCCAAAGCCTTTGACTATGTGGATCACAATAAACTGTGGAAAATTCTGAAAGAGATGGGAATACCAGACCCCCTGACCTGCCTCTTGAGAAACCTGTATGCAGGTCAGGAAGCAACAGTTAGAACTGGACATGGAACAACAGACTGGTTCCAAATAGGAATAGGAGTATGTCAAGGCTGTATATTGTCACCCTGCTTATTTAACTTCTATGCAGAGTAAATCATCAGAAACGCTGGGCTGGAAGAAGCACAAGCTGGAATCAAGATTGCCGGGAGAAATATCAATAACCTCAGATATGCAGATGACATCACCCTTATGGCAGAAAGTGAAGAGGAACTTAAAAGCCTCTTGTTGAAAGTGAAAGAGGAGAGTGAAAAAGTTGGCTTGAAGCTCAACATTCAGAAAACTAAGATCACAGCATCTGGTCCCATCGATTCATGGGAAATAGATAGGGAAACAGTGGAAACAGTGTCAGACTTTTTTTTTTTGGCTCCAAAATCACTGCAGATGGTGATTGCAGCCATGAAATTCGAAGACGCTTACTCCTTGGAAGGAAAGTTATGACCAACCTAGATAGCATATAAAAAGCAGAGACATTACTTTGCCAACAAAGGTCTATCTAGTCAAGGCTGTGGTTTTTCCAGTGGTCATGTGTGGATGTGAGAGTTGGACTGTGAAGAAAGCTGAGCACCGAAGAATTGGTGCTTTTGAACTATGGTGTTGGAGAAGACTCTTGAGAGTCCCTTGGACTGCAAGGATATCCAACCAGTCCATCCTAAAGGAGATCAGTCCTGGGTGTTCATTGGAAGGACTGATGCTAAAGCTGAAACTCCAATACTTTGGCCACCTCATGCGAAGAGTTGACTCATTGGAAAAGAATCTGATGCTGGGAGGGATTGGGGGTAAGAGGAGAAGGGGATGATAGAGGATGAGATGGCTGGATTGCATCATCGATTTGATGGACATGAGTTTGAGTGAACTCCAGGAGTTGGTGATGGACAGGGAGGCCTGGCATGCTGCGATTCATGGGGTGGCAAAGAGTCAACTGAGCGACTGAACTGAACTGACTGATGACCCAGCAATCCCACTGCTGGGCATACACACTGAGGAAACCAGAATTGAAAGAGACATGTGTACCCCAGTGTTCATTGCAGCACTGTTTACAATAGCTAGGACATGGAAGCAACTTAGATGTCCATCGACAGATGAGTAGATAAGAAAGTTGTGGTACATATACACAATGGAATATTACTCAGCTATTAAAAAGAATGCATTTGAGTCAGTTCTAATGAAGTGGATGAAACTGGAGCCTATTACACAGAGTGAAGTAAGTCAGAAAGAAAAATACCAATACAATATATTAATGCACATATGTGGAATTTAGAAAGATGGTAACAATGATCCTAAGTGCAAGACAGCAAAGGAGACAAAGATATAAAAAACAGTCTTTTGGACTCTGTGGGAGAAGGCAAGTGTGGGATGATTTGAGAGAATTGCATTGAAACATGTATATCACCATATGTAAAATAGATGACTAGTCCAAGTTTGATGCATGAAATAGGGTACTCAAAGCTGGTGCACTGGGATAACCCAGAAGGATGGGATAGGGAGGGAGGTAGAGGAGAGTTCGGGACAGGGGAATACATGTACACCCATGGCTGATTCATGTTGATGTGTGGCAAAAACCACCACAATATTGTAAAGTAATTAGCCTCCAGTTAAAATAAATAAATTAATTTAAAAAAGAGAAGTGTTCTATGGGCAGAAACAGATCCTAATACTTTCTATTCCTGGTTTGTTGAGTGTTTTTATTATGAAAGGGTGTTCGGGTTTTTGCCAAATTCTAATTTTTTTTGGTATCTATTGAGATGATTATATGGTTTTTCCTTTTTAGTTTGTCATTATGGTGAATTTTATTGATTGATTTTTCAGATGTTAAATGACTCTTGCTTTCTTGGGGTAAACCTTACTTGGTCATGATGTATTGTCTTTTTTATATAAAGATGCATTCAATTTGCTAAAATTTTGTTAAGAATATTTTATATCTATGCTCATGAGGTATATTGGTTTGTAGTTTTCTTATGTCCTGCCTGGTTCTGGTATCAGGGTAATAGAATGAGTTGGGAAGTATTCCCTACTCTTCAGTTTTCTTGAAGAGTATGTGTGTGCTGAATAAGTATTGTTTCTTTCTTAAATGTCTGGGCCTGGGGTTTTCTTTGTGGGGAGTTTTAAATTATTTATTTATTCATTTTTGCCTGTGCTGGGTCTTGGCTGCAGCACATGGGCTTTCCCTAGTTGGAGTGCAAGGTCTCCAGAGCGCGAGGGCTCAGTAGCTGAGTCTTAGCTGTGGCTTAGCCCCACGGCATGTGGGATCTTAGTTCTCCTACCAGGGGACTGAATCCATGTCTCCTGCTGCTGCTGCTGCTAAGTCACTTCAGTTGTGTCCGACTCTGTGTGACCCCAGAGACGGCAGCCCACCAGGCTCCTCCGTCCCTGGGATTCTCCAGGCAAGAACGCTGGAGTGGGTTGCCATTTCCTTCTCCAATGCATGAAAGTGAAAAGTGAAAGTGAAGTCACTCAGTTGTGTCCGACTCTTAGCAACCCCATGGACTGCAGCCCACCAGGCTCCTCCGTCCATGGGATTTTCCAGGCCAAGAGTATTGGAGTGCGTGCCATTGCCTCATGTCTCCTGCATTGGAAGGCAAATTCTCAACCACTGGACCACCAGAGAAGTCCTTGAAGGAAGGTTTTCAACTACACATACAATTTCTTTAATAAATACAGAGCTGTTTTGGTTATCTTTTTTTTTTTTTGTTTTCTTGAGTGGGTGTTTGTAGTTTGTGTCCTTCTAGGAATTTGTTCTTTTTATCTGTGTTGTGCTATTTCTATTTGCTGTAATCAGAACAGCAGAGCTATTTCCCCATAGTTCTCCTTGCCCCCAACCCCCCATATCTTTTCCAGGTAAATCTCCTATTGGTGCTTTGAAACAATATAGGGTCTTGACTGGGCCCTGTGGTTCCCATCTTTCCCTCCTAGGGTCAGCTTTTGCCCAAACTTCTCACTCTCACTCTGTCCTCCTCTCCCCACCACTTGAACCTCCCAAGCAACCTTTGCAAGCTTAAGACTTTCTGGTTAGCAAGAATCTACCCAATTATAAAAAAAATCCATTCCAAATTGCTTATTATTTAATGGATTAATCATTCCAGTAGTATTTGCATTTCAAAAGAAAATAGAATTATTCATAGCAAAAATAAATCTTTAATGGTGTTATTTCCGGCTCTGTGGCAAGTAGGTGAGGGAAGTACTTTGGGTGATGGGCTTTCCTCTCTTTCTAGTGTAAGTTGGCTCTTTTCGCTATTCTTTTTGTTTCTACCCAGGGAGTTCCCTTTGCCCTTCGGTTATGACAAGATGTTTCACACAGTTCTGCAAGATCCTGCCACTTCTCAGGGTCATCAGAATCCATTCTTTGTGCTCTGCTCTTGTAGGCCCCAAACGGGTGGACTTCTCTCAGAAAACGATGTTTGTGCCCAAGAGTGGAGTCTGCGTTCCCCACCTTGGGCTGCCGGGCGGACCACCCTTCCCAGGCACCGGCGCGCCTCTCGAGAGCGGCGACCGAAACAGACGCGGTGTTAAGGGTCTGATGGGGCGGCGGGGAGGGCGCGGGAAGTGGCGGGTCTGGGGATGGGCGCACCGTGCCACCGCGGGCTCCGGGAGCACGGCGCGCCGCGCAAGAGGCTGCGGCGGCGGGGACTCGCTAGAGGGGAAGACAGAGGAACAGAGCCTGGCCCCGCGCGCGGCTCGAGCCCTTTGACGCGCGGGAGACGCCAAAGCCGGGGCGGGCGGGCCGGCGGGGGCCGGGCGGGGCGGGGCAGGGCACCGCTGTGCCCGCAGTCCCCGGCACTAGGCGAGCTTGGCGCGTCCCGCTTCGGAGCGTGGTGCACGGCGGCACCATGGGGTCCAGCAACTTGGAGCTGATTTTTGACAGCGTGGGGCACTTCGGCAGGTAGGGAGATGGGGTAGGGGTGGAGAGGGAGGACGGTGCCGGGGGAGCCGGAGCCACGTGGGTGGAGGCGCCGGTGGGGTCTGTTTCTTTCCGTTGCGGTGGGGTTCTTGCGCGCGCAGAGCTCGCGATCCGAACACATCTCCCCACCCCTCCTTTCCGGGAAAAGTCCGGAGGCCTGGGTCTTGATTCTTGACCAGGGCCAGTTCGAGATCCTCTCGAACTCTGGCGGCCGGACGCCCCCAGAGCGAGCCGCGGGCGCTGGGGGCTCGCTTCGGGAGTGGTGTGTGCGGGGTCCCCCGGCGCGCCCTCTGCCGGTGCCGGAGTCCGAAGCCCCGGCTGCAGAAGCCAGGTCACAGGAGGAACGCCTGTTCTTGGCAGCTCATTTCTCTTATCTGCCATATGGGCTCCTCTTTCACTTCCCCAGACGGCTGCTGTCCCGCCCCAACCCGTGGTGGAGTCTCCTTCAGTGCCTGGCAGGTATTGAATTGCTCTAGGAACAACCGTTTAAAGTTTGTTCGTTCTTTTTGTGTGTGTGTGTGTGTGTGTGTGTGTGTTTTCGATTTATGGAAACCTAGTATGTGCCAACTACACAGTGCGGAATCTTACAAAGGGGTGGGGGTGAATCCTTATTTTAATGATTGGGAAACTGAGGCTGGGTCAAGGACCCACAGCTACTGCAGGGTGGGACCTAGGTTTGACCTTTGTATGATTGTCACCCTCTTTTCATTTGTCAAATTAATTAAAAAAATTTAAAGTGTATTCATTCATTTATTTATTCATTCATTCTTGGAATACTACTTTGACCCAGAACGTTTTGGGAGAAGGGGTAGCTGGGCGAGGAGCCATAGAAAGTGTGGATCCAGAGGTTTGGGGCTCAGTCTGAATCCTGGCCTGCCACTCACTGCTAAGGTGACCCTGGGAATACTGTGTCTCAGTTTCCTATGCACAAAGTGAGAATTATAATCATTCCTGCCTTTAGCTCCCTTCCACGCTCGTGATGAAGAGCTGGTGCTGTGCTGTTCTCCAGGGTGAAAAGTTGCACAGATGTTGGTTATGATTCCCAGTGTCCACAAGAAAAGAGTGGTGAAGCAGGCCGGGAAGGGGCAGGAGGCCCCAACTCTCCCCTACTTCCTCCTGATACCTGCATTATTGAATGTTCAGTTGTGCCCGGCTCTGTCCTAAGTTTTTTGTACATGTTACCTTCTTTTACCTTCACCGCAGCCCTTTGAGACTAGTGGTAATCACTCTCATTTTACACATGAGGAAACCAGGTCTTGCACCTAAATCACAAATCTTAGTAGCAGAGCAGAATTCGATGTCGTTGGATGTCCATTGGCCTCCGCAGCCCATGCTGTCAACTAGATGCTCTCCTGAGTGCAACCCTGGGATTCAGCCAGGTCCTTCATTTATTATCTCATCTTATCTTCCTTGAAGCAGAATAGCATAGGGATTACAAAATCAGCTCTGGGAATGGATGTCCAAGTTCCAATCCTGGCTTACCACGTATTAACTATATGGTCTTGCGCATTTGACTTACCACTTCCTCATCTGTAAAATGGGGGTAATGATAGTACTACACATGTTTGTTATAAGGACTCCACATGCAGCTCTCATTTCATCCTCATGATAACCTTAAGAGGTAGTAGTTACTAATACCATTCTTTCCCCATGTATTTTAGGGATTAATCACCATACTCAGGAGCTGTAACAAAGAGACCCCTCAATTGGATTTTGTTTCTGGTAACTGTCCAGGGCAGTTGTGCTCCATGGTGTCATCCAGGGACCCAAGTGGGTGAGGCAACTCCACCATCCACAGCATCTGGGGCCGCTGCTCCGTGTCCTCACCCACATGGTCAGATGTAGCTCCGTGTGGTGGGAGAAAGGGAGAATGGGTCTGGGGAGACAGCTCTTAGCCAGTCACAGTAGAGTATGCAAATCTTATCATTCTGTAAGTTATCAATAAATCATGACTATTATTGTTACCTGAGTCCCCATTCTGGTAGGAAAGGTAGATTGGGAAAGCTACTTATAGGAAGGAAAAGGGTAACATGTCAATGCTTATAGCAAAAGGTGAAAATAGTGTGACCATATCATAGCAGCCCATATTTTCTCTGGCATTCACTCTCATTGGTCTCTTTATTGTCTATAAATAGAGAGGGAGGTTATCGTGTATTGTTATCTAGTCTTAAGGAAACCTAGCGACAGTGTTAAGTAGAAAGCCCTAATTGTCTCTCATTTCTCACTGGTCATTTCTAAGGTGAGGAAACACTGTCCAAATCACCTTTAAAAGAGGAAAGCAGGACACCTAAGAAGAATTACGTGTTGTTCAATACAAAATACAAGTTTGTATTGAAGTTACAAACTCTCCACGGTTTAAGCCCCATGTCAGAGGGAATTGAGGAAACTGAGATTCAGGAATAGTGTTGAGGGAACTAAGAGCCTGGATCTTTGAGTTATCTTGGAATAAAGACAGAGAGAGTTTAAAATTTCAGAGTTGGAATGATGAGCCTGTGGCTGACTTAGATGTATGGATATAGGTGGTGGCTTTTTTTTTTTTCAGTCAGTATATGACCCTTTACCCACTCCAGTGTTCTTGCCCGGAGAATCCCAGGGACGGCGGAGCCTGGTAGGCTGCCGTCTATGGGGTCGCATAGAGTCGGACATGACTGAAGTGACTTAGCAGCAGCATATGACCCTTTTAGGCTCTTTTTTGACTTCATCTTATGAACATCATAGTATCTAACACTTACACGTACATAAAGGGTAAGGATCTTGCCCAAAAGACCCAGGTGGTAAGTAACCGGAGACAAGCTTCAAACCTTGGTAGTCTGGTTCTGGAGTCCATACTGTTAACCACAGTGGTATAATACTAGTTATGTTTTACTGTGGGCTACCCAGGTAGTGCTAGTGTTAAAGAACTTGCCTGCCAATGTAGGAGACATAAGAGATGCAGGTTCAATCCCTAGGTGGGGAAGATACTGAAGGAGGGTGTGGAAGCCCACTCCAGTATTCTTGCCTAGAGAATCCCCATGGACAGAGGAGCCTGGCAGGCTACAGTCCATGGGGTCACAAAGAGTTAGACACGACTGAAGCAATTTAGCACATACACAGGCATGTTCTATTATATAGAATGATATCAATCTAGGACTGAATGTAATTTTTTTTACCTGTCACCCAGATAGCATAGGTCTGTTTCCTGGAGGTTCTGGTCATCTTTCTTTTACTTACCTCTGGTTTTCCTGTCTATTCTTTTTCCATTAGTGTTTCTCTTGGCTGTGGGCATAGTGATGTGTTGTGTCTAAGTCTGTTGTTCTGAAGGAGCCTTGGGCTGGGTAGACACTTGGTGGACAGCAATCTTTATAAGGGAGAAAATGATTTGTTAGAATGCTAGACACCTAAGGAAGTAGGATTTTCTTTTTTTTAGGAAGTTATCCCTGTGACTTCCCTGGTGGCTCAGGTGGTAAAGAATCCTCCTGCAACGCAGGAGACCTGGGCTTGATCCCTGGGTCGGGAAAATCCCCTGGAGAAGGGAATGGCAACCCACTCTAGTACTCTTGCCTGGAAAATTCCATGGACAGAGGAGCCTTGTGGGCTACAGTCCATGGAGTCACAAAGAGTCAAACATGACCAAGAGACTAAGCAGAGCACATCCTTGTGACAGGAAAAGGGAAATTTGAACTGAAAGTGTACTTAAGACCTTCTCAGCACCTGTGGGCGGGGCAGAGAAGACAGATCCTAGCTTCAGAGGCCTGCCAGGGGAGGTGCTCTGTTGGGGGGACTGGGTGTGAATGGAGAACGTGAATAGAGAACTCGTGCAGCTCTGTGGAAAAAACTAGTGACTACCATGGGGTTCAGGCTGGCTGGGGAAGGAATGAGGCCAGGAAGGTGGCAGTAAACCAGAGAAGCTGGTGGGCGCCAAAGGCTGGAGCCCCGAAGAGTGCCAGGGATGGGGCCAATGGGAGGGGCTCGGGAGCTGGGAGGATGGGAAGCTGTGGTCAGACAATGTGAGTTTTGCAGCAGGGAAGCCTCTCCAGGTGATGAGACTACTTAGGTACCAAACCTAAATGCCTCCAGGGGCAGGCAGGTAAACTTCACAAAAACAAAACAAACTTCACACACAAAAAAATCTGTTTGCTCTTTGTGGGGACTGTGTCGAGTTTGAGCACTGGAATTTGTGAAGTGGGGAGGAGTTGAAGTATAAAAATGTATGTCATATATGATGTATGTTACCTTCTCAGTCATATTCATAGGGTTGTCGTTATGGGATGCCTCTTAGGTCCCTAACAGGATTTGGTTGCAAATGGTGATTGTAGCCATGAAATTAGAAGACGCTTACTCCTTGGAAGGAAAGTTATGACCAACCTAGACAGCATATTAAAAAGCAGAGACATTACTTTGCCAACAAACGTCTGTCTAGTCAAGGCTATGGTTTTTCCAGTGGTCATGTATGGATGTGAGAGTTGGACTGCGAAGAAAGCTGAGCACCGAAGAATTGATGCTTTTGAACTGTGGTGTTGGAGAAGACTCTTGAGAGTCCCTTGGACTGCAAGGAGATCCAACCAGTCCATTCTAAAGGAGATCGTCCTAGGTGTTCTTTGGAAGGAATGATGCTAAAGCTGAAACTCCAGTACTTTGGCCACCTCATGCGAAGAGTTGACTCATTGGAAAAGACTCTGATGCTGGGAGGGATGGTGGGCAGGAGGAAAAGGGGAGGACAGAGGATGAGATGGCTGGATGGCATCACCGACTCAGTGGACGTGAGTTTGAGTGAACTCCGGGAGTTGGTGATGGACAGTGAGGCCTGGCATGCTGCGATTCATGGCGTCGCAGAGAGTCGGACATGACTGAGCGACTGAACTGAACTGAACTGATTCCTTTATTCAAGCTAAGCATAATGGAGACCCTTCTCCGTTTTTGCCTATGTGTGTGTGTGTGTGTTTTAGCCCATAGGTCAGCTATAATAACTTGTTTCTTTTCCTCTCTCTTTGCAGATACCAAATATTCCTCTATTTTATATGTGCCTTCCAGAATATCTCTTGTGGTATCCACTACTTGGCTTCTGTGTTCTTGTCAGTGTCCCCCCAGCATACCTGTAGGCCCCCAGGCAATGTGAGTCAGGTTCTTTTCCAAGACCTCTCTACTTGGCAGTTGGAGGACATCTGGACCCAGTTCTCCGTAGGCCGTGAGGATCGCATTCTCGTGCAGCTGCAGGATGGGGAGATCTGGGAGCTTACCAGCTGTCAGAGGTTCCGGAGGGATGACCAGTCAAGCCTGGACTATGAGTACAGCGGCCAGAAGAGCAGCTTCCCTTGCTTGGATGGCTACATCTACGACAGAAGCAAGTGGCTCAGCACTGTGGTGACCCAGTGGGACCTGGTGTGTAACCGAGAGTGGTTTGGAAGGCTGATCCAGCCCACGTTTATGTTTGGAGTCCTGCTGGGAGCAGTGATCTTTGGCTACCTCTCCGACAGGTAACGTGAAGTCTTTTGTATTGTTTCATCCATCCATCAGTGTAGGGTTCGTTTTCTCATCTCATTGTCTTAGGGGACAGGGAATTATGTTCAAAACTTTAGTCATTTTCATACTTCCTATCTAAATACGTACTTCTTTGCTGATCTGGTATTTAGGGACACAAAATAACATTAAGGGGATGGGTTCTGAAGACAGTCCGCCTGTGTTCTGCCATTAGCTGTGGACCTTGGCTCATTGCCTGACCTGCATTTCAGAATCTTGTGTGTAAGCTGGCAATGAAAATAACAATACTCGTCTCAGAGGGTTATTGCAAAATTAACACAGAAAAAGTACCTTGGACATATAACCACTCAGTAGCTACTGGTTATTACTTTGAACATTTTTTCTTTAAATAGACTTGCTTTTTAGGAGGATAGTCTGGCCTTATGCAGTGATGTCTATGAAATTTTGTGATGTAGCAACCAAATTTTTAAAAAATATACTTTAAAATGAACATATAGCTCTTAAAATAAGGCAGAGTTCGTCTGTATATGGACATGGACCACACTTTTAGTGCCTGTCCCAGAGCACAGAGATAAACTTATTTATTTGACACCATAGTTGTGAATTTTACAGGCATGTCCTGGACACTGGGAACCTAAATACAACTGATTAGGTTGGAAATCCCTGCCCTCAGTGTGTGCTAGTCACATGGGACCAACAAACACGTCGAAAGAAAAATTGTAGGGCTTTGTTGTGTCTGGGGCCATATTAGAAGCGAAGGCCATGGAGACAAGACTGCTGCTGCTAAGTCGCTTCAGTCGTGTCCAACTCTGTGTGACCCTGTAGACGGCAGCCCACCAGGCTCCGCCGTCCCTGGGATTCTCCAGGCAAGAACGCTGGAGTGGGTTGCCATTTCCTTCTCCAATGCAGGAAAGTGAAAAGTGAAAGTGAAGTCGCTCAGTCGCTCATAGCCTTAGCGACCCCATGGACTGCAGCCCACCAGACTCCTCCATCCATGGATTTTCCAGGCAAGAGTACTGCAGTGGGGTGCCATTGCCTTCTCCACTGTGGAAGCCTAAAGGGAGGAGGACCCAAGTCTTTCCCCCCACCTCCCACATCCCCTTCAGGAGATGGGGTTTGAATAATGAAATTGCAACAGAAGTGGAGTCTATTAGTAAAATAGTTATTATTTGGTGACTGAAGTTACCATTTCAGTTTTTAAGAATCTTCTGCTTCATAAACTTCCTGGGAAGGATGGAAGTTGGGTTGTCAGTGGGGAGAGGAGCAAAACAGGAGTCAAGGAGATAGGTAGTCCCTTTTGGAAAGTCCATCAGTGGAGGAAATGCAAGATGCAAGGTGGCTACAGGAATGATGGGGATCCAGAGAAGGTTCTTGTCTTTGGCTAGAAGAGACTTCAACTGAAAGGGAGGAGTCAAAGGAGTAATTGGTAGAAGTAATTGGTAGAATAAGGCCTCAGAGGAGATGGGAAGAGACATGATCCAATACAAAGATTGCAGAATGTATTTGAAGAGAAAAGGGTGTGTGTCTCTGGACAGGAGGGAAGGAAAAAAGGCTGCAGGCAGCAGCAGGTCTTGTTGGCAGCTGGGCAGAGCAGGAAATTGCAGAGCTTTCTCTTTGATGTTCTCTGTTCTCTGCTCACCATCAAGAGAGTTGCTCATCTGTTACAGAGAACAAAAACGTTGTGGGTAGAAGAGGGATGGATGAAAATAGTTTAAAATGACATTCAGGGCTCAAATGAGATTGGGAAACCTTTATATGTAGGGCCAACAATCCCTGCTAGTGCCCGTGGGAGCAGAGCAGGCTGAGGCTGTGAATTTGACAGTTTCCAATTTGCTTACATACTCTCTGCCACAATGGGCAAACCTGTTGCTTAGAATCTCAGGACTGTATTCTTTTGCCTTAAAATGATCTGTCAGGGACTTCTCACAGGGAGAAAATATTTGCAAATCATATAGCTAATGACAGTCCAGTATCTAGAATACATAAAATACTCTTAAAACTCAACAATAAAAACACCAATAACCCAATTCAAAAATGGACAAATGATTTGGATGGATATTTTGCCAAAGAATATATACAAATGGCCAATAAGCACATATAAAAATGTTCAACATCAATAACCATTAGGGAAATGTAAATCAATACTATAGTGAGATACCCCTGGTCACTAGAATGGCTGTAATCAAAAAGATAGTTAATAACAAGTGTTGTCAGTAACAAGTATGGATATGGAGAAATTGGTGGGATGGTAGAATTAGGGCAGCCACCCTGGAAAACAGTTTGGCAGCTCCTCAAAAATTAAACATAAAGTTAGCATATGACCCAGCAATTCCACCCCTAGGTACATATCCAGGAGAATTGAAAACATAACTTGACATAAAATCTTGTTCACAAATGTTCATGGCAGCATTATTCCTTATAGCCAAAAAAGTGGAAACAATGTCCAAATGTCCATCTAGGGATGAATGGATGAACAAAACATGGTATAGCCATGCAATGGAATATTGTGTGTTAGTTGCTCAGTCGTGTCTGACTTGTTTGTGACCCCGTGGACTGTAGACCACCAGGCTTCTCTGTCCATGGAATTCTCCAGGCAAGAATACAGGAGTGGGTTGCCATTCCCTTCTCCAATGGAATGTTATGAGTCATAAAAAGGAATGAAGTACAGTAACATGGATGAACCTTGAAAGCATAATAAAATAAGCCAGGTCTTATAGTGTGCAATTCCATTTATATAGAATGTCCAGAAGAGGCAACTCTATAAAGACAGAAAGTAGATTGTGACTGTCAGGGGACAGAGGGAACAGAGAATAAGAAATGATGATTCCTGGGTGCAGAGTTTCTTTTTGGAGGGATGAAAATGTCTTGGAACTAGATAGTGATGAGTTGCACAACTCTGTGAATCTACTAAAAAGCCACTGAATTGTATACTTTAAAACTGTGGTCCCCAGCCTTTTTGACATCAGGGACTGGTTTCATGGAAGACAATTTTCCCATGGACCAGGGAAGGTGGGGGATGGTTTCAGGATGATTCAAGTGCATTATGTTTATTGTGCACTTTATTTCTATTCTAATGCTGCTGCCGATCTGATCTGACAGGAGGTACAGGTCTGCGGCCTGAAGGTTGGGGATCCCTGCTTTAAAAGACTGGATTTTATATCATGTGAATTACATCTCACTTTTTAAATCTGCAGGCATGTAATTGTTATTTGTTTGCTTTTTAAAGAAGGAAATACCCTTCCTAATTATGAAAATATAGGGCAAATAGGCAACTTATTCTACTAGCAGAATGTCGCTAGACTTCTGTTTTTAGAGGGACTTGTTAAGAGTTGCCTCCCCCTTGGTGGGCAGAGCCAGCCCAGCAGGGAAGATGACCCAGCAGGTAACAGAGCATGTCCTGACAGGGAAAGGACAGATCTTCCCTCTCCTTGGTCCTTTGGGGACCACCCAGAGTGATCGTGTGTGTATATTCGCAGCTCAGGTGGAGACTTGGCCACTGAAAAACTGGCCTTTTGAAAAAATTGTGTGTTAACTCATGATTTACCCAAAGTAAATAAGTCAAATACATAAGCTACTAAAAATATAGGTAAAATTTATCTTTCTTGAATTAGAGTGGATGTTTTAAACTGTTGCAGCCACACCTTGCTCCTTCCACTGTGTGATTCTTATTTTTCAGGGCAGGAAGACGACTTGTTTTGTGGGCCTCAAGCACCGGTGTATTTTTGTTTGGCATAGCGGCGGCATTCACATTTGATTATTACAGCTTCATAGTCGCACGCTTTCTTCTTGCTATCGTGAGTTGGGTTGTTGTTGGGGTTTCTGTTTGTTTGTTTGTTTTTGCCTCTTTAATTCCACTGCAGTATTTTTATATTAAACCTTAACTCTCTTAGTTGTGCTTATTGAGAATCTAGTGAGATAGAGATCAAGGACTAATCTTTGTTCACTGCCCAAGTCTTTCTGTAGAATATTAGTGCCCTGGAGAAGGCAATGGCACCCCACTCCAGTACTCTTGCCTGGAAAATCCCATGGATGGAGGAGCCTGGTAGGCTGCAGTCCATGGGGTCACTGAGGGTCAGACACGACTGAGCAACTTCACTTTCACTTTTCACTTTCATGCCTTGGAGAAGGAAATGGCAACCCACTCCAGTGTTCTTGCCTGGAGAATCCCAGGGACGGGGGAGCCTGGTGGGCTGCCGTCTCTGGGGTCGCACAGAGTCGGACACAACTGAAGTGACTTAGCAGCAGCAGCAGCATGCTTAGAATGGAAGCTGTTAAATGAAAAATTGTTGCTTAGCAGGCTGAAACATTTCATTTGACTCTGTGATCCACATTCTGTGCCTGACATGTGATCCACATTCCACCATTACCAGCAGCAGGGATCTGTGAGACATCACTTCCAGTTGGCATTTTACTGGGGATTCTGGCCAACTGTTGTTGTTTAGTTGCTCAGTCGTGTTCAACTCTTTTGCAACTCCGTGGACTATAGCCCACCAGACTCCTCTGTCCATGAGAATCCCATGGATTCTCCAGGCAAGAATACTGGAGTGGATTGCCATTTCCTCCTCCAGGGGATCTTCTTGACCTAGGGATCGAACCCTTGTCTCCTGCATTGGCAGGCGTATTTTTTACCTCTGAGCCACTAGGAAGCCCATTCTAGCCAATACTGTAAGGCAAAAGATAGAGAAGAGACAGGGAAAACAAGAGGAAGAGAGGAAAGCACAAGGGGACAGAAAGAAAAAAAGTCATTGTTTATACCCACTACAAATAATAGCTACCAATTATTTTACTTCTGAGCAGTTATGTCAGTCTAAATGTATGCATGAGCCAAACAGACAGTTAAGGCATATTGTTAAGAATGTCATTTGTATAATGTGCAGGAAGGGTGAAAACAAAGCTTCAGACCTTTTTGTTCTGGGGAACAGGAGAGGATAGTGGAAAGGGCATGTGTTTGAATTCCAGCATTGTCATATATTGGCTTCTCGGCTGTGTGACCTTGGGCAAATGCCTTATCCTCTTTGAACCTTAACTTCTGATCTGTAAACTGTAGAAAAGAATACCTATTTCACTGGGTTGTTACCAGGACTCACTTGAGATTCAGGGAAATGTCTGCAGTTCAGTACCTGGCATGGAGTAAAGCTGACTGTTGCTGGAAGTGGACCAGGGAGTTTCCACACTCAGCGAGGCTTCCGGACAGGCTCCACACTACCTCACAGCAGCAACAGCGATTCTCTTTGGAGGTCACTGTTCAAGGATAACAGAGTGAAGTTTTCTCTTCTGGAGGAGCTTGTGATCTTGCTGAACACAGAGCAGGGCATGCATCCCCTCTCACCGGAGCAGATGACCTAAGGGTGTGGGGAGAAGCCAAGGACTTCAACCTCAGAAGAAGAGGTCACTGTGCCCCCTCCAAGGGCAATGTGGTATATTTTCTTTTGGAGTCCTCATCAACAGCTAGGAGGGGCCCCTAAGAAGCCACACTTAGATGGTCAAGGATAGAAGGATTCATTAAAAACAATTTAGGAGATTCGAAGGTGTTGTATCTTTAAAAAGTGTAATATTTTGGGGAATGCAGAGAGTTTTTAACACAAGAGATAACAACCAGCATTTCTGTCTCCACTAAGGACAGAATAAGAGGAAATGACTCTGTAGCTTCAGGGTGAGGTTTGATAATAAACCTTCTGGTGGGAATGATTGTACAGCAGAGGCAAAGATAGGTCTTGAGAGAGTGTGGAGTCCTCTTTTGGAATAATTAAGAGAATAATTCTAAAATCTTCTTGGTCTTGCGAAATACCTTGAGTTGATTTCCAGAGCCAAGAAAATCAGACAGCCACCCATAGAATAAATACTTCTGTAAAATGTGGTATTAATTTTCTGTGGCTCTTTCCTTTGGTTTTTATGGGAAATATATTTGTGATGCAATTCTGATTAGGGAAGATGCAGGCAGATTCATTTACTCAGCATATTTATTGATCTACCTACAGTCATGCTAAGTAAACCTGACCAGGATGTTTCAATAACCCTATAGTGTAGCAGGAAGGCAAGATGCTGACGGACCATTGTAAAAAATCCATACAGTGTTGACAGTAAGGACCAGCAGTGGGGGGAGGGGCTCCACACAGTGGGGGATGGGATGGGGAGTCTAGAGAGTCAGGGTCTTTTTAGTCTGAGGGATAGGTGAGAGAAGAACCTTATAGGCAGAGGGAGTAGCAAGTGAGAAGGCCCAGAGATGTGAAGGAACTGAAGGTCTACATACCAGGAGAATAGAGAGGAGGTGAAATGCACGGTGAGGCTGAAGGAGAGAGAGCTGACTAGGCAGACCTTGTAAGATGACAAAGGGTTTGCCTGGTTTCCTAAAGGTAATGAGAATCCTCTGAAGGGGTTCGGTGAATTCAGTGGTGAAGTGGTCATTCTGACTGCTGTGTCGGAGGTGGGGTCAGGGTAGATGTGAGGAATTGAGTATTATTACTGGAGGTGACAGGTGCAAATGGGATCAAGGAGTCTTTTGGAATTATTCAGGCAGTTGTGCATAGATTGTTTGAACCCAGTGACAGAAGTAACTGGTAAAAGTGGGAGGGAACTCCGAAAGAACTGGCCTTGAAAAAAATATCTTGAGGACTGATGTTATAGCTTACCTTAGTGAGGAATTAAAGGGGAAATTTGTAGTGTTTGAAGGTTTAATTTTACCAAACCACTGGATTCTTCGATATGGGAAGCCTCATTATCAGGCTTCATTATCTGAGTCTTGCAATTACAAGGTTGCATGGGGAAATAAAAGCTCAAAATGTGCAACTGACCATTCATACAGTCATCCCTATCAAGCACCTCTCTGCTTACTGCTACTGGGCTAACCTCTTTCCAACTCTGATGCAAAATGAAATTGCAGATCTTACAAAAGATGCTAAGCTACAAAAAGTCTTTGAAAGCAGCGGGAGAAAACTGCCTGAATGCTACACAGATCCCTTGACCAACTGGGACCTGGTAGAGACAGACCAATTAACTTTTGAAGAAATGATATCCATAAAGATAATGACAAGACAAGCCTTCAAAAGAGTATGATTTGAATATCAAAGGATTAAGAGAGGACTTTGGGGAAGTCAGTGGTACCCCAGAATAATTTTTCAAAAATTAATTTTATGATTTAATTTATATTAATAAAAGTCAAATGTGAAATAATTTTGTAGAACTTCTAGTCCTTTCACCACCACCCTCCTCCACAAAAAAAATCCATTTGTTTCATTCTTTGTTTATTCCCTGAGTAGTCACATAGTGTTATTATAATCTGAATTTTGTTAAATTTAATATAGGCCTGCTTTTAAAATAAAGTTTTTCCTCCATTCTTTTTAATGTTCTAAAATGCATATTATATTATTTACCATCATAACTATTTTAAGTATTTACAGTTCAGTGATATTAAATACATTCATACTGTTGTACAACCATCCCCACCATCCAACTCCAGAATTCTTTTTGCCTTGCAAATCTGAAAGTCTATATTCATTAAACAGTAGCTCCCCATACTCCTTTCCCCCCCAGCCCCTAGCAACCACCATTCTACTTTCTGTCTCTGTGAATTTGACTACTCTAGATACTAGGCCTGATATAAATGGAATCATACAATATTTGTCTTTTTGTGATTGATTAGCTTATTTCACTTAGTGTAATGTCCTCAAAGTTAATTCATGTTGGAGCATATGTCAGAATATTCTTTTCTTAAAGCTAAATAATACTCCATTGTGTATTATCTATTCATCTGTTGATGGATTGCTGTTGATGGGAGCTTGGATTGCTTCCATATTTTAGCTACTGTGAATAAATAAGTGTAAAAATATTTCTTTGAGATCCCACTTTAAATTCTTTTGGGTATATTCCCATGGGATTTCTGGATCATAAGGCAATTATATTTTTAGTTTTTTGAGGACTCTCCATACTGTTTTCCATAGTGGTTGTACCATTTTACATTTCTGCCAACAGTGCATAAGGGTTCTGATTTCTCCATATCCTCACCAACACTTACTTTATTTTATTTTATACTAGCCATCCTAATGTCCATGAGGTGGCATATCAAATCATGATTTTGATTTGCATTTAACCTAATGATTAGTGATGCTGAGCATCTTTTCGTTGCTTAATGGCCATTCCTGTATTTTCTTTGGAGGAATCCAAGCCCATTGTTGAATTTGATTGTTTGTTTGGTTAGCAGATATTTGGTCCTATCCAAACCATCCATAAGACATTTGGTCCATGCCAAAAGGTAGTTGATATCTGATCTTATCCAAAACCATTTGGGTTAGACCAAATATACTTATAGGTCTTTTGGGTAGGACCAAATTTCCAGGACCTTTTGGTGTGGACTGAATGTTTTATGAATGTTTCTGACAGGACCAAATATCATGTAAGGTTTTGTTTTATTGTTGAGTTTTAGAAGTTCTCTGTGTATTCTGGATATTAGTCTCTTATCAGATATATGATTTGCACATCTCTTGTTCCATAAGTTGCCTTTTCACTCCACTGATAGTGTCTTTTGATGCAAAGACTGTTTTGAATTTCCCCGAAGTCCAATTTGTCTGTTTTTTGTTGTTGTTGTTGTTGTTGCATGTCAAAATGAAATTTTAATCAAATCTTTTTTCTTCTCACTAATTACTATATAAATGGTTTTTTCCCATTTAGAATTTAGGATTTAATAAAAAAGGCTTCTATGTATAGATAAATTAATACACATATTTGCAGGGACCTGAGATGTAAATTCACACTGTAAAGGAAATGAAGCAAAAGGCAGTGTCTAACATTTATATCACACAAAACCACTCAAGCTTTGCCTTTTGCAGTAGACAGGGTGTGGGGAGATGAGAGGACACGTTTAAAGAAGAAGGATGGATTGGATTAAATTCCATTGTATGAATGTGATATGGGTTTCAGAAAACAAAGCTTTCTTTTCTTTCTGGTGTGATTTGTAGAGGGTCAAACTCCTTAGTAGTTATGTGTGTGACCTTAAATCTGGCCCACCCTCCCTGCTTTGTTTTGCAGTCTGGAAGTGGCTATCTCGTGGTGGTGTTTGTCTATGTGACAGAATTTGTCGGCATGAAGTCTCGGACGTGGGCGTCCATCCACTTGCATTCCTTTTTTGCTTTTGGAACCATGGTGGTGGCTTTGACGGGCTACTTCGTCAGGACCTGGTGGATCTATCAGATAGTCCTCTCCTCCGTGACTGTCCCCTTTGTCTTGTGCTGTTGGATGCTCCCAGAGACACCTTTTTGGCTTATCTCAGGGGGAAAATATGAAGAAGCACAAAAAGTAATTGATACGATGGCCAAGTGGAATAGGACGAGACCCTGTAAACTGTCAGAAATTTTGTCACTGGATCACGATGGTTCTGCTGGTAATAAGCCCTCTCAAGTTGAGAAGCACACCCTGTCAGAACTGTTTTATGACTGGAGTATTGGAACAAGGACACTTATTCTTTGGCTGATTTGGTTCACAGGGTGTTTGGGGTTCTACACCTTCTCCTTGAATTCTGTTCATTTGGGAGGCAGTGAATATTTAAATCTCTTCCTTATGGGTAAGTGGTTAAACTATATTAAGTGTAGCTGCGAAGTGAAATTTCTACCAAGTTTTGAGAGTGTTTCTATTGTCTTTATTTCTACCAGGAACAACACTGCCGGCTATGTCATTATGGTCTTTTTTAGTATTTTGTGTGTGTGTGTGTGTGTGTGTGAGTAGCTCAGTCATGTCCAACTCTTTGCGACCCCATGGACTGTAGCCCTCCAGATACCTCTGTCCAGAATTTTCCAGGCAAGAATACTGGAGTGGGCAACCATTCCTTCTCCAGGAGATCTTCCTGACCCAGGGATTGAACCTAGGTCTCCTGCACTGCAGACAAATTCTTTACCATCTGAGACACCAGGGAAGCCCCTTTTAGTGTTACACAGGTATATATTTTCTTTTAAAAAATGCAAAATTGAAGACTTGAGTCCCTCCTTCCTTTCCTGCCTCTTCTTGCTTACTTCCTTCCTTTAAGCCCATTGCCATCCCAGAACTGTAGTTCAGAGGTACCTTCTATAACCTTTGGCCTGTACTTTCAGATTTCTTTTTATGCATCTCCATACATTTGTACAGATAAATGTTTTATATTTTAACATAAATGAGATTATTCACTACATATTGTTCTTTGCAAGTTTCATTCCTTTTAAAATTCAACATGTCTTGGAGATCTTCTGGCATCTTTCTACCTTCTAATTTAGGAATTTTAGTCAGTAAAATAACCTAAACACATGCAACTGTAGTTTATGATGTCATGCTTCTTTTAATTCAGTGGCGGGTTAAAATAGCTCTGAAGCTGTGATAGCCTGAGCTGAGTGTGACTCCTAACCAAATTCACACCAGACATGAGAGAATTATCAGAAATGCATTTGTGCAGCTGGTTATTTCTGTGTAGGCTACTTGCATTTGATATCATCCCCAGAAAAGTTTGCTTTAAAATTGTTATACATAAATATCATCCTTTCTCATTAAAGTGCTCTGATGAGACACCTGTTTTTGTTGATTCTAGCACAAAGAAATTATAAGTCATTTTAAGAAAAAGAACTACTCTTTTTTGAGAGGGGACAGACCAACAAGTTTATAAAAAGAGCCCATCTTGACTTCAAACACATTTTATGAACAAGTGAACGCATTCTATGTGTCAGTTTGAGAAACAGGGATTGAACCCGGGTCTCCCGCATTGTAGGCAGACGCTTTCCCATCTGAGCCACCAGGGAAGCCCAGTATTTCTAGAACAGAGCAGCAAATGGTAGCAGAATCAGGTGGGGTGGGGTGTGACATCGGGAAGTTTAGGAATGCTGGGGTTTTAGATCTTTATGATATAGTCTGTTCAATTTGATGGAGATGTATCACTTCTCAAGGAAACAGGCAATCTCATAAATATAAAAATGTTTCCAAGACAAATAGCATTGTTTTATAGCCACTGGGCTTCCCTGATGGCTCAGGAGTAAAAAAACCTACCGACAATGCAGGAGACGGGGGTTTGATCCCTGGGTCGGGAAGATCCCCTGGAGGAGAGTATGGCAACCCACTCCAGTATTCTTGCCTGGAGAATCCCATGGACAGAGGAGCCTGGTGGGCTACAGTCTACGGGGTTGCAAAGAGTCAGACAGGACTGAAGTGACTGAGCACGCACATAGTCTCTACTGCCTTTGCTTTTTTCATGTCATGACCCTTGCCAGTAGCCCTCTGCTTGTCAAGCTCTTCTAGTCAGTACTTTTGTGCTGTGCAAATTTTGAAGAAGTTTTCAGCTCCTGAGATGGTCAGGGGATTTCAGTTCAGGTTTTGTGCTACTTGCAGGTGATGAATGCTACAGTAGCCTCAGGACACACGTTTGGGGTTATATGGAGATAGGATCAGAATGGGGTCTGAGTGATTAGAGAGATTATACATTATAAAAGTGAAGAAAATAATGGCACATTGTCCTAATCCCAGAAGGGTTCATTGGTTGCACCATTTCTAGCCCATAGTCAAGTCAAAAATATAGACGCGGCATCTCTACAACAACTCAAGAAGAATCAAGGTGAAATATACTTGACAAGGTCTCTTCAGCTTTCCCAGTAGCTGTGCAGCTTTGCTGCTGCTGCTGCTAAGTCGCTTCAGTCGTGTCCGACTCTGTGGGACCCCATAGACGGCAGCCCACCAGATTCCCCATCCCTGGGATTCTCCAGGCAAGAACTGGAGTGGGTTGCCATTTCCTTCTCCAATGCATGAAAGTGAAAAGTGAAAGGGAAATCGCTCAGTCGTGTCCGACTCTTAGCGACCTCATGGACTGCAGCCTACCAGGCTCCTCCGTCCATGGGATTTTCCAGGCAAGAGTACTGGAGTGGGGTGCCATTGCCTAGGCTCCAGGAATTCAACTGGTGGCCTTGCACACAGTGCTGGAGAGAGGAGAGCCCTGAGTCAGACGTGGAGGGAATCACACATGAGGGAGGGAGGTGGCAGGAAAGGCTTGGCTCCCAAAGACCAGTCCCTGAGCTATCACTTACTCATTTGGCTCAAGTCATTTAGTGTTGGGAATGATTGAAGGTGGGAGGAGAAGGGGATGACAGAGGATGAGATGGTTGGATGGCATCACCAACTTAATGGACATGAGTTTGAGTAAGCTCCAGCAGTTGGTGATGGACAGGGAAGCCTGGCATGCTGCAGTCCATGGGGTCGCAAAGAGTTGGACAAAACTGAGCGACTGAACTTGGAGAAGACAATGGCACCCCACTCCAGTACTCTTGCCTGGAAAATCCCATGGATGGAGGAGCCTGGAAGGCTGCAGTCCATGGGGTCGCTGAGGGTCTGGACATGACTGAGCGACTTCACTTTCACTTTTCACTTTCATGCTTTGGAGAAGGAAATGACAACCCACTCCAGTGTTCTTGCCTGGAGAATCCCAGGGACGGGGCATCCTGGTGGGCTGCCGTCTCTGGGGTCACACAGAGTCGGACACGACTGAAGTGACTCAGCAGCAGCAGCAGCAGAGCGACTGAACTAAACTGACTAATTTAATGTTAGTTGGAAAGTGGAGGTGATAATCCAGGCCTATTCCTAGGAGGTTCTTTTGAGAATCATTGTTTTATTTGATCTTGAAAAGTCCTTAAAAAAAAAAAAAAAAAAAAAAAAAAAGCAGAGTAATAGATGAACCTACTGTTTGGTCCAGATGCACCAGACCTTACAGCAGGGTCTGTGAAGGGGAGGCATTTTCTCTGGAGTTGTTTATTTCTCATGTTAATGAAGAGAAGGTCAAGGCTATGGTTTTTCCAGTGGTTATGTATGGATGTGAGAGTTGGACTGCGAAGAAAGCTGAGCGCCGAAGAATTGATGCTTTCGAACTGTGGTGTTGGAGAAGACTCTTGAGAGTCCCTTGGACTGCAAGGAGATCCAACCAGTCCATCCTAAAGGAGATCAGTCCTGGGTGTTCCTTGGGAGGACTGATGCTGAAGCTGAAACTCCAGTACTTTGGCCATCTCATGTGAAGAGTTGACTCATTGGAAAAGACCCTGATGCTGGGAGGGATTGGGGGCAGGAGGAGAAGGGGACGACAGAGGATGAGATGGCTGGATGGCATCACTGACTCGATGGACTTGAGTCTCAGTGAACTCCGGGAGTTGGTGATGGACAGGGAGGCCTGGCATGCTGGGATTCATGGGGTCACAAAGAGTCGGACATGACTGAGCGACTGAACTGAACTGAACTGAATTGAAGAGAAGGGAGACTCATCTCTCCAGAAGGGCTCAGAATGTTATTTTTTGTCTTTGCCCAGCCTTTTTTTTTTTTCCTGAGCAGCTGCAGCAGAGTTTAATTTCTGATGTACTGCTAACTCAGGAAATATGTATCCACCGCAGTGATATGTTCCCAAAGCCACAGAAGACATGGAGACCCAGACCTGCCAGTCCAGGTGCTAATAGCATTCTGTGGTTAAACAGGCAAGCGCACACCAGCCCTCAAAGGCAGTGGTGGGTAGCGTCCTGAGGTTAGGCAAGCTGCAGAGTGTCGAAAGAAGGGACCTTTCAGTTACGTGGACAATCTAGGCTAATAAGCAGTGACAAGTTCTCAGAGGCTACTGGGTTTGCTCAGTTTTGCTGAGAAATCTTGCTTGCTCCCTGTTGTGTTCTGGGTGATAGATGTAAAGCTTTTTGGTTCTGGATCTAAGATTCAAACTTTGGTTCTTCAACGGAAGGGCTTTTAAGTCAGTTCCGGACTTTGTTTTTTGTTGAGGGGGAGTAAAAGGAGATCCAAGACAAGGTCCTTGCTCAGTGGGGGATTCATATTAGCTTAACTTTTAGGTTTAAAATCCATCAAACAGTTATCATTACTTTATGTACCTAGCTGCACTGAATTTTCTACCTTAATTTCTAAGTTCGAAGTTACTGATACAAACATTTCCCCATAGTTCTGTCAAGCAGAAGAGGCCAAAGATCAGAAAAGATCAGTGTTGGCTATTAATTTACATATTTGTTCGTTCCACTGCCTTGCCCTCCAGGCACTGTGCTGTGTCCTGGGAGCTTCCAGCCTCACTGGGGATAAGATTCTGAGGAGAGATGATACGTGCTAAGCAGATTATGTGAGCATTAGTGCACATCACAGTAAACATTCTCCCCACTCCAGTGAGTTTAAAAGTCATGGGCCTTGCTGCCTCTTAGGTAGTTGTTAGATAGTTCTTAGAAGTCTGTGAGATCAGAGAGAAGGCTGACCGTTCCACTGGGTTAGAAGGCAGGGCCCCCTGTCCAACTGGATGCTCTGGCTTATAGAGATGTGTCATTTTGCTCTGTCACAGGTGTAGTGGAAATTCCTGCCTACGTCCTTGTGTGCTTGGGGATGGACCGTGTGGGGAGAAGAAACATTCTGATTTTCTCCCTTCTGTCAAGCGCAGTGACCAGTGGTGTGATTATGGTGATCCCCAAGGTGAGTTCTTTTATGTTTTACTTAGGGAATGGTTAGTTATACTGTGACAGTTTGATGGGGACATTTTCAGCTTATGAATACGAAGATGAAATAAGACATAGGGATAGATTATATACATAATATTTTAAATGTTTTCTTTAAAAAAACCCATTCCTTCTCTGTTATAATAAATAGTAGAAAATTTAAGGGAAAAAGAAATGTGGGAGTTGGGGGCGAAGCCCCAAATCCAACTTCTCAGAGATGGTCAGTGTTGTACTGTGTAAACATGGTCATCTTGAGTGAGGAGAGTAGATTGCACTTTGCAGTGAGTATCGTCATCTTAAACTTTTATTCATTCATGAAAGTTCTATCCAGCATCTAGTATGTACCAGATTCTTTTCTAGGTACCGAAGACGTGCAGTAAGTCAAGTTTCTCTGAGTAAAATGAAGAAAAACAAAATTGAATGAGGGATGGAGAGTGAGTGTGTTTGGAGGGGGAATGCACATGCGTACTGTTATTTTATCTAAAGTGGTTGAGGATGGTGTGCCTCTCAGAGAATGTGACATTTGATCAGAAATCTGAAGGAGCAAGGGAATCATGGGGACAGATGAAAGATACTATGAGTCTTATGTTCAGAATTGTTCCAGTTTAAACAGTCTTGTTTTTCACTGTGGTAGGTTAGTAGTTTCCAAGTTCTATTGTGCGTGTATTTCCCAAGGATCTTGTTTCTAAGAATGTAATTTCTTAGTGAGAAACAGTGCCATAAACTACTGAAATGACTTCCTCATTCCTGTATTTTGGCAAACTCTTTGGCCTAGAATACCTCTTGCACCCAGAAGAACTCTTCCTTTTTTCACCCCAAATGTTACTAGAACCTGTATTTTCATTCTCAATATAGAAAATATGGTCACTATAACAATACTTTAAAATAATTTATATTTTATATATATAATTATAGTGATTATATAATTATAAAGCAATAGTATCTCAACATTTAGATCAAGGCATTTTAAGTTTTGTATATTGTTTGAAATCTAATTTAAGCTAACCAGTGACTTCCTTTTATGCTTCACTTAATTATCAGTGAATTGGTGAATCAAATATGCTATGGATTGAAAATTCCAGGTGATTGATACATGCAACTGATTCACATTAGTTAAAGTTACTTAAGACTTGGAGGTCTCTGCCACTTTGAGGGAGCTTCATCCATACCTTTTTTGCATGTGTTTTAAAGCAGCTTGCAGTTATATTAGTTGAGTTGATGGCAACTGTCTTTGAGCCAGTGAGGATTTAGGGGAACCCTAGAACCTTTCACCTCTACAGTGGTTAAGCCCCAGCAGTAATGTGGAAGACCGGAAAGTGGCTGATGGCATTTCTAGAAATAGAGCACTAACCCTTAATCACAAAAATTTCCCCTCTAATAAAACTTCTCTCCAAATGGTAATGTCAACACAATACAATTTTTCTGAGTTCCATTAATTCATTCAACAAACACTGAATGCAAAGTAATGACGGTGATAGGAGACACTGGCTGCTTAATACAGGCACCCCCAAATCTCAGTGAGTTCACATCATAGATGTTTATTTCTTGCTCACAGAAAGTTTGATGTGGCTCCTCGCTGGTGGGTGTAGGGGTGGTGAAGGGGGTGTTTGGCTCCCTGGAGCCACTCAGGAACACAAGTTGACAGAGGTACTGCCACCCCTAATGCATGAACTCCACGGTCACCTGGGTCTCAACACCCAGCTGGCAGACAGGGGAGGAGAGAAAAGATGGACTGTGAGACGTCTCTGAGAACTACTTCAGGAAGTGGAATACATCAAGGATGACAGCAGAAACTATCTGGGAGGCTCTTATTCCACAGTGTCTCTTCCCAAATGGCTTTTCTTTGTTGGTAATTTGTAATCTGCTAGGCAGAGGAGGCACAGTAAAACTTTTCTCTAAATCTCATAAAGAGGGAAAGCTTTTGCAGACCATGAGCAGAATTTACAAAATAGATTCAAACAAAAATGAAACTGTTCTGAAAGACACCAGAGGATGAGAAAGTTTTAAGTAATAATTTTGAGGATTTTCTCTTTTTCTTTTAAAAATATTACTTGATGACAAAATGACGGTCTATTTTACCAATATATACATTTTCAGGATTACCATGTTTGGCTAGTGGTGGCAAGTATGGCTGGAAAATTTTTCATCGGGGCAGCATTTGGCCTTATATACCTTTATACAGCGGAGCTGTATCCAACCATTGTAAGGTAAGAGTTACTTATTTTTGTGTTGTTTTCTTATTATCTTTCACTTATGTGTCATATCCTTACATTCAGTCTCTGAGTATAAATGCCTTCTTTTTGTAGAAGTAGGGGAACTCCGAGATGTGGGAAGATTACATGATGATGCTAATTCTGAATCAGAGGCTTTGTCTATACGTCATTAACAAGGATATTAGAGAATTTGTTTTGAAATAATGCTGCTGCTAAGTCACTTCAGTCGTGTCTGACTCTGTGTGATCCCATAGACGGCAGCCCACCAGGCTCGCCCGTCCCTGGGATTCTCCAGGCAAGAACACTGGAGTGGGTTGCCATTTCCTTCTCCAATGCATGAAAGTGGAAAGTGAAAAGTGAAAGGGAAGTCCCTCAGTCATGTCTGACTCTTTGCGACCCCATGGACTGCAGCCCACCAGCTCCTCCATCCATGGGATTTTCCAGGCCAGAGTACTGGAGTGGAAATAATGCTGTATTGTCCTAAAACCATTTAAAATCTCAAACACCGTTGACTTACACCGACTCAGGGCTAATGTTCTAAGGACATGTCTCTTGGTGTCCTGATGTCAGTTGTGTCAGGGCTGCCATAACAAAACACCACAGATTGAGGGCTTCAAACAATAGGAGTGTGTTTTCTCATGGTTGTGAAGATTAGAAGTCTGAGATCAGGAGTCTGGCATGTTTGGTTTCTCCTGGAGCCTCTCTCCTAAGCTTAATAAGAGATACTTACTCATGTTGAACGGCTTCCCTGGTGGCTCAGATGGTAAAGAATCTGCCTGCAATATGGGAGACCTAGGTTTGATCCCTAGGTTGGGAAGATCCCCTGGAGGAGGGCCTGGCAACTCACTCCAGTATTCTTGCCTGAAGAATCCCCATGGACAGAGGTGCCTGGTGGGCTACATCCCACAGGGTTGCAAAGAATTGGATATGACTGAGTGATATCATGTTGGAAGCACATTCTTTGCTTCCTACTAGAAATTCTATTGGAGAAGGCAATGGCAACCCACTCCAGTACTCTTGCCTGGAGAATCCCATGGATGGAGGAACCTGGTAGGGTGCAGTCCGTGGGGTCACTAAGAGTCGCACACGACTGAGCGACTTCACTTTCACTTTTCACTTTCATGCATTGGAGAAGGAAATGGCAACCCACTCCGGTATTCTTGCCTGGAGAATCCCAGGGATGGCGGAGCCTGGTGGGCTGCCGTCTATGGGGTCGCACAGAGTCGGACACGACTGAAGTGACTTGGCAGCAGCAGCAGAGATTCTATAGTTGTCTATAAATAAGTTTTAAAGGAAAGTACATTAAGATATTGCTTGACTTTAAAAAATTGAAATAGAATGATCCATAGATATAAATCTTTTGGTTTCCCAAATCCCCACTTCCTATTCTAAATAAACTTCAGCTGTAGAGGACTGATGTTATCCTTAGTGTTAGACTGAATGAGTGTCGTAAGAGCTTCATCTGCATAGCTGATGAAGACTGGTTTACCTTTCTTTTGTCTTGAATTATCTGTGTGTTTGTAGACACTGATATTTCACAGAATGTGAATATAAATCATGAACATGTGTGCTCAGTCGCTCAGTCATGTCTGACTCTTTGTGACCTCATGGACTGTAGCCTGCCCGGCTCCTCTGTCCATGGGATTTCCCAGGCAAGGATACTGGAGTAGGTTGCCATTTTATCTTCCAGGGGAAATCATGAACAACTCTTGAAAAATTAAAGTTAATTTCCAAGTATATTAAGCTGACTTAAGCTTTAGTATTTATTCCCTGTGGGGAGGGTGGACGGGGATCTGGGCAGCTGTTCTCTCACTGTCTGTATCACATGTCCCTTGTCTTCTGTTCCTGCTGCTGTCTTAATTCTCTCTGTGTTTCCAGGTCGCTGGCCGTGGGGAGTGGCAGCACGGTGGGCCGTGTGGGAAGCATCGTGGCCCCATTGTGCATTTATCTCTCCAGCGTTTGGATCTTCATGCCACAGGTGTTCATCAATTTATAGAACTTGACTGAGATAGCGGTGAGGCACAGCAGCCAACTGCCTTCTATATTTTGATTTATTAGGCTCCAACTTATAATTTGGTTTGGGGATTTCTAGCATCCTTGTTCGGAGAAGGCTATGACACCCCACTCCAGCACTCTTGCCTGGAAAATCCCATGGACGGAGGAGCCTGGTGGGTCGGACACAACTGAGCGACTTCACTTTCACTTTTCACTTTCCTGCATTGGAGAAGGAAATGGCAACCCACTCCAGTGTTCTTGCCTGGAGAATCCCAGGGACAGGGGAGCCTGTAGGGCTGCCGTCTTTGGGGTCACACAGAGTCGGACACGACTGAAGCGACTTAGCAGCAGCAGCAGCAGCAGCAGTATCTTTGCTAACAGCTCATCAGTTGTTAAGTAGGGTGGTGGTTGCTGTTTCTCTTGTTTGTTGATTGCCTTCCCCCCTCTCCCCACTGTCAGCTGTTAATTGCAACTCAAGTAGGCTCAAGTAGGGCCTCTCCTCAGCACATCACAAAGCCAGGAGCTCTGGTCTCTGGTCTCTGAGCCTGTGCTCCTTCATCAGGATCCGCCGACTGCCTCCCACCCCAGCCTTTGTGATGTCTAATCAAGGCCAGTTCTGGAGGCTGCTGCTCCTGGAAGAATCTGGTGGTATCTGGTGGAAAGGTGTAGGGGTGTGTGGTTTGCAGCTTATCTGAAACTTGAGGGGCTCTTCCTGGTCGGGGCTGCCTGTGTGCCTCCTCCGGGCGCTGGCAGTGTGAGCTGTTCACCTGCTTATGAAGCCTGAGGGCGCTTCTGCTCAGTTTGCAGATTCCCTCCTGGCCCGGTGGTGAGTTTGGGAAGGCATACAGAGCACTGTTACACAACCGGGGCAGGAGGAAGACAGGTGACGGGAGTTGAGGGGGCAGGGAGGTGGGGATGGTGGGGGTGGCTGGAGGTGCTGCAGTGACTCCTGGGGGAGCCCCGGGGGTGCTGGTCCTCTCCCTCCTCCTCCAGGCTCCCTTTCTGGAACTTCCTGCTTGGAGCTCTCTCTAGGCTGTTCGCTCTCTGTCGTCTCTTTGTTTTTCTGATTGCCTCACTCTCCAAGAGCCATCCTGGCTGTCTTTCCCAATCGCTGTGTGGATAACTGCTCCTGAGTGCTGACTTGGCTTCCAAGCTGCAGACTCACTAGTCCTGTGGATATCCTCCTGGGCATCTTATAGCTTCACCATTTCCCAAACCCAGCTGGCTCCTCCTTCTGTCTCCACCGTGAGGTGGGAGTTCTTGGCCTCCCACATGACACTGGAGCGCCAGCTTTTATCCCCGCCCACCCCACTCCTCTCAATCCATGACACCAAATCCTCCTCGCTCAAAACCTCCCGATTCACCTGCTTCCAGTCCAGCTCCTCATCACGCCTGCCTCCCAGGTTCCCTCCCCTCACTCTACCCCCACTCCCACCCCCACCCCATCAGGGTAGTTTGCTGAACCCAGAGCTCCAGTCCAGCTGCCCCTCACCTTCAGAACAAACCCCAGCTCTGCCTGATCCTCACGTCCTTTCCAGATTGACCCCTTCCCATCTTCCCTATTTTGTTTCTTCACACACTTCCTCTGCCTCTCCACACCCACCCTGCTCTCAATGATACCCTGCCCCACCTCCTTTGCTGGAACATCCCCTCTGCAGAGAATGCTTCTTGCCCACCTCCCCCAAGCTTTCATGTACCTTTTTTTTTTCCCTTAAGAGAAAAAGACCCCTTTTCCACAGACTTTCTGTAACTATACAAGTTAAAACCAGGAAAACTGATGGGGCTAATTGACTAAACCAGGACCCCCTCCTGTGGAGGAGGGAGGGACAGGCTTCTGGGGTGCGAGCAGTGTTTTCTTGTGGGTGATCAAGACCATGATATGTTTGCTTTGTAATTATTTCTTTTCTTTTCAAACTTTAAACTTTTGTATTAGGGTAGAGCCTATTAACAATGTTGTGGTAGTTTCGGGTGAACAGTGTAGGGACTCCACGTACATATACGTGTATCCATTCTCCCCCAAAACCCCATCCAGGCTGCCTCATAACATTAGCAGAGTTCCATGTGCCATACAAAAGGTCCTTGCTGGTTATCCATTTTAAATATAGCAATATGTACTATAATTATTTCTTAAACTGTACATTTGTTTTATGCATTTAAAACGTATATTTTATGGTAGATAGGTAGATAGATATAGACCTTTTTTTTTTTTTTTCCTTTTTAAGAGGTAAATCCAAGAACCATTAGGACCCAGGCTGCCTCAGAAGCTGGCACTGCATCTGGGTCAGAACCGTGAAGGGCTCCCAGAACTGGAAGATGCATTATGGCTGCAATTTCTCTCCAGTACTCCTAAGAGGTCCCTTTCACAGCATCTTCCCAGGTTTGGCAGAGAGCAGTTCTCCTGGATGATGGTGTCCTGGAGCTTTAAGTGGCTGTGACTTACACAGCTGGGGAGCTGAGACCAAAACTGGTCCCACTTGCTTTGTTTCCAGTTTGTCCTCCTGCTCTGACTCTGCCGGATGACTAGAGGGGGCTGAATGCTCTAGGGGTGTAGATGAGGCAGCCCCCATGTATTGATAGCTTTTAGGACATGGAGCAAACCCCACTTCTTCAAGAAGGCCACCCAGACCCAGTGACCCAATCTCCCTCTTTCCCAGGTCCGCATAGCATTTTGTGTGTACCCTTTCCACAGCCTACTGTGGCACTTTGGCTGTAACATTTGCACGTCTTTGTCTCCCATTTAAACCGTTGAACTCTTGCAGAACAGGGCATTTTGTATCAACACAATTGGGTCCAGTAAAGCATTTCTCTTACTTTGTTTGCCATTCATGTTATAATTTATAATATTTAACATTTTAAATGAGATACACTGGCTTTTATAATTTAGATTTGCCCTAAGCAACAATAACAGTGAAATTATGGGTGTTATACTAGTTACATGGAGAAGGTAATGGCAACTCACTCCAGTATTCTTGCCTGGGAAATCCCATGGACAGGGGAGTCTGGTGGGCTACAGTCCATGGGGTCGCAAAGAGTCAGATACTACTGAGCGATTAACACACATGCATACTAGTAATATGTGTTATACACTAGCAAAATCCTACAAGTAATAAATTGTTGGAGATGACCTTAAAAAAAAAAAAATCATTGTGCACCCACAGGTGGTATGCATCTACTTTTTGGGAATCATTGGTTCAACGTGTTTCTCTCTTATGTCTCTGCAACAGGCACCCAGTCAAGTGTGCTTAAGTCGCTCAGTCGTGTCCAACTCTTTGCGACCCCATGAACCAGAGCATGCCAGGCTTCCCTGTCCATCATCAATTCCTGGGGTTCACCCAAACCCATGTCCATTGAGTCAGTCATGCCATCCAACCATCTCATCCTCTGTCGTTCCCTTCTCCTCCTGCCCTCAATCTTTCCAAGCATCAGGATCTTTTCAAATGAGTCAAATCTTCACATCAGGTGGCCAAAGTATTGGAGTTTCAGCTTCAACATCAGTCCTTCCAATGAACACCCAGGACTGATCTCCTTTAGGATGGACTGGTTAGATCTCCTTGAAGTCCACGGGACTCTCAAGAGTCTTCTCCAACACCACAGTTCAAAAGCATCAGTTCTTTATAGTCCAACTCTAACATCCGTACATGACCACTGGAAAAACCATAGCCTTGACTAGATGGACCTTTGTTGACAAAGTAATGTCTCTGCTTTTTAATATGCTGTCTAAGTTGGTCATAACTTTCCTTCCAAGGAGTAAGCGTCCTTTAATTGCATGGCTGCAATCACCATCTGCAGTGATTTTGGAGCCCCCCAAAATAAAGTCAGCCACTGTTTCCACTGTTTCCCCTTCTATTGCCATGAAGTGATGGGACCAGATGCCATGATCTTTGTTTTCTGAATGTTGAGCTTTAAGCCAACTTTTTCACTCTCCTCTTTCACTTTCATCAAGAGGCTCTTTAGTTCTTCTTCACTTTCTGCCATAAGGGTGGTGTCATCTGCATATATGAGGTTATTGATATTTCTCCCAGCAATCTTGATTCCAGCTTGTGCTTCCTCCAGCCCAGCATTTCTCATGATTTACTCTGCATAGAAGTTAAATAAGCAGGGTGACAATATACAGCCTTGACGTACTCCTTTTCCTATTTGCAACCAGTCTGTTGTTCCATGTCCAGTTCTAACTGTTGCTTCCTGACCTGCATACAAGTTTCTCAAGAGGCAGGTCAGGTGGTCTGGTATTCCCATCTTTTGGAGAATTTTCCAGTTTATTGTGATCCATGCAGTCAAAGGCTTTGGCATAGTCAATAAAGCAGAAATAGATGTTTTTCCAGAACGCTCTTGCTTTTTCCACAATCCAGCAGATGTTAGCAATTTGATCTCTGGTTCTACTGCCTTTTCCAAAACCAGCTTGAACATAGGGAATTTCATGGTTCATGTATTGCTGAAGCCTGGCTTGGAGAATTTTGAGCATTGCTTTACTAGCATGTGTGATGAGTGCAATTGTGCGGTAGTTTGAGCATTCTTTGGCTTTGCCTTTCTTTGGGAATGGAATGGAAACCAACCTTTTCGAGTCCTGTGGCCACTGCTGAGTTTTCCAAATTTGCTGACATATTGAGTGCAGTACTTTCACAGCATCATCCTTTAGCATTTGAAATAGCTCAACTGAAATTCCATCACTTTCACTAGCTTTGTTCGTAGCGATGCTTTCTAAGGCCGACTTGACTTCACATTCCAGGATGTTTGGCTCTAGGTGAGTGATCATACCATCTTGATTATCTGGGTCATGAAGATCTTTTTTGTAGAGTTCTTCTGTATATTCTTGCCACCTCTTCTTTATATCTTCTGCTTCTGTTAGGTCCATACCATTTCTGCCCTTTATTGAGCCCATCTTTGCATGAAATATTCCCTTGGTATCTCTAATTTTCTTGAGGAGATCTCTAGTCTTTCCCATTCTGTTGTTTTCCTCTGTTTCTTTTCACTGATCACTGAGGAAGGCTTTCTTATCTTTCCTTGCTATTCTTTGGAACTCTGCATTCAGATGCTTATATCTTTCCTTTTCTCCTTTGCTTTTTGCTTCTCTTCTTTATGTTCCTCATTAACAGAAGATGAAAGTAGAAAAGATGTTTTTAAAAAATAAGCCAAGACACATAGAAGAAGATAGATAAATCTATAAAAGCAAACTGCTATAAAGTCACTAAAACCAAATAAAGATTTTTTTTAAGGATATCCATAAAGATCCATTACAGACTATAAAATTAAAAGGGATTTTAAATTTTATTTAACAGCTACTCTAATAGTGCTTGTTATATGACAAGCTCTATTTCACCTGCTTTACGAAAAGCAGTCTTCACAGAATGTTGTTTTTGTTCAGTTGCTCAGTCGTGTCCGACTCTTTGGGACCTCATGGACTGCAGTACACCAGGTTTCCCTGTCCTTCACTACCTCCCGGAGTTTGCTCAAACTCATGTCCACTGAGTCAGTGATACCATCCAACCATCTTTTCCTCTGTAGCCTACCTCTTCTCCTGCCCTCAAGCTTTCCCAGCATCAGGGTCTTTTCCGTTCATAGAATGTAGGTGCTGTTTTTGCTATCACTATTTAAATGACATGTTCTGTGCTGTGCTTAGTCTCTTAGTCATGTCTGACTCTTTGTGACCCCATGGACTATAACACGCCAAGCTCCTCTGTCTGTGGGGATTCTCCAGGCAAGAATACTGGAGTGGGTTGCCATGCCCTCCTCCAGAGGATCTTCCCAACCCAGGGATCGAACCCATGTCTCTTACATTGCAGGTAGATTCTTTACAATCTGAGCCACCAGGGAAGCCCTTAAATGACATACCTGGGTTCAAATCCAAATACCATGCCTTTTTCGTAGGTTAAACAAACAGTCCTAAAGGGGGTGCAGAGAAAAAAGTTCTTCCACTTTGACCCTCATGCCCCCTCCCCCAGGACCACCTCTGTCATCACGGTCTTGTGTGTATTTGCAAAAATATTCTGTGAATGTGCTTCCTTTGGATGTAGCAGATGTAGCTTGTTATTTTTAATGAGTAAAAAATAAATTATTAAATTTCTCATTAAGCTTATTTATGGGTGTCAAACTGCCCAGGGAGCCAGTATTTTCCTTTGGAGGAATAGACGTAATCATCTAGAAGATAAGTTTATATTTTCTCTTTCCAGAAGAAGTACATGAGCATCATTCCTTCTGTTGCTTTTATTTTCAACCACTATTTTTAAGTAATCTAAGGGAAAAAGTGGACATCTAATTCACATAATCTTTGTATTTGTGAACTCATTTGGCAAAGGTTGAGTGTTGATTTTGAATTAGGTGATAAGGAGCAGGGATGAAAGAAACAGCATTTGTCCTGAAAGATTTCCAAACTGGTGTGGAAGGCAGAGGTCCCAGAGAAGAGGGCTGGGGTAGGGAATGTTGGGGTTATGGGGTTGCAGGAGAGGGCTACCAACCCAGCTAGGGCCAGAGGAAAAGTTTCCTGCAAGAGGGGCCTTTCATCTGTGTCTGGAGGGGCCGGTGAGAGTCAGCCAGGTGGAAGAGGAGATAAGGGAATTCCATGCAGAGGCAACAGAAAGGCAAAAACTTAGAGGGGAAAAGAAACATGGCCAGTTTGCGTCTGGGTGCAAGCATTGCTGCCAACACCCAGGGTGGTGTGGGTGTCAGGAGGTAAGGGTGAAAGGATGCAGGGATCTCAAAGGAGGTCAGAATATCGGACTAAAGGCGGGTTGGAGCGGACAGGATGGAAAAGTGTTACCCCTGGACCCGTGACAAGTTGGGTATGGTGGAGAGGGACAGCAGGAGGGGTGGAAGGTTGTTCTCAGGGCTGTAGGGGACTCTAGGAGGAGCAACAAGGCTGAGGTGGGGGGGAACAGTGCACTTGAATTGTGGGTGAGGAGTGGGAGGTGCCTGCTTGATGGCTGGGGAGGGGGCAGCGGGGTGAGGGGCAGGGGGGAGGCTGGTGCCTTTACAGGTCTGGAACTCCGAGGGGTACAGGCTTGAGAATCAGCTTATGACGGATGAGGGAAAAGGGAGGGAGACTGAAGAGCAGAAGCCTGGAAACAATGGCATTTAGCACCAGATGGGAAGAGGGGTTCAGGGCAGAAACTGAGGGGGCAGCAGGGGAGGTGACCGGGACCCCAAAGGAGGCAGGGAGGCGAGGAAGGCAGAACGGCTCCCAGCTTCCGGCTGTCAGGTTTGGCAGCTAGGAATCTGTGGCCTGGGAAGAGCAGCGTCCATGGGTGTTGGGTGGGGCCATGCTGCTGGGGGTGGGGGAGGCGGGGGCGGGCAGGATGGAAGGAGAAGCAGGGACTGCTGTGGAGAAGATGGGCGGGGGCTGCAGTGGATGTGGGCTGAGGCGGAGAGCCTCTTGCTTGTTTCAGAAGATAGAGAGTAGTAATGACAGCTACCGTTTATTGGCTCCTCAACTGTTACTGTTTTAAGTGCCCTAAATGTGTTATTTAATTTAATCCTTTCAACAGTCCTTTGGGGGCAGGTAGTATTATTTGGAGAAGGCAATGGCACCCCATTCCAGTACTCTTGCCTGGAGAATCCCAGGGACGGGGGAGCCTGGTGGGCTGCCGTCTCTGGGGTCTCACAGAGTCGGACACGACTGAAGCGACTTCGCAGCAGCAGCGGCAGTATTAATTATTTCTATTTTACAGATAAGGAAACTGAGGAGCAGAAAAATTAAGTCACCTGCCCAGGGCCATACAGGTAGCAAGTACAAGTTCCCAGGCAGAGTGGGTACAGAGATTGTAAGAAGCTCAAGAAATTTATTTTTACTGAGGGAAACTAGCCAGTGGAAAGGAAAAGATCAAAAGTTTGTGAGAAAGAAGGGAGATCTATTGATGGGGGAAGACCCCGCCCCTCCACCGCCCTCCCCCAGGAGAAGGTGAGAGGGGACAAAGGCTCCTCCTGGTCAGGGGGAGGGAGAGGTGGGATTGAGGGGGTTGTTGGAGTGCTTGTGTGGGGTAGCGAGGGCTGGCCATAGGGATGGGGGACCTGCTTGGAGTGAAAGGAGAGATGCAAGGTTCTGAGTTTATTCAGTGCCTGACTATTCTCACTACTCACTACTATGCTTGCTCCTTGGAAGAAAAGTTTTGACTAACCTAGACAGCATACTTTTCAGCAGAGACATTACTTTGCCAGCAAATGTCCATCTAGTCAAGGCTATGGTTTTTCTAGTGGTCATGTATGGATGTGAGAGTTGGACTATAAAGAAAGCTGAGCACCGCAGAATTGATGCTTTTGAACTATGGTGTTGGAGAAGACTCTTGAGAGTCCCGTGGGCTGCAAGGAGATCCAACCAGTCCATCCTAAAGGAAATCAGACCTGAATATTCATTGGAAGGACTGATGTTGAAGCTGAAACTCCAATTGTTTGGCCACCTGATGCAAAGAGCTGACTCATTTGCAAAGACCCTGATGCTGGGAAAGATAGAAAGCAGGAGGAGAAGGGGACAACAGAGGATGAGATGGTTGGATGGCATCACCAACTCAATGGACATGAGTTTGAGTAAACTCCGGGAGTTGGTGATAGATAGGGAGGCCTGGCATGCTGCAGTCCATGGGGTCACAAAGAGTCAGACACGGCTGAGTGACTGAACTGAACTGAATTGAACTGATTCTACCAAGTTAAAAAAGAAAATCCAGTCTTGTCTTGAATTGTCCATTTGATTCTATTTCTTGTTTAGACTTGTTCAGTGTTTTTCAGACCCTGACAGAGGTCTCTCTTGGGATTTCTACGTCCTTTGTAATATCACTTTAAATTCTGTTACTGTTTCTTGGCTTACTCATGCATTTCTGGAATTAGGTTATCAGTGTTTTGCAAAACAAGTCAAGAACTGTCTTCCCAGGTCACATCTGTACCTGATGTGGCCTCATGTCGTGTCTCAATTTACACTGTATCTCAGAGACTATAAAAGCACCAAACATGCAGATTTATCAGAAAGCCTATGCCTTAATTTATTTTTATGGGCTCTTCTCAGTACTTTTTGCTAAAGGAGTTTAAATTATGTAAAAACAAAGTTTTTACAGACTATAACCAGATTTAGTTCTAAAACCCACCCATATCTTCATAGTGGTCAACAGAGAAGAGATATACAGACTTTAGTTTTTTAATGTGATTTGCATTTTTGAAAGCAAACACCTTGGTGGTAGTCTAAAAGGTTGCCTTTCATGTGTCAAAACCTGGAAGGTAAAGAAATACTGAATTTTTATAAGAAATCACTTGGAAACTGTCGTTCAGTTCAGTTCAGTTCAGTCGCTCGGTCGTGTCTGACTCTTTGCGACCCCATGAATTGCAGCACGCCAGGCCTCCCTGTCCATCACCAACTCCCGGAGTTCACTCAGACTCACGTCCATCGAGTCGGTGATGCCATCCAGCCATCTCATCCTCTGTTGGCCCCTTCTCCTCCTGCTCCCAATCCCTCCCAGCATCAGAGTCTTTTCCAATGAGTCTAGTCTTCACATGAGGTGGCCAAAGTATTGGAGTTTCAGCTTTAGTATCATTCCTTCCAAAGAAATCCCAGGGTTGATCTCCTTCTGAATGGACTGGCTGGATCGCCTTTCAGTCCAAGGGGCTCTCAAGAGTCTTCTCCAACACCACAGTTCAAAAGCATCAATTCTTCAGTGCTCAGCCTTCTTCACAGTCCAACTCTCACATCCATACATGACCACTGGAAAAACCATAGCCTTGACTAGTGGACCTTTGTTGGCAAAGTAATGTCTCTGCTTTTCAATATGCTATCTAGGTTGGTCATAACTTTCCTTCCAAGGAGTAAGCGTCTTAATTTCATGGCTGCAGTCACCATCTGCAGTGATTTTGGAGCCCCCCAAAATAAAGTCTGCCACTGTTTCCACTGTTTCCCCATCTATTTCCCATGAAGTGATGTTCCCCCCACACAAAGTAGCAGCTAGTTTCCATTGCCTCTGTTTTGTTTCCCCCTAAATGCTACAGATTTTGGTTCATTGAACTGTTCATTGGTGCATGCATGCATTTATTCAGTCCCCACCATTTACTTATAGCGTGTCCATTATTGCGGGCAGGAGCAGGGTTGACTAAGACAATCCCTGACCATCAAGTCCAAATCCAAGATGCTGGGTTCTCCCATGAGGCTCTGGAGCCTGGCAAGCCAGGGCAGGGAGTTTTTTTTCTTCAGTGTAGCTCCTAGGACTGTGCCTACAAGAGTAATAATGCAGGCAGTAACTGGGATTTATTGAGTAGGTGCTCCATGGTGGTTGATGAATGATCAGATTAAGCTTAGTCAACTAATTAAAAGTAACCAAAAAGGTCATCAGTTCAGTTCAGTCGCTCAGTCGTGTCTGACTCTTTGTGACCCCATGAATTGTAGCACGCCAGGCCTTCCTGTCCATCACCAACTACCGGAATTCAAAAAGGTCTTACTGAGAAACAAAAATGCCAGCTGTTATGTCAATTTCAATTCTATTGCCCTCTGAACAAAGTTCAGAAATGATTATTCTCTGAAGAGCACATTTCTTTCTGGATGTGTCACTTTTGTTTTTTTTTGCTTCCTTCTAGTTGCTTGTTGGCACTTTGGCCTTAGTGAGTGGAGTTCTAACATTCTTGCTTCCGGAAACCCTCAGGAGGCCTCTGACAACTACTTGGGAAGAGACTGAAAAGGAGAGCAGTTCAGGCAAATTACTTTCCACAACCAGTAATACTGTGTTAGAAAATGTCACAGTGGAGAACTCTGAGGATTCTAGTCTTAATAAATAAACGGGCCAGAAGTGCTATCCAGCACCCAAAATATTGTTTAATGCTTTTGTATTAGAGGAACATTATTCTCATCTCCTACATGTCATGTATATGTGTCTTTTTAAAGTTTTTGTAAGAAAGTTTTGAAACAGTTGTTTTGTAAAAGTAGAAGAAATAAAACACAGGATGAGAATTCTGTTTTTTTTATACTGCTTTCTTACTGCCACAAAATACTTTTCCGTGTTTGTTCTTCTGTGTCATTAATTCTTGCAGGACTGAGGGACTGCTACACGGCTCCCTTCAGTATTGGGACCCCCTCCCCCCAACACCTGGACTGTTGACTGGGAGGAGGGGGCATGTGAGAGTGTGTTTCTTTTGACAAAACCACTTGCTGATTCTATTTATGATATTCCTTCCTCTCTTAGGAGAATCATAGCTCTAAATTCAAGTCTTATTAAAAATGCTCCATCAAAAAGCACTTGTCTAACTATAAAAACTATAGTTATCTTGCTTTCCAGCACCCCGAAGGCTTGAATGTACAGACAAATGTACTTACGTTTGGTCTACTTAAGGGACTCACACTTGGTAGGGGCCAGGAGTGAGTTTCCTTGTCTGAATTTCCTATTTTTCCTAAATTTACCGATTTCTCCCCATAGGTCTCATTCCTTGTGCATAGAAGCTGTGGCATTTTGGTGTTACAAAAGTATTGCAAATTTTTTTAACTTTCTAGATCATCTAGGAAATTGACATCTGGATGTGTTCCCAATATAAAATAATTTTTAAGTATTGTTACCTTTTAAAAATAATTTATAGAAAGGTTTTACTTTCTTTTAAACTAATAAATTTTGTTTCCTTAGCTTCACTTATATTTTGCAAAAACAGTGTAAGATCCTAAACATTTCAACTGCAGAAATATGGCATATGGTATTATCTATTATAGGAGTATGCATTCCATATAAGTTGCACATAGGTTTGGGGTATTTTCTTTACTTGGGTTTCATCAGAAGTTCGTAATTTTTGTTTTCTTTGCTCTTGAAATTTAGCTGTTGGATACATCTTATGTCCAGTATATTAAAATTAAGGAAGCATTAGTGTTATCTGTAGAGGCAAGTGAAAGAAAGATTATGACAATTGTAAAGGAGTACGTCAAGGCTGTATATTGTCACCCTACTTATTTAACTTATATGCAGAATACATCATGAGAAACGCTGGGCTGGAGGAAGCACAAGATGGAATCAAGATTGCCGGGAGAAATATCAATAATCTCAGATATGCAGATGACACCACCCTTATGGCAGAAAGTGAAGAGGAACTAAAGAGCCTCTTGATGAAAGTGAAAGAGGAGAGTGAAAAAGTTGGCTTAAATCTCAACATTCAGAAAACTAAGATATGGCATCCGTTCCCATCACTTCATGGCAATAGATGGGGAAACAGTGGAAACAGTGTCAGACTTTCTTTTTGGGGCTCCAAAATCACTGCAGATGGTGATTGCAGCCATGAAATTAAAGGACGCTTACTCCTTGGAAGGAAAGTTATGACCAACCTAGATAGCATATTAAAAAGCAGAGACATTACTTTGCCAACAAAGGTTCGTCTAGTCAAGGCTATGTGCCGGGGTCCAGCCCCAGCAGGATCCAGGGTTACCCTCAGGATGACAGCGTCGGGAATAAGAGAGAAAGAGAGAGAGAGAGAAAGAATGACACGGGGAGACCAAGCTTCGGTGAACGAGGCCCATAACTTTATTTTCAAAAGGAACTTTTATACCTTGACTTGTACATAGAGGGAAATGAAAGATGCAAAGTCATACAGAGTCAGCCCAAACATTACATCTGTTTTGTCTTTATCGAAACCAGGATTTTTTCTGCATACCTTTCCCATAAACAATGTTGTGTACATTATCTTCTGGCCTTGGAGGCCTGTGGACATTTTATGACTCTTTTTTGATAAAAGCTGCTCAATAAGAAAACTTATTTTCCCTTGAAGTGTTTTTTCTTTATATTTCTAATCTATGTCAGCCTCAGAAAGTGCTAAACAGAGTTACATTCTCAGGGAGCAAAGGTGCAGTGAGTTACAACAAAGAACCAATTAGCTCAAAGGTCTGATGTGGTTAATTCCAAGGTTGCTACTTGTTTTTCTTACATTCCAACTATGTTAACCAATACACTCCCAGGTGCACAATGGATAAGAGATATGGGAACTTGGCAGCAAGCATTGGCTCAACAATGAAATCCTACACCAGCACTACTCTAATAGTTTTTAACTCTTCGAAAGGCTCTATATTTTTAGAATGTTTTAGGCTTCCCGTGTCTCTCATGGTTGGGAGGCTGTGAACAATCACATGCGTAGCTGCAAGAATCTGGATAAACCTGTCAGACAAGCTAAAAGCCATCACAGGGGTTTGAATTGAAACACTCCTATCATGCCCAGGAGACCTATTAACTAAAGCCCTAAGTTGACTTTTTCCAGAGAAAGGTGGTCGGGGATAGCCCCCTGTTAATGTCAGAAGAGTTGGTGAAAGGCACAAAATAGTAAGACAGACAGATTCTGGTTTTGGGGTAGATGCTCGAGCAGATCCAGGGGGTCCCTCGAGTTCTGATCTGCCTTGCTTGTCAGATCTCTTCCACATGACCTTGTCATGGGTGGGATCTCCCGTGGTGGCTCCCGGCAGCTATGGTTTTTCCCGTGGTCAAGTATGGATATGAGAGTTGGACTATAAAGAAAGCTGAGCGCCGAAGAAATGATGCTTTTGAACTGTGGTGTTGGAGAAGACTCTTGAGAGTCCCTTAGACTGCAAGGAGATCCAACCAGTCCATCCTAAAGGAGATCAGTCCTGGGTGTTCATTGGAAGGACTGATGTTGAAGTTGCAACTCCAGTACTTTGGCCACCTGATGAGAAGAGCTGACTCATTGGAAAAAACCCTGATGCTTGGAAAGATTGAGGGCAGGAGAAGAAGGGGACGACAGAGGATGAGATGGTTGGATGGCATCACCGACTCAATGGACATGGGTTTGGGTGGACTCTGGGAATTGGTGATGGACAGGGAGGCCTGGTGTGCTGCGCTTCATGGGGTCGCAAAGAGTCGGACACCACTGAGCGATGGAACTGAACTGAACTGAGAGATACTGTAGTTTAAAAAAAAGGGATTTGACTTGAGTTATTTAGACTTTTTATATTAATTCAGTTCCCTGGATAATCACTCAATTATTCACTTGGCCTTTCTGCTTGTAAAATAAGAATAAAAAACTTTTTTTCCTTTTGTGAAAGAAAAGAAAAAACAGATAGGAGGATATGAGAAGAAAGGAGGAAGACATTTTATAATCCTTTCTGTCATCTTATTTTGTCTCCCTTTCTTTTATTCCTTCAAACTCAGCCTGTTCTACTGTCATTTAGTTTTCATTTTAGTTAATATTTGATATTTTATTGACTTTCTTTTTTTGTTCTGGGTTAGTTTTCTAGGTAAAGTACCACAGACAAGGTGATTTAAACAATGGAAATTTATTTCTCACAGTTTTAGAGGTTGGAACTCCAAGATTAAGGTGTTGCCAAGGTAAATTTCGCTCTGAGGCTTCTTCTCTTGGCTTGCAGGCAGCCACCGTCTGGCTGCGTGCTCCTATGACCTCTTTTGCTCTTGCAGAGAAGAGTGACGGAGGGTGGTGGGGGAGATAGAGCAGGTGTTTTGTTGCCCCACCTTATAAGGGTACTAATCCCCACTCTCATTACCTCGTTGAATTCTACATTTCGTCCATAATACTCATGTGTGTGTTTGGTGTATGCACACAAAGTCACTTCAGTCATGTCCGACTCTGCGTCCCTATGGAACGTAGCCCCACCAGGCTCCTCTGTCCATGAGATTCTCCAGGCAAGAATTCTGGAGTGGGTAGCCATGCCCTCCTCCATGGGATCTTCCAGACCTAGGGATCGAACCTGTAGCTCCTGCGCCTCCTGCATTGCAGGCAGATTCTTTACCTTTGAGCCACCAATGTCCAGTCCAAAAAAAACCCATCACATTTTGCACTGGCAGTGGATGCAGGGAATATAGGCTTGGGGCTCCCAGCCCAGTGATGGCAGTGACTGATCTCTGGGTAATTTCTCCTCCATTTATTCCACCAATCCTTCCTATACTTTTGTAGCTAATGCCCTATATTCAATTTCTCCTTACTTGAAATATCTTAGAGTTTTCTGTTTTCCTATTTTCTAATTACTTTCTACTGCTTATTGCATAACATAAAGGAAGGTGCTTGTATGTTACTGTCTCAACCTTCATAAAAAGTGTTACTAACTCCAAAGGAAAAGAAAACACACAGCATAACAATTCACACATATTAGTCATAGAGAAAGCCAAACACACTTTGTTCCTCTAGCATTTCTTAATATGTACAGCTTTCTGATTTTATACTTAAAAAAGAATAATGTTGTATGTCTGTAATAACGTGTGCTCAGTTGTGTCCGACTCTTTGTGACCTCATGAACTGTAGCCCACCAGGCTCCTCTGTGCGTGGAATTTTCCAGGCAAGAATACTGGAGCGGGTTGCCATTTCCTACTGTAGATGTTTATAATCGTTGGAACCTGGCTGTGTATGTAGCACATCACATCTATCTCTGGTTGTAAACATTTCAAGGAGCACTTTACCACAGACTTGGAAAGCTCAGAGAAGAGCCCACATACTAGTAGGTAAACTTCAGGCAGGTGACCTCATTACCAATGGAGGCATGTGGATAAAACACAAAACAAAGTAAACCTGGCCATCAGCCTTCTCACTTGGGCAAATCAATTTCTCTCTGCTTCGGTATTTTCATTAGAAAATTCGGGATCATATTAAAACGTCACTTCTTTATCCACATATCTCCACTGCCCCTTACATGTCATTGCCTGTTGAGGTCAAGTCGATGCATGGACCACAGTTATGCTGAACTGGTAATAAGGTCACCAGAGATACTATATATCTACATCATTTAATGCCACATTGCACAGCCCAGATACTGTACTGTGCCGTTTCTCCATGTGCTTTGTATGATTCCACCATGCTGTCAAGGAGTGTGGCGGGCGTCCTGTCCAGCCTTGGTCTTGGCCAGTCAGCATTTGGAGCCTGTCATGCTGTCCCTGTTCTGAATCAATTGTGTCCTACAATATACATTTCTCCCTTGAGGACTCGCAGTTTAGATGGTTCTGGTGGTAGTTTCGGCCCGTAATAGCTGCAGTGAAGACTTGTGTGCTCAGTCACTTCAGTTGTGTCCAACTCTTTGTGACCCTGTGGACTGTAGCCCACCAGGTTCCTCTGTCCATGGGATTTTCCAGGCAAGAATACTGGAGTGGGTTGACATTTCCTTCTCCAGGAGATTTTCCCGACTGAGGGATTGAACCTGCATCTCCTGCATTGCAGACAGGTTCTTTACCCACTAAGCTGGGACGCCTGCAGGGAAAATTTGCTGTGAGGCCAGTAAAGCACAAATTTCAGACTTAATTCCCTCACTTGCACACGCTTTTGAGAAAGACCTTAGCAATCATTTGGTCGTAAATCTTGGTAAATTTTATAAATTTTGCAAAAGTAATATATAGTAACTGCAATCAGTGAAGACTGCTATCTCTTTCCACTCTTTTCCTTCTGTAATAGGTCATCTCTATCAGATGGCATCAAAGTGGTCACAGGCATTTTTTTCTTTAATGATTTTGTGTATAGACATAAAAGAGAGCTTTTAAAACTGTAGAACTTCAGACCCCTCAAAAGCTGAATCTGTCCTCCTCCCCCCACCCCTCCAATCTTTGTTAAAAGCTATGTTGTTAGGTGTAAGTTCATATTAAAAATATACTCTGAATGTATTTAATTGAATGGTAGGTTCTGAGGGACTGACTTGTCCCCTTTTGATCGGTCTTATCAAGTATAAACTTACCACATACTCAATACAAAGAGTTCATTCTATAAAATGGCAATATGCAAAGAGGGTTACTTAGATTCTTGTGGGTGGTTAAGAGGAACTTTTCTTATTTAAGATTGTGAATGCTGACTTAGAAGCCACGGTAACTATGGCTAACGATGGTTACTCCTCCAACTGAGTGTCTGGGAGTTGTAGGTGTTCATGTCTTATCTGAATTTTCCAGAAGTCAGTAACGACTGCTCATTTTATCTCTGAAGTCCACACTGCACCAGTATATGATGACAATTTCTAGTTCCCTAAAGTAACTCCATCCTCTTCATTCATTCCCTGCCTCTCCCTGGGCCCACCTACCCCATTAGGGACCAAATGCCAGAGATTTTCTTGGATGTACAGTTAAGCCTTAAAAATCTTATTTATAAGGAAGAAAGAGTTCAATCATAGACTCTGCTTTCCTTCTGTGTCCAAGTCAGAGCTAAGCCAATGTATCAGAGGCTTGAATCTCCCTAAACTCACCCCTTCCATGCTTTCCTGCCCTAATCTGCAGCCATACAAGGCTGAATCCCTGGTCCCATGAGCCTCACTTCCTCAATAGCCTCCAAAGAATTGAAGTTCTCTTGGCTTAAAGGCCTTGATTTCCTGGAAAACTAACACACCAGCAAGGCTAACATGTCTCAAGCAGTGCAGGAGGAACTGGTGGGCAGGGAGGCCCCCAACACGCTGCACAGATGAAGCTCCGGCGACCTCCAGAGCCCAAAGTACATTTGGGCTGAAAAACTGTTGGGCAGGAGTGTGAAGCTGACCTCACCTACAGTCTCAGGGAGATCACATCACCCCCTGGACCTCAGCCCCTTGGCATCCGCATGTCTGTGAGTCTATTTCTGTTCTGTAGATAAGTTCATTTGTGTCATGCTTTAGATTCCACACAAGTTATTTTGTATGATGTTTGTCTTTTTCTAACTCACTTTGTTTAGTATGATAATCTCTAGGTCAATCCATGTTGCCGCAAATGGTGTTATTTCATTCTTTTGGCGGAGTGGTATTCTATTGTATATATGTACCGCATCTTCTTTATTCACTCCTCTGTCACCGGACATTTGGGTTGCTTCCATGTCTTGGGTATTGAAAATAGTGCTGCTATGAATACAGGGGTAAATGTATCTCTTTAAATTATAGTTTGTCTGGATATATGCCCAGGAGTGGGATTGCTGGATCATAAGGCTACTCTACTCTTAGTGTTTAGAGACTCTTCCATACTGTTCTCCCTGGTGGCTGCACCAGTTTACATTCCCGTCAATAGTGTAGGAGGGTTCCCTTTTCCCACACCCTCTCCAGCATTGGTTATTTGTAGAAGGAATTTTGAGCAGGTGCTCAAAAAATTTATTTCATTTCTATTTTCAGATGGGGAAAATGAAACTCAGAAGGTGGCTTGTTCAAGGTAAAACAGACAGGTCTCCTGATACCAAAGTACGTGCTTTTGTTAAGAATTTGAACCTTGGAATCTAACACTCATATGAAATTTTGCCACTAAAGAGACTTTGAGACTGTCCTTAGTCTTTTGGAGCCTCTATTTGCTCATCTATAGAATGGGAGTACTATTAATAATACCTCACAGGCTGATTGTGTTATATGGTGTCATGCATGTGTCTGGCAAAGGGTTAATGCTAAATACATATTAGTTACAACATTATTATCACTATTTCGACACTTCAAACTGCTTCCCTGTAAACAAACCTGTTGACTGTAAAGTGTCTACTGCACATGGACACTCAGCAAATATTTGAATACATGGGCAAAAACAATCATTTGATTCTTATCCTAGATTACCTTCTGAATCATTTTTCCAGCTGCAATCAGGTCATCAACTTGATGATCAACAAACATTATTCTGCCCTCACGCTCCACCCTCCCCTCACTCCCCCTGCACCAGCTGACCCAGCAGAGCCAGGCACCAGCGGGAGAGGGCAGCCAACACTGCTGGGGAAAACAGTGTCTGCTTCTAGTCGGGACTTGCTGGAATCTGGACAGGTTCACCCCTTATTTGCCACGCTTACAAATCAGCTGGAGAAATACCAGATATGTGGCAAGGCAGAGGGTTTGTAAACTAGAAAGAGAAGGGCTGCTAAGCGTGGACCAGCCAGGGGACAGGCAGAGCTGCAGTTCCACGGGCGAGAGGAGGTCAATTGCTCATTTCTCTGGAGAATAAGTGACAGAGACACAGGCGAATGGGCCAATGGAGGTTCAGCATAGAGGGAATGTCCTTAACAAACTCCCCAATGGGAAGCAGTTTTGCTTTTCCTGGCCCTCAGGGCGCTAGACCAGCCACTAGCTGGGAAAACAAGCACTGGTGCCAGAGCCTTCTGTGGGTTCCAAGGCTGCTTTTTCAGAGACAGGTACTTGAATCCTCCCTGCTTTCGGCTCAGGGGTGGTTCTGGACCTACTCCATGAGTTTGGGGTGTGTCTCCGTGGGGTCAGGTGACAGTGATTCACAGGTCACTGGGCCAGAAAGTACCTACCTTGCTGGGTCATTTTTTCTTTCCTGGTAGCTGGATATTCTCAGCCACGGGTTACTTTCCCTCTCAATTTATTTGAGCTATTTTAAGAAAGTTTCTGGGAAGGGGAGGCCATTGTGAAATAAGAAAGCTGGTAAGGGGACAGGTGTCTGCCTTCTGCCTCTGGGGGACATGCACGGGGCTACGCTCCAAAAGCTTGCCCCTCACATGTGGGTCTGATGCTTGCCCGGGACCCGTCTCTTCCCTCTGCCCTGGCAATCCTGTTCTTTCTCAGCTAGCCAGCCCACTGGGGAGCAATCAGATAAACATATGGCTGAGGAAACCGCATAGTGCCTGAGAAACCAAAATAACATGCACTAAACCACATTGGAAGACTCTGATATCTCTCAGTGCCAGAGACCTTCAGAGAGAGAAAAGAGCACTGACTGCCTTTGCGCTGCTCACGGTGAAGGAGCCACCCAGCACCCTCCTGAGAAAAGGTGAATTTTATGTGCAGGTGGCCATGATTTGTACCACGTGACCTGATGCCCTGGCTATTGCTGATTGGATAACGACGGGAAATCATGCCAAGGAAGATTTAGAGCCTCTCTCAGCCCGATAAACTGGGCTGGGGCTAGAGCTTTGTTTAATAGGGATGATGACGACCAACTGGACTAATTGCATTTTTTTCTCTCTGGAGTTCCACCTGAGACCTATTAGGGGAAGTTAGCAAGAACCAGAAGTGGAAAGATAAGCAGGGAAGCATAGGAGGACTTGGGTGCTGACAGTGGACAGGGCTCAGTGGACTCCTGCTGCTAAGAGGTGAGGGGTTGGGAGGGCTTTGAGCCCTCATCAGTCCTCTGGTTTCTACCCTGGGAAGAGAGTATCAGGATGCCCAGCCCAGGCCCTGGACATCTGTCTCCTGTATTTCCATAGGGACTCTCAGAAGAAGTCTCCTTTATGAGACAACCTCAGTGCATCCCTTATTTACCACCTGCAAGAGCTAATAAAAAACTCTCGTGGCCTGGCTTAGAGATGAAGGAGTTGAGGCAAGGAGCCCATGGTCGTGCCCCAGGTTATAGAATCAGAACTCAAATCTGTGAAGGAATCCAGGCTCCTTATCTGGAAAGCCTGCTCTTAGAGGGTGAGATTTGAGGACTGGAATGTTGGAGAGAGTGGAGGGTTGGGGTGTGGGTGAGGGGGGTTGGTTTCCAGTTAAGAGTGAAGAGCAGGAGAGGAGATGTTGGGTTCGGTGGTTCAGACCTGGTGTCACATCGTTACAATTAAAAAGCAGTTTGTAAACAGTAAGAGCTGAGTTCTAAATTGCCTGTGAGCCACGCCCTCTCAGTGGCTGCTCCTCAGGAGGTCTCTGGGAGCAGACGCAGCAGTCCTGCTGCTCTCGTCCACCTCGCTGACTTCACCAACCTTCCCTTGGCCGTGCCCACAGGGAAGGTGCTTTAGGAATCAGCAGAAATCTCCTCCCAAATGCAGACGTACTTGCCTGTCCTGTGTTCTCAAGACAACTCCAGGCTGGTTTGGGGCTAATGTCTAAACTCCATGGAGACCTGCTTGCCCTCACTTTTAATGGGAAGAGAGCTCACAGGAGCTTTCTTTATCCCATGAGAAATGCTGGCAGGAAAGGTCAGATTTGAAGAGGCTGTGGACCTAGGGAAAGAACTCTCAGGGCCAAACTTTGTTCTGGATGGAATAATTCTTTTTTTTTTTTTTTTTTTTTTTGGCCATGCTGCATGGCTTGCAGCATCTTAGTTCCACAACCATGAATTGAACCCATGTCCTCAGCAAGGAAAATATGAAGTCCTAACCACTGGACAATCAGGGAATTCCCAAGGATGGACTAATTCTTAAAACAAGGTTTTGCAGCTCATACTTTGCCTCCTCACAGGCCCATGGATACAGTACGGATTGCAGTTGTGGGGGCTGGCGTGATGGGGCTTTCTACTGCTGTGTGCATTTCCAAAATGGTCCCAGGATGCTCCATTACAGTCATTTCAGACAAATTCACCCCTGAGACCACGAGTGATGTGGCAGCTGGAATGCTTATTCCTCCTACTTATCCAGGTGAGAGAGGGATTTTTGCTTATCTGTCAGATATGATAGATGTGAGATAGAATGGTGTTGATGTTGGTTGACTGCCGTTTACAAAGACAGCTGGACATTTGTGTAAGTGTAACGTGTGCCTTTGACATCTTGTTGGTTCATCTGTTAGGAAAGATTCAGTTATGTTGCAGGATAGAAAGAACCTCCAAATCTTAGCAGCTTAAAAAGCAAAGGTTTATTTTTCTCTCATACTATATGTGGATTGAATATCAGCAAGGGTTCTGTTCAGCACCCAGGGGCCTAAGCTGATGAAGCAGCCACAGTCTTGAAGGTGATCAAGCCTGTAGCTGGGTGGGTGAGAGCTCTGGGGCTCCTGCCTTAGCAATTAAAGGTTCTGATCAGGAAGCAACATTCATCACTTATGATGACAGCTCATTGGCCAGTGCTAGTCACATGCTCCCACTCTTCAGAAGGAAGCCAGGAAGTACAATTCTATAAGGCTCCTAGAAGGCAGACAGACAGAAGCATTTGGTGAACAGCACTAATGGCTGCCACAGTTGGTAACTCTAAATCTTTCCACTGATAACAGTAATAACCATCAAGTCAGAAAATACTTGTAATGGGACTAACATCCTCACTTCTAAGCCAGTATAAAAAAAATTGGTCAATATGTATTCAGGACTAAAAATGCATTAATTTTTAAAAACATGTCCATGCATCTTTTCCATTTTGTATTCTTCATAAGAAATGGGAGGAGGAGGAAACAGAATTTAATAGGAAACAAAACCACTTTGCAACTAATGAAGTTTATACCCACTGTCTCCATTTCCTCATTTCCACTCTCTTTTCTCCCCTTTAATTTTTGTTTTTGTTTTTGCATCAAGGTTATACGAGCACATAGTCTAAGTAGTCAAATGGTTATAAGTTATTATCACCCCCCACCCCCAACTGCCCCAGCAATCTGGACTATGAATTGCCATGTCCATTTAATCCAGAAACTTATGTCTCCAGTCCAAGGTACAGTCTCTGAGTTACCCAACTGCTGACTCCTCCCTCCTGCTATCTCTGCCTCTCTTTCTGGAATTGCTGTTATGCTGGGCCTCCTGGTTGGATCCTCCATACTCTTAGCTTTTTTCTCTTCCTATTTCTATTCCTCTTTTTATTTACTTTCTAGGAGAATTTTCTCAGTTTTTTCTTTTCCCTTGCTGTTGGATTTATTATTTCTCATATAGCATTTTAATATTCCAAAGCTCTTTTTTAGTCTCTAAATTTCCCTGTGTTCTAACATACTATTTATGTTGTATGGTTGCCATCTTATCTTTCTGAAGACACTAGTCATGGTTTTAAAAAAGTTTCTTCTCCCTGCACAGTTTCTGTTGTCTCCAAGTTGTGTTTTTTATTTGATGTGCTCATTTTTCATGTTACAGGTTTTCCTTGGCTTCGTGGTCATCTTTACCTGTCTGTTGACATTTAGGAGCAGGGTCCTGACAGGAGTTTCTGAGCCTTGTATGGCGCTTGTTATCTTGAGGCTCATTGCACTGGGATGGGGGAGCTGTTTGGTTGAGGAACCTCTGATGTCACTGTATTTAGTCTTTCTTCTTGTGTAGGTCATGTTCCCCAGAGAAGAGGCTTTCTGTCTCCTGGCTGGGGTGGGTGAAGGCCTGGCTGGCAGCATTCTAGAAGGAGGAGGAGAAGCGGTCTGGGGTCTTAGCATCCAGTTTGCATGTGTTCCCTTAACACTCTTGTTTTTACTATGGTATCCTGACTTTTGTGCTTAGGGTTCCTACCCCCAAGCCCCCCCCTGTTTCACCTAACAGAGAATAAACCCATCTTCTGCCAGGGTAGGAAGGGCTGTGACCTCAGCACTGCCATCTAGGAACTTGGCTTTGTCAGCAGCAGGTGCTGATGTACCTCCTAGGAGCTGCCTCACAGGAAACAAGCACAGGAGCCTGGTGTGTGTACAGAATGCTAGTTCACTCTGGACACCTTTCTTGTGACCAGAGTCCTGGTGTCCATTTTCCAGGCATTTCCTTGCTGTGTCAGGACCAGGTGAGTGGTGAGAAGGCTGCCCAATAATCATGGAATCATCTTCAAAGAAGGAGGCTTACCTGGGAGATCATTCAGTCCATGGAGGCCCAGCTTACCCTTTGACGGGGTGGTCAGGGCCCCTGGATCAGGGTCTTTCTCTCTAGTGCTGCTGATAGACTTTGGTTTTCTCCCTGAGCTTCTTTTGGACCAGCCCCAGTGATGTCAATACTATATGGGGACCATCCTGTTCCATAGGGTTTTTATAAAGATTAAATGGGTTAATACTTGTAAAGCATTTAGAACAGTGCTGGGACACAGTGTTATGTTGACATTTCCTTTTTTAAAATTAATTTATTTAATTGGAGGCTAGTTACTTTACAATATTGTGGTGGTTTTTGCCATACATTGACATGAATCAGTCATGGGGGCATGTGTCCCCCCATTCTGAACCCACCTCCCTCTTCCCTCCACCCTCTTCCCTGCCCCCTCCCCACCCCATCCCTCTGGGTTGTCCCAGAGCACCGGCTTTGAGTGCCCTGCTTCAGGCATCGAGCTTGCACTGGTCATCTATTTTACATATGGTGATATATGTTTCAGTGCTGTTCTCTCAAATCATCCCACCCTCGCCTTCTCCCACAGAGTCCAAAAGTCTATTCTTTACATCTGTGTCTCTTTTGCTGTCTTGCATATAGGGTCATCATTACCATCTTTCTAAATTCCATACATATGCATTAATATACTATATTGGTGATTTTCTTTCTGACTTACTTCACACTGTATAATAGGCTTCAATTTCATTCACCTCATTAGAACTGACTCAAATGTATTCTTTTTAATAGCTGAGTAATATTCCATTGTGTATATGTACCACAACTTTCTTATCCATTCGTCTGCCAATGGACATCTAGGTTGCTTCCATGTCCTAGCTATTGTAAACAGTGCTGTGATGAACATTGGGGTACACGTGTCTCTTTCAATTCTGGTTTCCTCAGTGTGTATGCCCAGCAGTGGGATTCCTGGGTCATATGGCAGTTCTATTTCCAGTGTTTTAAGGAATCTCCATGCTGTTCTCCATAGTGGCTGTACTAGTTTGCATTCCCACCAACAGTGTAAGAGGGTTCCCTTTTCTCCACACCCTCTCCAGCATTTATTGCCTGTAGACTTTTTGATGGCAGCCATTCTGTATGTCGACATTTTCTACTGTCAATACTGATAGTCTGGCTACAGTTTTCTTTTACCAGCACTTGAACATGAATTAGGTCACCAGATTTGTTTTACTCATCATTGAACTGGGATTGTCTGTTCTTTTGAGATGACTTTTGCAGTGTGTGAGTAGCAGTCACTGTTTTGTGTCTTCAAGTTTGGAGTGGGAAGGGAGGGTACATTTCAATATATCCTCAGATCAGATCAGTCACTCAGTCGTGTCCGACTCTTTGTGACCCCATGAATCGCAGCACGCCAGGCCTCCCTGTCCATCACCAACTCCCAGAGTTCACTGAGACTCACGATTGTTGGGGTGTAATCCATATGAGGTCTAATTCAGTTCTTTGTGGCTTATTTTTTAATTTCCTCCTTATTTCTGAACCATTAGATCCAGTCTGCAGTTTTGAGAATGCATTCACATGGGCACTTATTTAAAGACAATAGCAGAGATCCACTAGTAAAGAAACATTTCCTGGCTCCTGAACAAGTGAATTGCTTTAAAGCCTACTAAGGAAATGCCCCCATTCACTTGGAAACAGGATGCCTCCAGGGGCTTTTCATCTCTACTTTCAGTGAGCTCTAGGGACTTCTCTCCAAGCAAAGCTGACCCAGGATCCTCTGCTCTGCTGCCCTTGTCTGCTCTGTGGCTCCCCTACATTTCAGCCCCTCAGGATTACTGTTCCTCAGTCCCTGTCCTGCCCCTGGATTCTCTTTCATGACCCTCCCTCAGGGTCAGATGGCCAAATACTCCATCCATAGATTTGTCTACGCTTCTGGGTCAGGCTTGCTCTCTGTGCCTACACTGGGCACTATTATTTTGAGGCTTGAACCCTGATCCTGATTTCCTCCCTGGCAGGCCTGGAACCCTTCCAGAAGCTGTGTCCAGGTCCAATCCTGGACAAGGATGCCTGGGGGGTAGGGGACACTGGTCCACAGGACTCTGACAGAGAGGAGGTTCCTGGCGTAGTCCCTGCATACCCCTGGTGACCCCAGGAATGCTGCTCCAAGCTGGTCTGTGATTCCATGGAGGGGGATGGAGGTAATGGCAGCCTTGGATGGGGCTGTAGGGAGCTTAGTTTCACAATGCAGGCCTCCTCTCCTTGTATCAGGAGGGTGAGCAACCTGGGTTTCCCACTCATATGCTGTCTGTTCTTCGACCTGGTTGACCTGGGCTCCAAAGATCTCCCCTTGTCTCCTGCTGTGCTTTCAGCTTCCAGGAAAGAGGCCCTATGTTATTTCTCTCATCATCTCAATGGTGTAGCCAGCTGCTTGCCTCAGCCAGATCAGCTAACGTGGCTCAGGTTGGTTATGGACATTTCTAGGGCCTCTGGAATACGCTGAGTGCCAAAGACCCCTTTGCAGGTGGCCTGTGTATTAGACTTTTCCCTCATTGGTTGATTTCCCCTCTGTTGATTAGTCATTATATGAACTGAATCTGATAGAGCATGTCAACATTCAAAACTTCGGTCATCGTTCACCACAATGTGGTACTTTATCTAAATGTTTCTCCCTGCCTTTTTGGTTTTTGCCAGTTTGTAGAAAGAAGCTTCTCTGAAGCACAGTCATTGTCATCAGTTCCCTTTTTGTTCTGCTTTGCTTTTCTCCACCATCACAGACACACCCATTCAGAAGCAGAAGCAGTGGTTCAAAGAGACCTTTGATCACCTGTTTGCAATAGTCAATTCTGCAGAAGCTGAAGATGCTGGTGTTATTTTGGTGTCTGGGTAAGAGAGGAAATCTGAAATTATTTTGGAATTTAGAATGATCTTAACACACTTTCGAGTTTAACAGAAAATATTACTGAGTACCTGCTGTGAGCACGGGGTAAATGTCTGAGACATAGAGGTAGACTTATCCGCCAGGGCGTAGGCAACATGGATCTGGATCTGGTTTGAGTTCAGGAGAGAGAAGAGGGCTGGAGATGTAGCCTTCTGAATGTTTGGCCTGTAGATGAAAAAAGGGAAGTGGGTGATCTAGTACAGGAGAATTGTTCAGCAAACAATCTTTACATCTTCCACAGGACCTGTGTTGAATGAATCACTTAGAGATATAAATTCCAGTACCTTAATGACCACACCATTAGAAACCATGTATAGCACTCAAATGATTTTCCTTGCTATTTTAGAGCAGCCATGCTTTACAACATTTATTCCTATTGATGTAATGAACCCAATACTTATAAATCCAAAGATATGCCTAGCAGCTATTGATAGTATGATTATAGGCTTCTTATTAACAGCTGATATCATTCCACTTCATCAGCTCCAACCATGACTTAAGGATACAGGGTATGACCCAGCAATCCCACTGCTGGGCATTCACACAGAGAAAACCAGAACTAAAAGAGACACATGTACCCCAGTGTTCATTGCAGCACTGTTTACAATAGCTAGGACATGGAAGCAACCTAGATGTCCATCGGCAGATGAATGGATAATAAAGTTGTGGTACATATACACAATGGACTATTACTCAGCTATTAAAAAGAATGCATTTGAATCAGTTCTTATGAGGTGGATGAAACTGGAGTCTACTTTACAGAGTGAAGTAAGTCAGAAAGAAAAACACCAATACAGTATATTAATGCATATATATGGAATTTAGAAAGATGGTAAGGATGACCCTACGCACGAGACAGTAAAAGAAACACAGATATAAAGAACAGGCTTTTGGCCTCTGTGGGAGAAGGCAAGGGTGGGATGATTTGCAGGAATAGCATTGAAACATGTATATTACCATATGTGAAATAGATTGCCAGTCCAAGTTCAATGCACAAAACAGGGCACTCAAAGCCAATACACTGGGACAACCCAGAGGGATGGGATGGGGGACACATGTATTCCTGTGGATGATTCATGTCAATGTATGGCAAAAAACTCCACAATATTATAAAGTAATTAGCCTCCAATTAAAAAAAAAAGGATACAGGGCTTCACCTAACAAATCCTGGCCTTTCTTATCAATGACTTTATGTGATCATCTACAGTTTCACTCATAATTCACACCCCTGTCTCCTGCACTCCGCTCATTGCTTATTCTAACTTATATATTTTGTTTGAAATTGAGGCCAACATTTAAACTTTTGATGATTTGTTTACAGTTTATGTAAAGCATTATGCAAAACAGAAAAATCTTTCCCCCAGATGCTGCTGCTGCTGCTAAGTCGCGTCAGTCGTGTCCGACTCTGTGCGACCCCATAGACGGCAGCCCAACAGGCTCCTCTGTCCCTGGGATTCTCCAGGCAAGAATACTGGAGTGGGTTGCCAAATAAGAAAAGCTGGGCAAGAGCTTTTTAGAAAAAGAGAGTTAAATTCAATCTTTAAAAGACACACAGCTTTTTAAATGTCTTATTCCAATGCCTGCCCTCCCCCTACCCCAAACATTTTAAATTTAGCTACTGAATAATATGAATCTAAGTGAACAGAAAAATAGATTTTATTTCTCTGTACGGGCATAAGAAGTGTGTTTTTAAAATGCTTTAGAGAATGTTACATCGGTTTTACTAGAAATCTCATAAAACTTCAGGAAATTTTTCCACTTAATGTGTTTGAGTTGGCAGATATTTCAGAGTATTCCTACTGAAGAAGTGCCATACTGGGCTGACGTGGTGCTAGGATTTCGAAAGATGACCAAGGATGAGCTGAAGAAATTCCCCCAACATGTGTTTGGTCATGCTTTTACGACACTCAAGTGTGAAGGCCCTGCCTACCTCCCGTGGTTGCAGAAAAGGTTGGTTGAAGTAGACTTTACTGCTTCTTTTGTCTGTCCTACCCACAAATACATTCATACCTTCTCATAACATAGAGACTAAATTCTCTGTTGTGCCTCAGAGCTTCTGTGCACTGTGCCTTGTTGTGTATCAACGGCTGGGGCTTAGTAAACAGTCTGTGAGACACTGTGTCACAAGGAGTGAGTCACACCCAAGTTGGTAACACGTCCATTTTCTGCTTCCCTGTGCATCCTGATGCAGGGGTTGGTCCCTCTCTCCCCACCACTAAGACCCCCTCACTGAAACAGAACCTGTTTCCTCATCTATAAAGTGAGATATTTGGAGAATATGCTTCCAGCTATTCTTTAGAGAATCTTAGGCTTATTATACATTATTTTTGAATTTTTTTCTCATTAATGAAAAAGAAAATAACTCCATTATTTTATTTTGTTATTAACAAGGACTTTAAAACTGAGGGCTTATCTAAATTAGGTAATGTCTTCCTTACCAAGTTCAGCCCAAATTCCAAGAACTTGTATTTTGGCTTGGTTTTCAGGACTTCCTGTTCCAGTTGGTTAGGAAACACATCAAGGGTATCATTATTTAAGACACATTAATAAATCTCTCTTGTTGCATCTGGAAATTGTAAGCATGTTGAGGGTTGTGAAACTGGCCCTTTCAGTGCCTGAATCTGTATATTTGGTAGATGCATAGGGATAATGCAAATTATTATATAAAAGTTGGAAAAGTGACTTGAGGTAAGCAGTGGCAACAATGACTTAGTCCCAGATGTAGGATATAAGATAATTAAATGGAATAATTAATTCCACAATTCTTTGTTGAGCTTCTGTGTATTCCTAGCACTGTACTAGAAGCTAGTCAATTCTACTGAGGGTGATGGTGTATGTGTGTGTACGTGTATTGATATACATGTTAATTAACAATTACAGTAACATGTATGCTGAGTGTTAAATACAAATTTATGAGGGTGGATTGGGAGCACAGAGGAGGGAACCTAAGTCTGTTAGGCACACGTTGGGAACATCATGATATATTTTTGTAGCTTTGTAAGTGCTCATCTCACTTTTACCTCTTAGCAATTTATATGGGACTTTTTTTTTTTTAAGTTCCAGTTTCATAAAACCTACACTTTTGTGCCTTGTTTGCTGGCCCATAAACCCCTGTTTATATGTTAAATTTAAGCCACTGTATATCAGCTAATAAATGAATATTTGAGCCATCATGTGATGGAGTTACCCATCAGCCAACATTCCAGTTTTCAGGGCATCACCATCTTTTCTGAGTGGCAAGGTTAGATAGTGTTGCACTTTTGTCTTTATGAGAATACCTAGAAAAAGAACTTTGGAAGTGCCAATGCTATTGATACCTAGTTAAGGTATCATTTATCTTATCTTAATAAAATTAAGGGGAAATTATTAGGCAAGCCAGAAGTTACAGAGCTTTACTGTCAATATATGCATATTTATTTTGGGCCACACTCAACTAGTTTCACATGAGAATGTATATTACCTGAACAATTTGTTCTGCCTACTTCTAAAGTATCACCTTCTAGAAAACTGACCCCTTATTTCCATTATAGCTTTATTTTCAGTACTAACTGTGGGATCTGAAGGCCTGGGGAAAATCCTGATATCCTCTCATTAGTTGGAAGCCTGCTGTCAGCATTTTGCTTTACTTAAAATAAAAGTGGTACTTTGTGCCAGTGGGAGCCACCTCCTGACTGCAACACCATCGGGCCTGGTGACCAGCCAGCTGGGGTTCGTGCCTTGGAGCACGCTTCTTCCTGTCTGGTTTTAGGTGACAGAGTCAAGGTGAAGAGGCCCAAGGGGCTGCTTTTGCCCCAGAGAGTCTTGGGGAGGCCTTTTAAGGTCTGTTTGTTTGATACACACCTCAACCAGTAACAGTGGGTGGGAACATGAGTGCCTCGGGCAGACAGTACACACGTCTGCTGCAGGAAAGCCACGAGGAGACCCTTGTCCTAGCCGTCCCCCCGCCCACCGCTTTGACCCCTCTAGGCCTGTAATACCTCAGGCTTCCGCATACCGCCCCCTCTACCCCAGTGAGGGGGCATGTAGGGGCCTCCTCTCTGTAAGATTAGCTGTCCCCCCTTCCCTCAGGCCCTGGCATCTGACCAGAAGGCCAGTGTAGAGGAGGAGGAGGGTCATACCTGAGGAAGACTTTGTAGGGCTGGGACTCCTCTAAGCCCAAGGCAAACCTCTAGAATCAAGGACCTCAGGCCAAGACGGAGCCTGAGCCATGTTATGGTGAGGGCGTGGGGTCCTGGGGCTCACTCTGTAGGCTGCCACCCACTCTCCACCACGGGGATGACCCAGCTGGGGAGCCACACAATCCCTGCTTGTTCCTCACGCCCAGGGTCTGTTCTATTGCCTCCTACACCCCTGCCACACAATGCGAGTGTTCAGCCTAAAGCATTCTGACTCAAAAAATGGGCATTTCACTCAGCAAGCCACACAACAATGCCTTCAGTCTAAGCTCTATCCTTCTGAAACAATATTAATTTCTAGGAAAGAAAAAAACTGTTCTTAACCGCAAATTAGATCTGTAGTGTTTTTCAAAGAACAGAAGAAATCATCTCCTCAAAAAAAAAAGTATACCCAGTAATACCCAGAACAAACAAATGAACAAAACCCCCTGAAGGTTAATCAGTCATGCAGATCATGTTTTATATCGTTGGCCAGTGGAGTCATATTCTGCTGCTTTGTACTTGCCCTTCCAGGAAATGAATCATAGAGGCACGTCAACTGAACCTGTCTCTTCTCCAGGCATCCTACTTAAATAAATCATCCCAGCTGGAGCAGGATGGTCCTGTCTTGGGCGGCATTCAGAAAGTGGGTGCCCCATTTCAGTGCTGGGGGCCCTGTGATTCTGGTGCATTGCCTCCTTTCCAGGGGGCCGTGCCTTAATTCCGGGGCCCAGCACTGAGCACAGCGCTAACTACACCTTCTCTCTCCTCTATGGAGTCTTCTCAGTTACTTTCCAGTCTCACATCTCCTACAGCTTCTGTTCTCCTGCTTGGCCTGACTGACAGCAGAGCCTACACCACTCCCTCGGCAGATGGACAGAAATGTGGATTGTACATCAGGCAGGAGTCTCTGCCTTACAAATGTCCAACTTGCAAAGGTCCCTTCCTGCTCACAGTGGACTCCTGCTTCCCCACATCCAACATACCCTGTGCCCGCTAGAGCAGTCTTCCTTTTACAGGGCCCTAGGCTGCGGTCCATGGGGTCGCGAAGAGTCCGACATGACTGAGCGACTTCACTTTCACTTTTCACTTTCATGCACTGGAGAAGGAAATGGCAACCCACTCCAGTGTTCTTGCCTGGAGAATCCCAGGGACGGGGGAGCCTGGTGGGCTGCTGTCTATGGGGTCCCACAGAGTCGGACACGACTGAAGCGACTTAGCAGCAGTAGCAGCTTAGCAGAGAATTCCTCCTTCGCCCAGCATTGGCTGCTGGCCCCTAACCAGACAAGCCATGGGCAAACATTGGCCTCAGATAGAGGTCTAGTGTGAGCAGGTTTCACCCCGCCCCCCGCCCCCTCCAGGCTTTCTCCCTGGTTATGCAAAGATGAGGTGGAAGGGCACCAGCCAGAAAAGTGGAAAATGATGTTTATTTTTTCTGACGATGGCAACAAGGTTAGTAGGGAAGAGATGTGGGGCAATGGCCTTGGGGGCTTCCACTGGGCCTCCAGTCGCTGCCCTAAGACAGTTGCAGGAGGAAAACCCCACCTGCTGGACTGACTAAGGGTGCCCAGCTGCTCCCCTCTGGACCACTCTGCCCACAGAAACCTCAGGTCTCCTCCATAAAGGGACCAGAAGCTGCTCTGTGCCTGAACAGGGCTTAGGTCAATTAAAACAGACAAGTTTGTGGCATGGACAAGGTAGAGATGGATCTTCTGAGAAGTGGTAGATAGAATTTATTTCCCACTTATCACAGTTTATTTTATTAGAATATGCATTGCAACACAATGAGTGAGCAGTAGGGATTGTTCATCGGATGAGGTTAAAACTTTCAGGTTAAAATTAGAGTATATATGGAGAGAGAGTTATATGCTATATATTTAATTGCTTTGTAAACCTAAAATGCATTTAAAAAATTCTAACTGTGAGAAGTTATTTTAAATATATTAAATATATTTATAATATATTAAATATATTATATTATAAATAATATATTTATATTCCTGACACCAGAATATATATGTTATGTATCATATCATATATATAATGTATAATTTATATAATATATAATGTTATATTATATATTATAAATATAATATATAATGTATATTATGTATTATAAACATAATATATAATGTTATATTATATATTATAAATATAATATATAGTGTACATTACATTATTATAAATATATAATGTTATATTATATATTATAAATATATAATGTATATTATAAATATATTAATAGCTACATTGCATTTCTAAGAATAAACAGTGGATTTTCCCCATGAATCTATATGCATAGCATTATTTGCCAACTGAGATTTTCCATTAGTTTTTTTTTCTCCTCGTCTTCACACAAATGGACTGAAAATAGTTAATTTTCTGATTGCTGTTAGTAAAATATCCTGTTTCAGGCTTGAAGCAAGGATGCCAATGTGGTACCACTCTCAATCTGTTAGGATTCTTCAAAGAAGCAGAACCAATAGACTATATATATACATATATATATTTAAAGAGATTTACTATAAGGAATTGGTTCACACAGTTATGGAGGCTGAAAGTCCTGAGATCTACAGGGTGAGTTGGCAAGCTGGAGACCTAGGAGAGCCAACGATGTATGGTTCCATCTGAAGGCTGGCAAACACCGGACCCAGGAAAAGCCAGTGTTTTAGCCTGAATCTGAAGACAGGAAAAAGCTGACATCCCAGTCTGAACGCAGTTCAGCAGAAGGAAGGTCAGCCTTTTTGTTCTGTTCAAGCCTTCAACTGGTTGGTTGAAACCCACGTGAAGGAGGGAAATCTACTCTACTCAGTCTAACATGTAAATATTAATTGTATCCAAAATATAGTCATAGAAACACCCAAAAGAATGTTTGGCTAAGTATCTGGGTACCTCCATGGTGCAGGCAAGCCAAAGCATAGAATTAGTCATCATATACCCAAACTAGGATTTCATACTGTCTTCAGTATTACCCAACATTCATGTCAAGTTCACTAAGTATTGGGTGCTGAGCTGGGTCATAGGTGTAGTGAGAAGCGTAAGACACTGTCTCTCCTCTTGAGAAATTTTTGGTTTATTGGTATGGGTCTCCTATATCTTGTGAAGCATGTGCGTGCTCAGTCGCTCAGTTGTGTCTGACTCTTTGTGACCCCATGCACTGTAGCCCACCTGGCTCTTCTGTCCATGGGATTCTCCAGGCAAGAATACCAGTGCTGGTTGCCTTTTCCTTCTCTAGGGGATCTTCCCAACCCAGGGGTTGAACCTGAGTCTCTTGTGTTTTCTGCATCAGCAGGCAAAGCTGATTCTTTACCAGCTGAGCCACCAGGGAAAGCCCCTGTGAAGCACTGTCATGCCCATTATTTCATCTGAACTTCACAACCATCTCTGAAGCAGGCAAGGGAGGTGTCACCCCTATAACCCAGATAAGGAAACTGAGGGTCAGAGAAGTGAGATGAGTTGGGCAAGACCTCAAAGCTAAGCTAATGTGAGGCAACTGGGACCTAAATCCCCTGGTTTCTGATTTTACATCACCTCTCACGTGGAACTTCCTTCATTCTGCCAAGCACTTACACTTCTGTCTCCCAGCTCCTTTGTCAAACTTGAGGAAGGGCACTTTGCCTCTAAGCAGTATCTTGAACACAGGCAGTCAGTCTGCATCTGCTGTACAGAGCTGCTGACAGTCTTCCTCTCCTATTAAGTCTTCTATATTCTACAAGTGACCTATGAATAAGATTGTTATTGTTTCATAGGTACATAGTTTCAGTTTCACAAGATGAAAAAAGTTCTGGAGTTGGATGATGGTGGTGGTTGCGCAACAATGTGACTGTATTAAACTTAACACCCTTAAACTGTACACTTCAAAATGGTCAAAATGGTGAATTTTGTGTTACATGTATTTTACTACTATTAAAAAAGATCATAGAACCTAGATGAACTATTTCTTTTCATTATTGACGACTTGGTCTGAAAAATCATTACCAACCACGACTGTTACTTAGTCCATCAACTGTAAATATTTTGGGTTCCTCTCATGCTGGCATCCCTGTGGGAGATGTAAGTGGGGGACAGTGCATGTGAGCCTAACCATCTTGTTAGGGAGATAAGGGTATCACAAAGGAACATGCAAGAGTTAACAATATGAGACAAAAATGTTGGAGGTGGTAAATCTAAGAGCTAAATAAGTGGCATAAAGCAAAAGCGCTTGGGTATTTTAAAAAATACATCAGGTTAACCTGATATTTATTTAGCATCTAGAATAATATAGGGCTTCCCAGGTGGTGCAGTGGTAAGAACCTGCCTGCCAAAGCAAGAAACACAAGTGGGATCCCTGGGTCAGGAAGATCCCCTAGAGTAGGAAACGGCAACCCGCTCATGTATTCCTGCCTGGAAAATTCCTTGGATAGAGGAGCCTGGCGGGCTACAGTCCATGGGGTCTCGGAGTAGAACATGATTGAGCACACAGGAGCATGAGAATGATATAGAAACTCCATTAAATATAAAAAGGATCAAGCATCTAGTTTGCTTTGCGTTTCTGAAATAGGTTTTTATTTAGGTTCAACTTTAGGAACCTCTGGTTTGCAAGGATGTGAGACACTCAGATAGAGTACCACCTGCTCGGGCCCTGGAAGCGCTGGAGGTATTTGCTCATTGGACGGTCACCTCAGTTTTGTTTCTGAATTCCTGTCTGTCACTTCTGTAAGGGGTTGAGCAGGACGCTGGTAAGGCTCGCCTCATGGTCTCTTGTTCTCCTTAGGGTAAAAGGAAACGGGGGCCTGATACTCACCCGACGAATAGAAGACCTGTGGGAGCTTCACCCGTCCTTCGACATCGTGGTCAACTGTTCAGGCCTTGGAAGCAGGCAGCTTGCAGGAGACTCAAAGATTTTCCCAGTGAGGGGCCAAGTACTCAAAGTGCAGGCTCCCTGGGTCAAGCACTTTATCCGAGATAGCAGTGGGCTGACATATATTTACCCTGGCGTATCCAATGTAACCCTGGGTGGCACTAGGCAAAAAGGAGACTGGAATTTGTCCCCAGATGCAGAAATTAGCAAAGAGATTCTTTCCCGATGCTGTGCCCTCGAGCCCTCTCTCCGTGGAGCCTATGACCTAAGAGAGAAAGTGGGTTTGAGGCCCACTAGGCCAGGCGTACGGCTGGAGAAAGAGCTACTAGCTCAGGACAGCCGGAGGCTGCCTGTGGTCCATCACTATGGCCATGGAAGTGGGGGCATCGCCATGCACTGGGGCACTGCTCTGGAGGCCACCAGGCTGGTGAACGAGTGTGTCCAAGTCCTTAGGACTCCTGCTCCCAAGTCAAAGCTGTAGGTGACCCGAAATGATAGCAAATGGCCCCAGAATCTATTAATCAAAATGTAACTTAAGTACCAGAAGAGATTCAAGTAACTTTTCTGTTGAATGAAAGTTTAATTGGACACGATTTTGTTTTCAAAATTAGAATTGATGCAATAGGTATCAGTAGACTTAAACCTACTACTGATCTAACTTAGTACTAGTTAGTACTAGCTATGACATAGGGCGTTAAGCTCTATTTTTGTTTTTAAAAAAATACTTGCTATAAATATTTCTTTTAAATCTCAGGTCCAAGGATCTAAGCTAATTCACACGGATGCAAGAATTTTGATATATTTTTTTGGCTTATAAATCCACAGGAGGAGATAATGTATGGAAAACACTTAACTCACTGTCAGTTGCAGAGCTGCCGTGATGCTCATAGGTTGTAGTCAAGTGAACACTATAATCCTTAAAAATTACACGGCGATATACAATTCAGGCTCATTCCACTTAGTGGAAGACAAAGGATGAATCCTGCTAGTGTTAATGGCAACCTCTACTTCCCCTCAGCTGGCAGATGGTAGAAGATAGTGATGATGTGTTGCTTACAGGTGTGGCATCAACTCAATTGCTGTCTGGGGTCAGCCACCTAAGGGGTGTACTTTCCATTACCACAAATAATTGAGAGGTGGCTTACTGGGTGGTTGACTTTGCCTAAGCATTTTTGAAGATTGAATTTCATGTGCAGCCAAAGAGCTAATTTGCTAATTAAGATGGAACAATCACTCTGAATGAAATATAACCGAAGAGTTTTCTGCAAGTTGTTAAAAAGTACTGAGGAGTGGGAGTATGTCTCATGACACAATGATTTTGGAATTACTGAATTAATAAATCTAATCTGGATTCTTGGCTTGGTCTTTAATCCGTTCATGTGTGTTGTGAATACTCATGAGGGTTTTTGGCTGAGTGAATGATAAAGGAGATGCTATTCATTAAGATAAGGAAGCTTAGGAGAAATATATGAAATTTTTTTTTAGTGAGAATAGTTTGTTTTATTTATTTTTTAACATTGGAGAATCTCTAAGTTTGACTAGATCTAATTTAAATATAGGGCCTAAATAGTTGTAATAAGATGTAATGCGTATGGTGTTTATGCAATAGTTATTGTCAAAAAGGTGTATGAAAAGTGTATATATGAAGATCAAAAAATATATGTAATTCTATTTTTAATTTTGGGGGTATATTTCTCACATTTAGTAACAATAAGTTCTATTTTAGACATCTTGAGGGGAGTATGGGGTTGGCAAACAGCATGGGAAAGAGCCCCCAGCACAGCTCCATTCTTGTTGTTTTGTTCATTGAACTTTTGTATGTGATTTTGTGTGGGAAAAAAAAAAAAACCTGTGCTGGAAGAGACAAAGATGGAGACAGAGCATGCACGCCGTGCTCTTGATCACCCTTGCAGTAATGAAATTCCCAAGTTAAATCAAGGGTGGATTCTTTTCTATGTATTTCCATCAGGGGGCGTTGTTGTATCAAGTTCAGATATAGTGGTACGTTTGAAAATTTAGAAATGGTTAGAAATAAAAATTGGATATGGAGGTGTGTGGAGTATGTGGGTGATTCTTCTGAGGTTTTAGAGTTTATATGCTCAAACTTCAAATTTTTTTGAATTTTGTTTAGAGTATTTGAGAAATGTACAAGCTCAGATGGACTGAAAATACACACATACACACACACCCATCCATATACACACGTGCACTCACTACACATGATCTGTGAGAAATAATATGATAAAATGGCATTTTGAAGAGGGCATTTAACAACTTTTTAGTGGTTAAAAATGAAAATGATGGGACTTCCCTGGTGGTGCAGGGACTAAGACTCCGTGCTCCCAGTGCAGGGGGCTCAGGTTCAATCCCTGGTCAGGGAACTAGATCCTACATGCTGCAACTAGGAGTTCCCATGCCACAGCCAAGACCCGATGCAGCCAAATAAATAAATAAATAGAAATATTTTTTAAAAATGAAAATGCTCAGAACAGGTAGATTTTGGTCATTTTTACAAGTCTTAAGTGTACTCTTAAGTTGTTCCTTATGCCCACCGTTTAGATCCTGCAGCATTTTCATTTCCTGTAGGTAGGTTCATACTCTATGATTATTGCCTATTTGCAACAGTCTAAGCAATTACTCTAATTTAACTCTTCATTTTATATTCCTAAAGCCTAACATTATAAGACTGAAAAATTAGGGCTTCTGGAGAAAGTGGTCATGGCTACATGCCCTGATTTCATTTTTACTAACTGTTAAATATGTGATTCTTCTCTTAAATGTTTGTTTATTTTGATCAGTTGCTGGGTTGCATGTTATAGTCACCTGGGAAATTTTGAAAAACTAATGATTCAAGCCCTTCTCTAATAAATTAGCATCATTGGGGTTGGGTGGAGCTCTGGCATCAGTATTTATTCGTAACCCACAGAGTTCTATCCAACAGCTGGGACAGAAGGTTATGAGCACTGCCTCATTCCTCTCCTCATTGGGCTCTGTCACTACCGTAACCACTCTTCTCTCCCTTCTTCCTCTGCACCTTGGGGCACTGAGCTAAGAGTGATGTGCTCACATAAGCAGGTATGTCCTTAGACACGCCTGGGCAAGGTAGCAGGAATTATCTGTTTCTCAAAGTGGCTCTCTAGAAATTCTGGGAACCGTCTTGCTCGCTGTAGCTCAGCTGCTCAGAGACAGCCATCTGCTCAGAGACAGACAGTCTCTCTGAATGAGAGACTGAATATACAAATGAACAATGGCCAGACTATATATAAAGGAACTCTGATCCATGGCCTGCAGCAGCTGGCCCAGGAAGCCACCTTCTTCTTTATAATCACCAGCGAGGGAGCCAGTCTGCTACAGGTCAGATTTGTAAGATGCTAAATTGCTGTCTCTTGTAACGATCCAGAAAGCTTAACAATCATTTCTGGAACAATTGGCTCCAAATGGTCAGTACTTGGTTAATAACTGACAGTTTCCCTAAAATTTGTCCTGTTTTCAACTTAGGACCAACCAGAGAAAGCCAAATACACCCCTATCCAATCACGCAGGATGCCCCTCTTTGGAGAAAGGCATATGTTTAAAACCTTTTTATTATGTATTGGAGAATAGCCAATTAACAATGTTGTGATAGTTCCAGGTGAACAGGGAAGGGATTCAGCTATACATAAACATATATTCATTCTCTCCCAAATTCCCCTCCCATCCAGGCTGCCACTTAATATTGAGCAGCATTCCATGTGCTATACAGTAGGTCCTTGTTGGTTATCCATTTAAAATATGGCAGTGTGTACATGTCTATTCCAAACTCCCTAACTATCCCTCCCATGCATTCTTCCCCCTAGCAGCCATAAGTTCTTCTTTAAGCTTGTGAGTCTCTCTGTTTTGCGAGTAAGTTCATTTGTATCATTTCTTTTTAGATCCCACAGGTAAGGGATGTCATATGATATTTCTCCTCTGACTTGCTCCACTCAGTATGACAATCTCTAGATTCATCTATGTTGCTATAAATGGCATTATTTCATTCTTTATAATGCTTTTACTTTTTTCATTGCTGCGCAGGCTTTTCTCTAGTCGCAGTGAGCAGGAGCACCATAACTCTGTAGTTATGGCGCACACGCTTCTCACTGTGGTGACTTCTCTTGTGTAGTATGGGCTCTAGGTCAGCGGTTGCAATGCCTGGGCTCAGTACTTGCGGTTCCAGGGCTCTAGAGCACAGGCTCAGTAGTTGTAGTGCCTGGGGTTATTTCCCCTGTGGAATGTCAGATCTTCCTGGATTAGAGATCAAACCCATTTCTCCTGCATTGGCAGGCAGATTCTTTACCACTGAGTCACCAGGCAGGACCTGAGGATGCTCCACTTCTTAATAGCCTGCCAACAGCTTCTGCACGCCCACAGCCTCCATTCAGGGGATACCTAAAGTCTTCTCTTTAGTGACTAAAAGACTTTCCCACACTTCTGCCTTCCTTGGAGAGACGGTGACTGACTCCCTTGCTATAGCAAGCTCTGAATAAATAGTCATTGTTTTTCTCTTTTGGCTGGCCTTTTTTACTGTTTGTTTACACAAAGATTTCCTGTTTTGTAAGTTGAAGTCTTAGATCACTATGCTAAGGCCAAGAATGGGCCCCCATTTTCTATTACAGTCCATTTAAAACTTTTTCTGAACATAGAGAACAACAGGTTTCCCTCTCAAATCCCCTTCTTCAAGTGTCTGACATTTGTGGCTGAGCCAGGACCTGCTGTGCCTGTGACCCCGAGGGATACAGCAGCTTTGAGGGTACTAGCATGTACGTACGATGCTTCTTCAGCAGACAGAGTTTATGTACAGACTTTGAGGATTTTATTTGCTTTGCAAGAAAAGAAGTTAAGCAGAAAGGCCATAGTCCAGTAGGACATGGTTATACAGAAGAAAGGCTATTTAAAAAAATGATATAGATTGTTCCTTCTATTGAATGTTAAAGTTTAAGTGTTAGTCACTCAGTCTTGTTTGACTCTTTGGGACTGCAGGGACTGGGGCCCACCAGGCTCTTCTGTCCTTGGAATTCTCCAGGCAAGAATACTGGAATGGGTTGCCATTTTCTCCTCCAGGGGATCTTCCTGACCCAGGGATTGAACTCGTGTTTCCTGCATTGCAGGCAGATTGTTTACCATCTGAACCACCAGGGAAAGTGAAAGTGAAGTCGCTCAGTTGTATCTGACTCTTTGAGACCCCATGGACTGTAGCCTACCAGGCTCCTCTGTCCATGGGATTTTCCTTCTTGAGCCACCAGGGAAGCCACAAATAAACACACCCTCTTGGCCTGGAGATGCCAGGGATTGAACCTGGTCTCATGCGCTCTACCACTGAGCTACATCCCTGTTTATGCATTCAAACCAACTGATAGTCGAATCATCATTTTTCTCAATCCATTAAGAGCTTTTAGCGAAAAGGAAGAAGATGATGGTGGGACCTGTGTCCTCTGGGAGTTGTAGCTCTGGGAAACCTGTTTCAGGATTCTGAAACAGATAGTTGAAATGAATGTAGCAACACTTACACTATTTTTCTTGATTCCTCTCATCTTTCTTCTTGAGAATGTAAATGATGAAACCTATTTGAAACCTATTTGAAACCTATTTCCTCTGGGTATCATTCACTTACAAAAAGCCAGTGGAGATGTTTAAGTCGTCTCTTTCTTCCTGAAAAATCTCTGCAGTTTGCCACCAGGCCTGGGGGCTTTATTATCCTAAGTGACTTTGCCATCTACAAATCACCGCCCTAAGTAGCTAAAGGGAATGAGTTAGCCAGAGCTCTGAAAAAGTGTAACCAGTGTTTCTTTAATATTAGTAGAACAATTGACTTCTGCCTGGGCAGGGCACCTGTAGACCTGCCTCGCAGTCATGTTACCTACAACTCCACCACTCAGAGCCTAAATTTCCCTTGAATTACAGTTTTTACTCTGATGGTGTCACAACACAGACACCAATCTGATACCTGATTCTAAGATATCAGTCTACCCTAGAACTTATCATGCATCCTAGTATTTCTCTCCCATACAAAGCCAAGTGGTCTGACAATGGAACTAAGCTAATGGAATATTGTGATGAATATTCTAAATGGTTTACCTGCTCTACTCAGGTCCCCTTTTCTGGGAAGTCTACTCAAACCTGAGAGTTCACTATCTGGGCAGAATCCCTGTTACCCTGTCTCTCTGGTTATAGTTAATGGATCCGAGGAAACTTTTGATTACTTTTAGGTTCAGTTGCAAGTAACAGAAACTCCCCCAAAGCGAAAGTGAAGTTGCTCAGTCATGTCCAACTGTTTGTGACCCTGTGGACTGTAGCCCACCAGGCTCCTCAACCCACAGAATTTTCCAGGCAAGAATTTTGGAGTGGGTTGCTATTTCCTTCTCCAACCAAGTAGTTGCTTAAATAAGATGGGCATGCATTTCTCTCTCACTTGGTAGAAGCCTGGATTTAGGCAGTCCTGGGTCGCTGTGGGAACTTTATCAGTGATCCAGGCTCTTCCTGCTCACATTCTGCTGTTTCAAGGGTGTGGCTCCAAGATGTCAGTTGGAGCTCCAGTTATTCCATCATCACATCCACCCCCAAACTTTCCAGAAGACTCACAATAGTTTTGCTTGTATCTTATTGCATAACCCTACACTAGATTCAAGTGAATCTGGGGGTGTAGTCTTTTGATTTGGTGAGCAATGTAAAAGTTAAGGTTTCAGCAGGCTCTGTGAAAAGTATCAAACTATAAATTGGATTAAGCTAGTCAGATTCTTAAGAATTTGTACCAAGGGATTCTAAATCCTGATAATGGCAGGCTCTGGAGACACATAGACTTGGACCAACAGTGCAGATTGTCCAGGTTTATGTAAAGGAAGCCAGGCAAGAGGGAGGAGACAGATACAAGCAGAAAGGTGAGAAGGAAGCCCAAGGGGACATGTGCTTCTTGGGAAGCATCAGGAATGACCCAGGTCCTGACCCAGTTCCATTTCTCATGAAGTCTGACTTCATGAGACTGACTTCATGAGACTTCAGAACTGACTTCAGGCAGTTCTGCACTCCTCAGAAACCTCACGGTTTTAAAAACTGCTTTTCAAACATTATTGTATTGAGAAGAGAAAGTGGGGACTTCCCTGGAGGTCCAGGGGTTAAGACTCCATGTTTCCATTGCAGGGGACACTGGATTGATCGCTGGGGAATTAAGATCCCACATGCCCTGCAGCAAAGCCAAAAAGAAAAAAAGATGAGAAGAGGGATGGAAGCTGGAGGGTTTCAGATTCCTCCCAAAAGAAGTTATTTTTCCTGGAGCAATTGAGGATATATTTTATAGCTATAACAATAAGATCTTAATGTAATGAAGCAAATCCAGCATTTGCTGAATTCTATCTTTTACTTAAAATTTTTGTCTTCTTTTCCCAAACAGGGACATTTTACATATCCTTATATCCTTATCTCCTTTATAGTTGTCATCACCCATTGTTAAGATAGACAAAGTCAAAACTACTCAAACAAAGCTCTTGTGTTCTTACATTGCTGCTATCCTACCTCCTGAATATATTATCAGTCCCTGGTCAAGATCATATTATAACCAATGGTGTTCTTGCTGTACTGTGCTTAGTTGCTCAGTCATGCCCCCTCTTTGTGACCCCATAGACTGTAGGCTGCCAGGCTCCTCTGTCCATGGGGATTCTCCAGGCAAGAATACTGGAGCTCTTAGTGATGCTTATTTTTTCCTTTAGTTACTATAATTGAATTAAGGCCAATTTGTATGACTGTAGGAGTAATACCTGTATTTCATTTCCTGTCCGTGGATTCTGTGGGGAAGTAGTTTACCATAATCTGCCTTTCTCCTTGAACCCATTAAGTAGATTCTTTCCTTTCAACCAAAAACTTTTATCTAAGTCTTCTTATGTAAAAAAAAAAAAAATTAGTGGATCTCTGGGATGAGAAAACAGATTTATACTAGCCACTAGACCAGGGGTAGCAAAATGCTTTGGTAAAGGGTTCAATAGTAAACATTCTAAGCTTCACTGGCCATGCAGTCTGTATTGCAGCTTCCTCAACTTTGCCACTATAACCTTGGAGCAGTCAGATTATGTGTAAGCAATGGTCATGACTACGTACCCATAAAATGCTATCTACAAAAGCAGGTAGAGGGCCTGATTTGACCTAAAGGCTGTAGTTTTTGCATGGTGGCAGTGATGGTGCAGAAGTGTGGCCAAGAGGAGCTACCCTATGTCCAAGGTCAGGGTCGGTGGCTGAGAGGAGCTACCCCACGTCCAAGGTAAGGAGCAGAGGCTGTGATTTGCTGGAGCAGCCGTGAAGAGATACCCCATGTCCAGCGTAAAAGAAACCCAAGTAAGATGGTAGGCACTGAGAGAGGGCATCAGAGGGCAGACACACTGAAACCACAATCACAGACAACAGGCCAACCTGATCACACGGACCACGGCCTTGTCTAACTCAGTGAAACTAAGGCATGCCATGTGAGGCCACCCAAGACGGACGGGTCATGGTGGAGAGGTTTGACAGAATGTGGTCCACCAGAGAAGGGAATGGCAAACCACTTCAGTATTCTTGCCTTTAGAACCCCATGAACAGTATGAAAAGGCAAAAAGATAGGACACTGAAAGATGAACTCCCCAGGTCTGTAGGTGACCAATATGTTACTGGAGATCAGTGGAGAAATAACACCAGAAAGATTGAAGGGAAGGGGCCAAAGCAAAAACAACACCTAGTTGTGGATGGGACTGGTGATAGAAGCAAGGTTCAATGCTGTAAAGAGCAATATTGTATAGGAACCTGAAATATTAGGTCCATGAATCAAGGCAAATTGGAAGTGATCAAACAGGAGATGGCAAGAGTGAACGTCGACATTCTAGGAATCAGCGAACTAAGATGGACTAGAATGGGTGAATTTAACTCAGATGACCATTATATCTACTACTGTGGGCAGGAATCCCTTAGAAGAAATGGAGTAGCCATCATAGTCAACAAAAGAGTCCGAAATGCAGTACTTGGTTGCAATCTCAAAAACGACAGAATGATCTCTGTTCATTTCCAAGGCAAACCACTCAATATCACGGTAATCCAAGTCTATGCCCTGACCAGTAATGCTGAAGAAGCTGAAATTGAACGGTTCTATGAAGACCTACAAGACCTTCTAGAACTAACATCAAAAAAGATGTTCTTTTCATTATAGGGGACTGGAATGCAAAAGTAGGAAGTCAAGAAACACCTGGAGTAACAGGCAAATTTGGCCTTGGAGTACAGAATAAAGCAGGGCAAAGGCTAATAGAGTTCTGCCGAGAGAACACACTGGTCATAGCAAACACCCTCTTCCAACAACACTAGAGAAGACTCTACACATGGACATCACCAGATGGTCGACACCGAAATCAGATTGATTATGTTCTTTGCAGCCAAAGATGGAGAAGCTCTATACTGTCAGCAAAAACAAGACCGGGAGCTGACTGTGGCTCAGATCATGAACTCCTTATTTCCAAATTCAGACTAAAATTGAAGAAAGTAGGGAAAACCACTGGACCATTGAGGTATGATGTAAATCAAATCCCTTATGATTATATGAAGTGAGAAATAGATTTAAGGGACTAGACCTGATAGACAGAGTGCCTGATGAACTATGGACGGAGGTTTGTGACACTGTACAGGACACAGGAATCAAGACCATCCCCAAGACAAAGAAATGCAAAAATGGCTGTCTGAGGAGGCCTTACAAATAGCTGTGAAAAGAAGAGAAGTGAAAAGCAAAGGTGAAAAGGAAAGGTATATCCATTTGAATGCAGAGTTCCAAAGAATAGCAAGGAGAGATAAGAAAGCCTTCCTCAGTGATCAATGCAAAGAAATAGAGGAAAACAACAGAATGGGAAAGACTAGAGATCTCTTCAAGAAAATTAGAGATACCAAGGGAACATGTCATGCAAAGATGGGCTCAATAAAGGACAGAAATGGTATGGACCTAACAGAAGCAGAGATATTAAGAAGAGGTGGCAAGAATACACAGAAGAACTGTACAAAAAAGATCTTCATGACCCAGATAATCATGATGGTGTGATCACTCATCTAGAGCCAGACATTCTAGAATGTGAAGTCAAGGGGGCCTTAGGAAGCATCACTATGAACAAAGCTAGTGGAGGTGATGGAATTCCAGTTGAGCTATTTCAAATCCTGAAAGATGATGCTGTGAAAGTGCTGCACTCAATATGCCAGTAAATTTGGAAAACTCAGCAGATCCAACCAGTCCATCCTAAAGGAGATCTGTCCTGGGTGTTCATTCGTAGGACTGATGTTGAAGCTGAAACTCCAATACTTTGGCCACCTGATGCAAAGAGCTGACTCATTGGAAAAGACCCTGATGCTGGGAAAGATTGAGGGCAGGAGGAGAAGGGGACAACAGAGGATGAGATGGTTGGATGGCATCACTGACTCAATGGACATGGGTTTGGGTGGACTCCGGGAGCTGGTGATGGACAGGGAGGCCTGGTGTGCTGCAGTTCATGGGGTCGCAAAGACTGAGCAACTGAACTGAACTGAACTGAACTGTAAGTTTGCTCCACTGAACTATAAACTCCATTTGGGCAGGGACATACCTGATTTGTTTAACAGTTTATACCCAGCTCCAAATACCAGGTCTGTTGCTCGGTAAACATTTGACTTGATGAGTAAACTATCAATGTGACAACAAATGACAGATTATTCCATCTTAAATTTGAAAAAGAAACAAACAAACAAAGTGTCTCTCCTGTTGGCTTTCTGACTGATTTTCCTTAAAAATTGTGAAAATCTATGTACTACTAAAATCTCACAGTTTGAGAATACCACAGAGAATACATTCATGGCCTGGATTCTCAGGTGACTGAATTATGTAACCAACTATAAAGACTAGGATGAAGAGAATTTCTTAGGAGCAAAGCAATAATGTTTGTGCCCCTAATGGAGTCTGTATATCTCTGGACATTCTACTATGTCTATGTCTGTCATTCTACTGGACAAAGGTTTTGTCATTATGGAACTTACAGTCAATTGGGAGTGGGATGTATGTGGTTGGATCCAAGCAGACTCCAAACACAGAAGAAGCCCACGTGCCAATGCAGGTAGATGTAAGAGACACAAGTTCAGTCCCTGGGTTGGGAAGATCCCCTGGAGGAGGGCAACCCATTCCAGTATTTTTGGCTGGAGAATCCCATGGACAGAGGAGCCTGGTGGGGCTACCGTCCATAGGGACGCAGAGTTGGACACGACTGAAGTGACCTAGCATTCAGCAAGCTCCATGAAGAAGTGGCCCAGGTGCCCATGGTCTCCACTCCGGCTACACTGCCTTCTCTCCCCAGGCTGCACCTGTGAACTCAGATGCAGTCCTGTATGATCAGTGGAAGAGAAGACTCGGGTGTGGTTTATAGATGGTTCTGTACAACATGCAGGCACCCTCCAAAAGTGACAGCTGCAGCTCTATGGCACATTCTTGGAAGAGCCTGAAGGACAGTGGTGAAGTGAAACTCTCCAGTGGGCACAGGTTTGGGCAGTGCCCCTGGTGGTGTACTTTGCTTGGAAGTACACCTGCTTAGAAGGGACCACCTGCCTTGGGTCCCTCAAGCCTCTGAATCAACAAGGCAAATAAGGGAGTTCCGGTGTGGACTGAGGTGACTGAGCCTGACTACTATGGGGAAATTGGACTTCACAGTGGAGGTAAGGAAGTACAGGAGATCCCTAGGGCAGGTCTTAGTATCAATATCACCACGTACCCTGTGATTAAAGTCAATGGAAAACTATTAATTCAACAACCCAATCAAGGCAGGACTACTAATGGCCTAGATACTTCAGGAATGAAGGTTTGGGTCATGCCAGCATGTGAAGAACTACAACCAGCTGAGGTGCTGCTGAAGGTAAAGGGAGTACAGAATGAGTAGCTAAAGAAGGTAGCTATAAATTCCATGTGACCAGTTAATAGAAACAAGGACTGTAATTATCATCAGTATTCCTCTTTATTTTGTTATGAATATGTTTGTGTGTATGTGTGTGTGCTATTTGCAGCACAGTAATTAATGTTTATGGTTATTTTGGGGGGGTCATTGATAAAAAATAAATTGCATTTTTTTTTTCATTCTTTATTTTTTTGAGGCTGGGAAAAGTGGAAAAAATGTTTCACAGAGAATAGTTAAAAGAAATGTGTTTTCATACTTCAAGATTAGCCTTCAGTTTAATTGGAACTTCACTAGTCAGGAATACAATGTAGTAGACTCGTTACAGCCCTTTTGAGCCAGGCCCCAACATGAGTCCTTTTGTCCACTGTCACTGGAGCCAATAGAATGGGACTGAGTTCTGTTCAGAAGTAAAGGAAAGCTCCGAACAGAGAATGGAGAGCTGCAAACCTGTACTGAAGCACAAGCTCCTGCTATGAGCCAAGGGCGGGGCTGTGGGGAGGGGAAGGGGCAGAGCTCTGCAGGGAGGGTGCAGCTCCCGGTCATACCCATAGCTGCACAGGGCTATGGTGTCTCTGCACTCCGGGAGCCACTGCCATCTTGGATTCAGGTGGTGTGTGTGGCGTAGCTGAGGTGTTTGAGGCAGACATTTTACACTAGGAACTTGATTCTGAAGTGATGGGTGCGAAGTCTCTGCACACCATACTCTATGGGCAAATGAAACTAGACAAAGCACAAAGTGGGGGGCAGGTGGAGCGGAGCAACGTTAGACTTTATTACCAATATATTTTGGGGGAATTGTTATCGGGCTTTCATAGATTCCGTGAATTGGTCAAAACTCATTCTATGTCCTTATAATGTGTTTTTCTGTGAAATAGAGTCTTGAAAGTTAAAAACTACATTTCCGGGGAGAACAAGATGGTGGAGGAGTAGGTGGACATGGAGTATATCTCTCTCCATGGATACATCAGGAATATATCTTCAGACACAGACGTGCATGCACAACACTAGCTGAGAGTGGACAGGAGTACCTAACCAGCAGGAAAGAATATATAGAAGCGTGCAAAACTCAGTAGGACAAAGGAACTAGGGGAAAAAACAGGAATGTTACTAGGACTGGACCTGCCCTTGGCGGGTGGGGGAACTGAAGCAGGGGTATGATCCCCACATTGGGGCAATTGTCTGAGTCAGAGGAGAAACATTTAGGGTTGAGAATGAAACAGCTGATCTGTGGAACAGATCTGTGGAACAGCCTAAATGGAATGAGAATCAGACAGTCCTTGCTGCAGCCATACGTACCCAGGACAGTGATGCAGGTACCTAGAAGGCAAAGCAGCTGGGGGCTGGAGTGTAGGGATTGTGGAGCAATCACAGGGCAAGGCCTGCTGTTGGCTGTGGAGAGACAGACGGAGGGGACATGAGGGAGGAGACTGAGGTGGGAAATGCCTGTGGAGGAAAGCCAGGCAGCCATGGAAGCAAGGCAATACTGCTGAGTCATGCATAGGGGGTAGAGCTATCACCATAGCCTCTCTCTTCCCACACGCAAGCATCAGCAGCTGAACAGTAGAGAGGCTGGCCCATCAAGTGCCTGAGGCAGGGAACAACAGAGTAGGACCCCATCCAGGGTGCCCCTTTAAGTGGCTGACTTAACGATATACAAAGTAGGACCCCAGCCAGGGGCGCCCCTCTACCTGCCTGATGTGTTGAACAACAGAGAAGGACCCCAGGCAAGGGAGCCCTCTAAGTGTCTGAATGGGCGGAGCTACAGAGAAAGACTAGCCAAAGAGGCCTTCTGATCACCAGCTACCAGAAGCTCGAAAAAAGACTGATAGGGCCATAACTAGTGTAGCTGAGGCAGTCCGTGTCCCTGAACACTTGCTCCCCATGACCAAGCATGTGTGCCACCGTCATACTCAACCCTCACTGGGGCAGAGCTGCCACAGGCAAAAAAAAAAAAATCTTGCATCTGTGCATGTGGGGTCATTTTGGTTGTATCCAACTCTTTGTGACCCTGTGGACTGTGGCCTGCCAGTCTTCTCTGTCAAGGGTGTTCTCTAGGGAAGAATACTGAAGTGTATTGGCCAATACTTGTTGCCATACCCTTCTAGAACACTATATTTCCTGCTGCCCTAGCTGCCAACTCCCCTGAGTACCTGGTGCTGCCAGAACCCTTGTGACCCAAGCAGCTGTACCACTCTGCACCTGGCCTTCACTGGGGCAGACCCAAGTCCTCCAGGGCAGCCTCAGGAGCAAACCCCAGTGGACAACCCACATTTTGTGAAAGCGAAATCTCTCAGTTGTGTCCAACTCTTTGCGACCCCATGGACTGTGGCCTGCACCAGGCTTCTCTCTCCATGGGATTTTCCAGTCAAGAGTACCAGAGTGGGTTGCTATTTCCTTCTCCCACATGCAGAGGTGGAAATAAAACCACAATTGAAACCCAGGGGCAGTGCGGCTAAGGAAGAAGACCCAAAACCTTCCCACCAGCTGTACAAGCTGCAGATTAAATCCATATGATCAACTAGGCAGACTCTGCGTCTATGGAATATATAAAAGGACATTGAGAGCTCCTACAAAAAAAAAAAAAAAAAAAAAAAAAAAGCACTAGTTCTGATAGCTGTGGACATTGGAGACAAGAACACATAGGAGTCTGACCAGATTAGAATCTGAGCTGCCCCCACAGAAGGTCCACAGACCAGCACAGTGTTGGAGAGCATCCTAGGGAGGTAAGGTGGACTGTTACTCTCAGCGAGGGAAAGCATCCTGACAGCAGTGACTCAAGAAAAACATTTATTATTCTTATGTTTTGACTTATTCTGTAGTTTGTTTTGGATTTTTTTCCCTTCTTTTTCTCCTTTTTACCCCCTCCCCCTCACCACCATTGTAGTTGTCCATTTTATTGGCATTATGAAATCTGATTAAGCTTTTGAGTTCTTTTTAATCACACTTTTTATTGTTATAAACCTCTGCTTCTATGTTGGGCTTTTGCAGTTCTGGGCGTTTTCCCTTTTTTTTTTCTTTCTTTCCCCTTCCTTTCTTTTTTAATTTTTTTAAACCTATTATTATTGTTTCTACATGTATTCCTTTGTTTGGCTTTCCTACTGTTCTTTCCCCCTTGCAGTTAATTTTTAATGTATATAAATCTTACTTATCTACCTCTTTTTAACTTTGCATATCTAGTCTTTCTTTCTTTTTTTTCTTTCCTTTCCTCTCAACATATTTGTTAGTTTTGTTTTCATTGCTTTATTCCTCAGTTGGCACCTTGCTTTAGTTTTGTTTTCCAGTTTGTGCTTTAGTTAGTTTTGTTCTTAACTGGTAGATATAATTTTTGGTTCCCTTTGTTCACCAGGTCAACCTACTGTACTTTATTTTTGTTGGACTGTTTTGGTTTTGCTATGGATGTATATATATGTGTGTATATTCCATTATTTTAATTATTATTTGCCTGATTTTTAAACTGCCATCTGTCTGGGGTTCATCTTTGGTTTCTTGTTTTTGGGTATACGTTTTAATCTCACTTAATACCATAACAAACCACTTGTGGAATCTTCGTTCCTGACCAGAGATCAAACCCTGAGCCTTTGGAGTGGGAGCACTGACTCAAAACCCTAGGCTACTGGAGAACTAACCCTAGGGAGTATCAAATAATGAGAGCTCCCAGAAAGGAAACCACTTGAATACAAGACCCGGCATCATCCCATCACCAGTAGTACCCTGTGCAGGAAGCTTCAAACAGCAAACAAAACAAAAATGCAAACCCAATCACCAGCAGACAGGATCACCACCTCACTCAGCCTTGCCCATCAGAGGAAAAACAAACAAACAAACAAACAAAATTCAGCATAAATCTCACCCAATATGAAGCTTAAACAAACCACTGCACAAAACTTAGGAAGGGGCAGAAACCAAAAGGAAGAAAGAATTCAACCTTGAAGATTGCAAAAAGGAGACCTCAAAAACAATAAGTTAAAAAAAAAATAATGAAAAGGCAGAGAAATACCACACAAATGAAGGAACAAACTAGAAACACAGAAGTCCAAATAAATGGAAAGGAAATAGGCAAACTACCTGAAAAAGAATTCAGAATAATGATAGTAAAGATGATCAAAAATCTTGAAAACAGAAGGGAGAAAATGTATGAATAAATTAACGAAGACCTAGAAAAATTAAAGAATAAACATATAGAGACAAACAACACAGTTACTGAAATTAAAAATACTCTAGAAGGAATCCAGAAGGAATGATTATTCCCTGGTGGCTCAGATGGTAAAGCATCTGCCTGCAATGTGGGAGACCCAGGTTCAATCCCTGAGTTGGGAAGATCCCCTGGAAAAGGAAATGGCAACCCACTCCAGTATTCTTGTCTGGAAAATTCCATGGGTGAAGGAGCCTAGTGGGCTACAGTCCATGGGGTCACAAAGAGTCAGACATGACTGAACTTCACTCACTCACTAGAAGGAATCAATAGCAGAATATCTGAAGCAGAAGAATGAATCAGAGAGCTGGAAGATAAAATGGTGGAAATAACTTCTGAAGAGAATAATAAAGTAAAAAGAATGAAAAGAAGTGAGGATAGTCTCAGAGACCTCAGGGACAATATCAAATGCTCCAACATTCAAATTATGGGGGTCCCAGAAGAAGAGAAAAAGAAAGGTATGAGAAAATTTTTGAAGAGATTATAGTTTAAAATTTCCCCACCCAAAAATGGAAAAGGAAATAGGCAATCAAGTCCAAGAGGTGCAAAGAATCCCATACAGGATAAACCCAAGGAGACACATACTAATCAAACTAAAAAAGATTAAACACAAAGAAAGAATACTAAAAGCAGCAAGGGAAAAGCAACAAGTAATATACAAGAAACATTCTGCTTTATTGACTATGACAAAGCCTTTGACTGTGTGGATCACAATAAACTGTGGAAAATTCTGAAAGAGAAGGGAATACCAGACCGCCTGACCTGCCTCCTGAGAAACCTGTATGCAGGTCAGGAAACAACAGTTAGAAATGGACATGGAACAACAGACTGGTTCCAAATAGGAAAAGGAGTATGTCAAGGCTGTATATTGTCACCCTGCTTATTTAACTTATATGCAGAGTACATCATGAGAAACGCGGGGCTGGATGAAGCACAAGCTGGAATCAAGATTGCCGGGAGAAATATCAATAACCTCAGATATTCAGATGATACCACCCTTATGGCAGAAAGTGAAGAGGAACTCAAAAGCCTCTTGATGAAAGTGAAAGAGAAGAGTGAAAAAGTTGACTTAAAGCTCAACATTCAGAAAACGAAGATCATGGCATCCAGTCCCATCACTTCATGGGAAATAGATGGGGAAACAGTGGAAACAGTGTCAGACTTTATTTTTTGGGGCTCCAAAATCACTGCAGATGGTGATTGCAGCCATGAAATTAAGAGACACTTACTCCTTGGAAGGAAAGTTATGACCAACCTAGATAGCATATTCAAAAGCAGAGACATTACTTTGCCAACAAAGGTCTGTCTAGTCAAGGCTATGGTTTTTCCAGTGGTCATGTATGGATGTGAGAGTTGGACTGTGAAGAAAGCTGAGCGCCGAAGAATTGATGCTTTTGAATTGTGGTGTTGGAGAAGACTCTTCAGAGTCTCTTGGACTGCAAGGAGATCCAACCAGTCCATCCTAATGGAGAGCAGTCCTGGGTGTTCATTAGAAGGACTGATGTTGAAGCTGAAACTCCAATACTTTGGCCACCTCATGCAAAGAGTTGACTCATTGGAAAAGTTCCTGATGCTGGGAGGTATTGGGGGCAGGAGGAGAAGGGGATGACAGAGGATGACATGGTTGGATGGCACCACCAACTCGATGCACATGAGTTTGGGTGAATCCCGGGAGTTGGTGATGGACAGGGAGGCCTGGCGTGCTGCAATTCATGGGGTCGCCAGGAGTCAGACATGACTGAGCGACTGAACTGAACTGAACTTAACTGAACTTAACTTAACTGAACTTAACTGAACATACAAGGGAAATCCCATACATTTAACAGCTGATCTTTTAGCAGAAACTCTGCAGGTCTGATGGAGAAGGTGATGGCACCCCACTCCAGTACTCTTGCCTGGAAAATCCCATGGATGGAGGAACCTGGTGGGCTGTAGTCCATGGGGTTGCTAAGAGTCGGACACGACTGAGTGACTTCATTTTCACTTTTCACTTTTCACTTTCATGCATTGGAGAAGGAAATGGCAACCACTCCAGTGTTCTTGCCTGGAGAATCCCAGGGACGGGAGAGCCTGGTGGGCTGCCGTCTATGGGGTCGCACAGAGCTGGACACGACTGAAGCAACTTAGCAGCAGTAGCAGCAGCTGCAGGTCTGAAGGGAATGGCAGGATACATTTAAAGTACTGAAAGGGAAAAATCTACAAGCAAGATTACTCTAGCCGGTAAGGATCTCATTCAAAATTGATGAAGAAATCAAAAGCTTTTCAGACAAGCAAAAGTTAAGAGAAGTCAGTACCACCAAAGCAGCTTTACAACAAATGTTAAAGGGACTTATATAGTAAAGAAATACAAGAGAAGAAAGAGATCTACAAAGTCAAACCCCAAACAATTAAGAAAATAGCAATAGGAACATATATACCTATAATTACTTTAAATGTAAATGTATTAAACTCTTCAACCAAAAGACACAGACTGGCTGAATTAATACAAAAATAAGACCCATATATATGTTGTCTACAAGAAACCTACTTCAGACCTAAAGACACATATAGACTGAAAGTGGGAGGATGGAAAAATATATTCCATGCAAATGGAAAGCAAAAGAAAGCTGGAGTAGCAATCCTGATATCAGACAATATAAGACCTTAAAGTAAAGAATATTACAAGAGATAAGGAAGGACACTACATAATGATCAAGGGCTCAATCCAAGAGGAAGACATAACAATTGTAAATATCTATGCACCCAGCATAGGAACACCTCAATACATAAGACAAACACTAACATACATAAAAGGAGGAATTGACAGTAACACAATAATAGTAAGAAACTTTAACACCCCACTCACACCAATGGACAGATCATCAAAACAGAAAATTAATAAGGAAACACAAGTCTTAAATTATACATAGATGAGATGGATCTCATTGGTATCTTCAGGACATTACATCCAAATGCAGAAGAATATACTTATTTTCAAGTGCACACGGAACGTTCTCCAGGATAGACCACATCTTGGGTCACAAATCAAACCTCAGTAAATTTAAGAAAATTGAAATCATATCAAGCACCTTTTCTGATCACATTGCCATGAGAATAGATATCAATTATAAGGGGAAAAAAAGCATAGAAAACACAAACCCATGGAGATTAAACAATACATTTTTCAATAACCAACAGGTTACTGAAGAAATCAAAAGGGAAATCAAAAAATTTCTATAAATAAATGACAATGAAAACACAACAACTCAAAACCTATGGGATGCAGCAAAAGTAGTTCTAAGAGGGATGTTTATAGCAATACAATCCTACCTCAAGAAAGAAGAAAAACATCGAATAGACAACCTAACTTTACAACTAAAACAACTGGGAAAAGAAGAACAAAAAAACCCCAAAATTAGCAGAAGGAAAGAAATCATAAAGATCTGAGCAGAAATAAATGCAAAAGAAATGAAAGAAACAATAGTAAAGATTAATAAAACTAAAAGCTGGTTCTTCGAGAAGATAAACAAAATTAACAAACCTTTAGCCAGACTCGTCAAGAAAAAAAGAGAGAAGAATTGAATCAACAAAATTAGAAATGAAAAAGGAGAGGTTACAACAGACAATGAAGAAATACAAAGGATTATAAGAGACTATTATGAACAACTATATGGCAATAAAACGGATAACCTGGAAGAAATGGACAGATTCTTAGAAAAGTTCTATCTTCCAAGACTGAACCAGGAAGACATGATACTATACGTAGAAAAGCCTAAAGATAGTATCAGAAAATTACTAGAGCTAATCAATGAATTTAGCAAAGTTGCAGGATACAAAATCAATACACAAAAATCACTTGCATTTCTATATGCTAACAATGAAAAATCAGAAAGAGAAATTAAGGCGTCAATCCCGTTCACCATTGCAACAAAAAGAATAAAATATCTAGAAATAAACTTACCTAAGGAGATAAAAGAACTGTACACAGAAAATTATAAGACACTAATGAAAGAAATCAAAGATGACATAAACAGATGGAGAGATGTTCCATGTTCCTGGGTAGGAAGAATCAATATTGAGAAAATGACTAAATACCAAATGCAATCTATAGATTCAATGTGATCCCAATCAAACTACCAATGGCAGTTTTCACAGAACTAGAACCAACGATTTCACAATTTGTATGCGAACACAAAAGACCCAGAATAGCCAAAGCAGTCCTGAGAAAGAAGAATGGAGCTGGAAGAATCAACCTTCCTGACTCCAGATTATACTACAAAGCTACAGTCATCAGACAGTATGGTACTGGCACAAAAACAGAAATAAAGACCAATGGAACAAGATAGAAAGCCCAGAACTAAACCCATGCACCAATGGGTACCTTATTTTTGACAAAGGAGACAAGAATATACAATGGGGCAAAGAGAGCCTCTCAATAAATGGTGCTGGGAAAACTGGACAGCTACATGTAAAAGAAAGAAATTAGAACACTTCTTAATACCATACGCAATGATAAACTCAAAATAGATTAAAGACATAAGTGTAAGACCAGAAACTATAAAACTCTTAGAGGAAAACATTGGCAGAACACTCAATGGCATAAATCAAAGTAAGATCCTCTATGAGTAATGGAAATAAAAACACAAGTAAATAAGTGTGACCTGATTAAACTTAAAAGCTTTTGCACAGCAAAGGGAACTATAAGCAAGGTGAAAAGACAACCCTTAGAATGGGAGAAAATAATAGCAAATGAAACAACTGACAAAGGATTAATTTCCAAAATATACAAGCAGCTCATACAACTCAATACCAGAAACACAAACAACCCAATCAAAAAGTGGGAAAAAGATCTAAACAAACATTTCTCCAAAGAAGACATAGAGATGGCTAACAAACACATAAAAAGATGCTCAACATCATTCATTACTAGAGAAATGCAAATCAAAACTACAAGGAGATATCACCTCACACCAGTCAGAATGGCCATCATCAAAAAGTCTACAAAAAATAAATGCTGGAGAGGGTGTGGAGAAAAGGGAACACGCTTGCACTGTTGGTGGGGATGTAAATTGATACAGCCACTGTGGAAGACGGTATGGAGATTCCTTAAAAAACTAGAAATAAAAGCACCATATGACCCAGCAACCCCACTCCTAGGCATATACCCTGAGGAAACCAAAATTGAAAAAGACACATGTATCCCATTATTCATTGCAGCACTATTTGCAATAGTTGGAACATGGAAGCAACCTAGATGTGCATTGACAGATGAATGGATAAAGAAGTTGTGGTACATATACACAATGGAATAGTACTCAGCCATAAAAAGGAACACATTTGAGTCAGTTCTAATGAGGTAGATGAACATAGAGCCTGTTATACAGAGTCAAGTAAGTCAGAAAGAGAAAGATAAATATCATATACTAACACATATATATGGAATCTAGAAAAATGGTACTGAAGAATTTATTTGCAGGGCAGCAATGGAGAAATAGGCACAGAGAATAGACTTATGGACATGGGGAGAGGAGAGGAGAGGGTGAGATGTATTGAGAGAGTAACACGGAAACTTATATTACCATATGTAAAATAGATAGCCAACAGGAATTGCTGTATGTCCCAGGAAACATGTACACCCATGGCTGATTCATGTCAATGTATGACAAAAACCACTACAATATCATAAAGTAATTAGCCTCCAATTAAAATAAATAAATAATTTTTTTTTAAAAAAGGAAACCCAAAGAGGGACTCTGTATCAACCTAGAGGGGTGGGATGGGAAGGGAGATGGGAAGGAGGCTCAAAACAACAAAATTCTATAAAGCAATTATCCTTCAATTAAAAAATAACTAAATTAAAAAAACAAAAAACGAGCTACATTTCCTTGGGAATTCTCTGGTGGTCCAGTTGTTAGGATGCGGTGCTTTCACTGCTAGGGCAGGAGTTGCATCCCTGGTCAAAGAACTGTGATCCCACAAGCGGCTTGGTATAGTAGGGGTGGGGGAGGGGCAGACCTACATTTTCTAGACTGTCTTACAGCTAGGGTGCCATATGTGGTTTAGATTCTTTTGAATTTGTGTATTTGCATGAAGCTTGGATTTGAAACTGAGTTAAGGGTGGGAAGAGGTAGGGCCAGAAACAACCAGCTCTGCTGGAGTAGATGGTGGCAGAGGCATCATGGTTCTACATTGGCCACTTTCTGGTTCTGCTGCATCTGACAGCAATGGCAGATGCTTTTTCAAAATTGGCAGAGGTAGTTGGGTGTTGTTCTTAGAAGCTCAGTTAGTACCCATTTCTCTGCCTTTCCGTTTTCTGCTTAAAGTGTAGCATCTGTTGTCTTCAAGCTATATACCAACCATGCCAGGTGCCTGAGAAGCTATATTCTTCACCACCCAGTTTTCAGTGCATAGAACCATGCAGTCCAGTAACCAAGGTTAGGTTAGCCTGTAAATAGAATAGGTAGCCCCCAAATCCAGTGACTTCAGGGGATGTCCTCTGTTCCCTGAGTTTACTGACCTCAGATTTCACCTGAAATTCCAGTCTTAGGATTTCATTTCTTTAGTTTAAAGCCTCCTTGTCCCCCTCCCCATCCCCCCCTCCCCCACCCGCCTGGCTCCTCTAAGCTATTCCTATGTGCATCACATCCATGTTGGACTTTCTCTTATTGTATACAGTAATCTTTAACATTAATGAAATTTCTCCTCTGTGTTCACTAGTGATATGTTGTGGGAGTAAATATCCATGAAGGATGGGCAGGGAAGAATATCAGAGTCAAAAGGAGATGCTAACAAAGTAAAATTATTTGGGAAGGTGTAACTCCTTAAGCAGATGTTATTGGTTTTCACCTTAATGTGCATGAGTTATTGGTCTCAGTTGATTTCTGGTTTTTATTCTGTAGAGCTGGAGCTGAGGAGAGTCATGGAGTAAAAGGTGAAAATGCTTGGGAAATCCACATTTCTCGGGTCTCTTCTGGAGTTGGAAGTGTTTGCTACTTAGGGGGTTGGTGTACAGAGCATGGAGATATTGAAGATACATTTGCTGAGAGTAGGCATGCCTTTATTCTTTAGAGCTTAAGTTAAAAAACAGTATATGCTGATATGGACAGATGTGAAGAGGGTGTGTAAACAGTGGGCAACATTTGCTAGTTCTTATACTTGGAAGTGGGCTTCCCAGATGGTGCTAGTGGTAAGGAACCCGTCTGCCAATGCAGGAGACATAAGAGACATGGGTTTGATCCCTGAGTTGGGAAAATCTCCTGCAGGAGGGCATGGCAACCCACTCCAGTATTCTTACCTGGAGAATCCCATAGACAGAGGAGTCTGGCGGGCTACAGTCCATAGGGTAGCAGAGTCAGACATGACTGAAGTGACTTAGCATGCACACATACTTGGAAGTAGGTCTTCCCTGGTGGGTGGTTTAGTTGCTAAGCCATGTCGGACTCTTGCAACCCTATGGATTGTACCCCACCAGGCTCCTCTGCCCATGGGATTTCCCAGACAAGAATACTGGAGTGGGTTGCCATTTCCTTCTCTAGGAGATCTTCCAAACCCAAGTATCCAACCCAGGTCTCCTACATTGCAAGTGGTCTCCTGCATTGCAAGTTTGATTCCTGGATCTGGAAGATCCCCTGGAGGAGGGCACAGAAACCTACTCTAGTATTCTTGCCTGGAGAATCCCATGGACAGAGGAGTCTGGCGGGCTACAGTCCATAGGGTCACAAAGAGTCAGACATGACTGAGCAAGTGAACACACACAAACACACTTGGAAGCACACAAAGGAAAATGTGTTTAGAGGAAAGGAAGGGAGTGGGTAATGGGAGTGTTCCTACTCAGACAGGGTAGAGCTGCTGGGATTTCTCTTCTGACTAATCCAAGAAGGGTTTGGAGTGGGTAGTACAATTCTTTTTTTTTTTTGGTCAGTCACATATTAAATACTTTTGAGCTTCAAGTGGAATGATTTTAAGAAGCGATTTAGAGGCAAGGTAACTCACTGGTTGGTCAGCAGAATCCTGGGCTTTTAATGGGAGAAGGCTGTGAGATGGGATCATTATGACTATTTCAAAGTTTCAACGAACAAGTTTATCCACAAAGCATTTCTCCAGTCTTTCCTAGGAGAATTAGAAACACTTTCACAACTATCTAATTTTAATCTCTCCAACATCCTTGTGAGGTAGGTAAGAAATATTTTTGCACTTTTTTTTTAACAGATGATAAAATTTCATGACAAGTAGTTTCCAAAGAAACCACGTGGGGCCAAAGTGTGAAGCCAGTCCGAACAGTCAGTCTTCTGATAGCAGAGCTGTCTTTCCTGTTGCTGAAGCATCTTGTTCAGCAAGATAAACAAGATGATTGTCCTTTCTTATTTCTGTTCTGATCTCATGGCTATCGATGGCCTTCAGAGTGGTCATGCAGGGCTTTCGTTATGGTTTAGTCACTAAATCGTGCCTGACTCTTTGCAACCCCATGAACTGTAGCCCGCCAGGCTGCTCTGTCCATAGGATTTCCCAGGACAGAATACTAGAATGGGTTGCCATTTCCTACTTCAGGGGATCTTCCTGACCCAAGGATCAAACCCACACCTCCTGCTCGGCAGGCAGATTTTTTACCACTAAGCCACTTGGGAAGCTCAATGCAGGGATTCAGTTCAGTTCAGTTCAGTCGCTCAGTCGTGTCCGACTCTCTGCAATCCCATGAACCGCAGCACACCAGGCCTCCCTGTCCATCACCAACTCCCGGAGTTTACCCAAACCCATGTCCATTGAATCGGTGATGCCATCCAACCATCTCAACCTCTGTCATCCCCTTCTCCTCCTGCCCTCAATCTTTCCCAGCATCAGGGTCTTTTCCAATGAGTCAGCTCTTCACATCAGGTGGCCAAAGTACTGGAGTTTCAGCTTCAACATCAGTCCTTCCAATGAACACCCAGGACTGGTCTCCTTTAGGATGGACTGGTTGGATCTCCTTGCAGTCCAAGGGACTCTCAAGAGTCTTATCCAACACCACAGTTAAAAAGCATCAATTCTTCGGCACTCAGCTTTATTTGTAGTCCAACTCTCACATACATGACTACTGGAAAAACCATAGCCTTGACTAGACGGACCTTTGTTGGCAAAGTAATGTCTCTGCTTTTTAATATGCTGTCTAGGTTCATAACTTTCCTTCCAAGGAATAAGCGTCTTTTAACTTCATGGCTGCAATCACCATCTGCAGTGATTTTGGAGCCCAAAAAAATAAAGTCAGCCACTGTTTCCACTATTTCCCCATCTATTTGCCATGAAATGATACAGGGATTAGCATCAGCCTATAATGGGTTCATAAGAGTGTTAATTATGAAGGCTTTCCTCTGGATCTGAGAGTAGACTGTGCATAGAATATGCTTTTCTTTTTCTTTTTAATTTTTTGCTGGGTTCTTAGAGAGGTTTCAGAGCTACAGAAAAATTATCTGGTACATGAAGCTGTAGAACCTTAGGAACTTTTATTCAGCAGCTCAAAAAGCCTTTCCTGGAGCATGAACTCTAATGAAAGGCAGAATTAAAAGAAAAGACATGGCTAATCATTATCTTCCTACCTTCTATTATTGTAGAAATAATTCTATTGATCTGCTCCGCTAAGTTTTACCCCGTCAGTAACAAAGACTTAATTTCTAACAACAGCGGATGAATAATAGACGAACAGCCAATTTATGCTGGGATGTTAAAGCCTGAAAGATAATGAAACCTCTCCTCTTTGTTTAAAATAGGATTTGAAACAGGCTACATAAAAATAGCTGTATATCATTAGAGCTTGGTGGTCAACAAGATAGAGACCTTTGTGTTAAAGGGAATTTTCTCTTGTTTTAAAGACAGATTGTGGATTTAGTTTTGATTTTTATTTCCTATCAATGAAACCTTAAGATATTTTCTTTTCATATTTAATTTCACTGTTAAGAAAAGCTTAGGGCTGAAAGACCCTTGTGAAACAACACCCTTTTGCTTTTAAAGCAGAATTAGGCAAATTGAAGGATTTGATTGGTCATATAGATGCCTACAGAGAAGGCAATGACACCCTACTCCAGTACTCTTGCCTGGAGAATCCCATGGACGGAGGAGCCTGGTAGGCTGCAGTCCATGGGGTCGCTAAGAGTCGGACACGACTGAGCGACTTCACTTTCACTTTTCGCTTTCTTGCATTGGAGAAGGAAATGGCAACCCACTCCAGTGTTCTTGCCTGGAGAATCCCAGGGACGGCAGAGCCTGGTGGGCTGCCGTCTATGGGGCCCCACAGAGTCGGACACAACTGAAGCGACTTAGCAGCAGCAGCATCATAGATGCCTAATGCTCACTAGTTCCCTTTATGCTTAAATTGAATGCTGGAATACGACTGCGTGACTTGCAAACTATTTTCATTATCGTCCACCAAATTTAGGAAGGTTCTCATCTAACGTAATAAATATACAAAATCAAGATTCACTTAAAACTTCACTAGTGTTGATTTTAAGAGCTTCAAGAAAGACACATGAGATGTACGACGAGGCCACTCTCAGTGCATTCTGTGAGGCTGAAAAAGTGAGAGGATTGGTTCTGAAATAATTATGCTATGCCATTATTAAATTTCGTGTGAAGAAAATGTATAGTTGGACAATGACCACTTAATTTTCTTAGATCTCTGGGTTCAAATCTTATAAAATTCTATACATTTCTAAGTGTGTGATCTATAGTAAAGAAAGAGGTCCATTCCAGTCTTGGGTGATAAGGAGTAGAGAAAGACCTAGAAAAGCATTCTGTTTTTGTACTCAGCATTTTATGTTCTGAAGATGTAGAACAAAACTTTTTCATCATCGATGTATCTGATGTTTTGTGTTTTAATGTTTGGTACTGTTTTAATCTTGAAGTATACAGATGGGGGTTTGGGATCCACAATCAGTATTCTTGAGGTTTATGAAAGTCTTAATCAGGCTCTACCTTAAACCTATACCAGTGTCTTCTGCTCAAAAACCATCAATAAATTCCATTTCCAATGAATAAAATCCCAACTATTCAGCCTGCTTCTTTCCAAAGCTTCCCAGGACTGTCCCGTCTCTAGGACATGGTGAATTAGCATGACGAAAGGTCCAGAGACAGGAAAGCAGAGGGGGTGTTTGGGGTGTAGCCAATGGGGGCTCCTGGCTGGAATGTGGGGAGCCTGAAGGTTGGGTCCATTTTTACCAAGTCTGGTATCAAAGGGTTCTTTAAACCCTCTGATACACTTATTTTACTGAACTCCTTTTTGTGCCAGAGACTGGTTAGAGCAGGGAGGCAAAAATGAATAATTATCATCCATGTCGCCATCCCTGCCTCTACTGTAGGACTTAGACTGGTAAAGAAGCCCTGCAGAGGCAGTTAAGTGCTGTGATACCTGATGGGCCAAAGTTATGGCAATAATGGGAATTTGTTTCCTGGTTTTTACATACTATTTCCCCACATTAAAGGCTGAATTAAAAACCCACAAAGACATCAAAATAAAAGCTGCAGCTATTAAAAACCCATTCCAGTGACCTCATACTTTGTGGTTGAAGCAGCTAATGGTAGCTACACACCCGCAAGTATTAGCAAGACACAGAAACTTGTCCCCACTGTTTGCAGTCCTTTTCTTTTCTTTTCTGCCGGCTGCCTTTTGTGACGGGAACTATTTCTCCTGTGTTCTCTCCTAGCAACAGCAACATTCTTTAAGACGGCATTTGTCTCCCGCTCTGAGCAACTGTCTAAGTCACTGGGGAAGAGGGGTAGGTGGGGGCGGGGCTGGTTGCTGTCCTTCTGCTCCCTCCTGGGAGAGAGCTGCTCTCTGGAAACACTCAGGAGGCTTCTGCACTGTGAACATTCCTGAAGGAGGTGTGGGGAGAGGTGTGTTCTGCAGTTGGGTTGGTACCTGCTTGATGGTGCAAACTATAGGCAAGTGTTTGGGGACCAGGGCTGTGGCTGTTCTGAGGGGCTGGTGAAAAGCAGTCAGAGATGATTGAGCTGGCGCAATATGAAGAGCATGCTTTAAAGAGAAAGTGTAAAAGTGAGCAAGCGAACACAGTGAGAGAGTTAAGGGGAAACGGTGGTGTGCGTCCATGGCACACCAAACCCATAGAAGTTAGAAATGAAAGGAAGAATGGACACAGCTTACAGTACTGCAGGTTGAAGTGGGAAGGAAAAGACCCACTAGTTAAATTGCATCAGTGTACTTTCCGAGAAACAAAGGAAACCTTAGGAAGATACACCCTGGCTGTGGCGATTCTGAAAGAAAAAGACAATGGGCCTAGGTGGTGACACCAGAAGCAAGTGGTTCTCATTTCCCCTCTTATGCCAGTAAAGACTCAGTAAGTTCAAGCCCCAAACGAAAAATCCAACCTAAAGGCAAAAAGAATATAAACTAGTGCAAAACTAAAAAGTCCTTTCTGACTTACTATGAAGTAACACATTACATATGACAGGAATTACCGTAGGCCAGGAACACTAGGTTCTTTAAATACATTAACTCATTTAATCATCCCAACAACTCTATGAGGAAGTTACTAGTATTATCTCTGTTTTATAGATGAAGAAACTGAGGTACAGAGAAGTAAAGTAACTTGCACAGGGTGACATTGGTAGTGAGTGGCTATAAAGAAAGCTGAGCGCTGAAGAATTGATGCTTTTGAACTGTGGTGTTGGAGAAGACTCTTGAGAGTCCTGTGGACTGCAAGGAGACCAAACCAGTCCATCCTAAAGGAGATGAGTCCTGAATCTTCATTGGAAGGACTGATGCTGAAGCTGAAACTCCAACCCTTTGGCCACCTGATATGAAGAGCTGACTCATTTGAAAAGACCGTGATGCTGGGAATGATTGAAGGCGGGAGGAGAAGGGGACGACAGAGGATGAGATGGTTGGATGGCGTCACTGACTCAATGGACATGAGTTTAAGTAAGCTCTGGGAGTTGGTGATAGACAGGGAAGCCTGATACTGGAGTCCACGGGGTTGCAAAGAGTCGGATACAGTTGAGTGACTGAACTGAACTGAACGCTTAGATTAGGGTCTTCTGCTTCACCTGGTCTTTTGATCTTCACCTCATCTTTTGGCTTTGTTTCCTTTACCTGTCTTCCTGAATCCATCTCTCTTTAACTCTCTGGAATCCTTCAGTGAGCTGAAGGGCATTGTGTCCCAGTAAGGGTTTTGCAGATTTCTAGGTGCTATCATTTAGTTAGAGAAAGCAAGGAGCAGCTTTGCCCGTACAATATTCCTGTGGGTGACTCCAGCTCCTTTTCCTTTCATTCCAGAGCTCTGAGAAATTCCCAGAGCAGATAGGGGAAGAAAACTCTCCTCTTGGACTCCCTACATCTTCCCATCAGGTGTCATGGGGAAGAAAAGAACAGCAGACAAGGGATTTTCTGAGTTTTGAGTATCAGGACCCTTTGTCAGTGCCTAACAATTTGTTAGTAACTATACTTAGAGGATTGAGGGAGAACATTTGCACCCACGTGTTCGTTCAGTTCAGTTCAGTTGCTCAGTCGTGTCCAACTCTTTGCAACCCCATTGACCGCAGCACGCCAGGCCTCCCACAAACTCCGAGTTTACCCAAACTCATGTCCATTGAGTTGGCAATACCATCCAACCATTTCATCCTCTGTCGAGCCTCTCAAAATAAAGTCAGCCACTGTTTCCACTGTTTCCCCATCTATTTCCCATGAACTGATGGGACCAGATGCTGTGATCTTAGTTTTCTGAATGTTGAGCTTTAAGCCAACTTTTTCACTCTCCTCTTTCACTTTCATCAAGAGGCTCCTTAGTTCTTCTTCACTTTCTGTCATAAGGGTGGTGTCATCTGCATATCTGAGGTTATTGATATTTCTCCCAGCAATCTTGATTCCAGCTTGTGCTTCATCCAGCCCAGCATTTCTCATGATGTACTCTGCATAGAAGTTAAATAAGTAGGGTGGTAATATAGAGCCTTGACGTACTCCTTTCCCTATTTGAAACCAGTCTGTTGTTCCATGTCCAGTTCTAACTGTTGCTTCCTGACCTGCATACAGGTTTCTCAGGAGGCAGGTCAGGTAATCTGGTATTCCCATCTCTTTCAGAATTTTCCACAGTTTATTGTGATCCACACAGTCAAAGGCTTTGGCATAGTCAGTAAAGCAGAAATAGATGTTTATCTGGAACTCTCTTGCTTTTTTGATGATCCAGTGGATGTTGGCAATTTGATCTCTGGTTCCTCTGCCTTTTCTAAAACCAGCTTGAACATCTGGAAGTTCACAGTTCACATATTGCTGAAGTCTGGCTTGGAGAATTTTGAGCATTATTTTACTAGCGTGTGAGATGAGTGCAATTGCATGGTAGTTTGAGCATTAATCTCCCTGCTACAAATCACTTTGAAGTCAAAAAGATTCCTGGTTGAAACTTTCCTACAGTTGGAATGAAAACTGACCTTTTCCAGTCCTGTGGCCACTGCTGAGTTTTCCAAATTTCCTGGCATATTGAGTGCAGCACTTTTACAGCATCATCTTTTAGGATTTAAAATAGCAGGAATTCCATCACCCCCACTAGCTTTGTTCGTAGTATTTCCTAAGGCCCACTTGACTTCCCATTCCAGGATGTCTGGCTCTAGGTGAGTGATCACACCATCGTGATTATCTGGGTCGTGAAGATCTTTTTTGTATAGTTCTTCTGTGTATTCTTGCCACCTCTTCTTAATATCTTCTGCTTCTGTTAGGTCCATAGCATTTCTGCCCTTTATTGAGCCCATCTTTGCATGAAATGTTCCCTTGGTATCTCTAGTTTTCTTGAAGAGATTTCTAGTCTTTCTGATCTATTGTTTTCCTCTATTTCTTTGAACTGATCACTGAGGAAGGCTTTTTAATCTCTCCTGGCTATTCTTTGGAACTCTGCATTCAAATGGGTATATCTTTCCTTTTCTCCTTTGTTTTTTGCTGCTCTTCTTTTCTCACCTATTTGTAAGGCCTCCTCAGATAGTCATTTTGCTTTTTTGCATTTCTTTTTCTTGGGAATGGTCTTGATCCCTGTCTCTTGTACAATGTCACGAACCTCTGTCCATAGTTCATCAGGCACTCTATCAGATCTAGTCCCTTAAATCTATTTCTCACTTCCACTGTATAGTCGTAAGGGATTTGATTTAGGTCATACCTGAATGGTCTAGTTGTTTTCCGTACTTTCTTCAATTTAAGTCCAAATTTGGCAATAAGGATTTCATGATCTGAGTCACAGTCAGCTCCTGGTCTTGTTTTTCCTGACTGTATGGAGCATCTCCATCTTTGGATGCAAAGAATATAATCAATCTGATCTCAGTGTTAGCCATCTGGTGATGTCCATGTGTTCATGGACACCTTGTAATAACTGCTTCCAACCTTCTACAAGCCCTTCATCCCCCTCAACCATCACCATGGCCTAGGAATCTCCATGTCAAGGCGTCTAAAGATTTTATCACAGACTACCTAAACCTTGTTTAAAAAAGACTTTAAGAACTCATCTCTGACTTACTCTCTGGAGGTGGGGCTTGTAAACCTGCATTTTAAATAACTCCCAGGTGGTTCTCACTCACACTTAAGTTTGAGAGTCTCTGCATTGTGATCTGAAAGTAGTATAGTTAGTTCTTCTGCTCTCTCTTGGGCTAGAGTGGTGATGTGATGAAAAAGCAAAATGACTTTTGACCTCAGGATTTTTAATATATTCACAAGCTAAGTTGAAATGACAGAGCCCTGAGATGTTTGCCTTTGGGCATGCTGTGCTTCACTTTATCCTGTCAGTTCCCTGGTGATCTTTTCTGACCTTAAAAGGCTTTTTAAGCCCTTGACTTTAGGAAAGTTTCAACCAGGAATGTTTTTGACTTCAAAGTGATCTGTAGCGGGGAGATTATTTCTGGCATGTGTCATAATGATAAGATGAGCTGAGAGTGAGAGAGGGGAAGTGCTCCCAGGTGGTCCTGGTCCTATGAAACAGGGAGTGTTTTGATCATTCTTAACTTAAGCTGCTTTACTGTCACAAAATCCAGGAATGTCTCATCATGAGAGTTGATGTCCATAAATAAACCTATCTAACAACGCTTCAGATATGTTTTCAGAATCCAGGAAAGTGTCTGTGTGTGTGTGTGTGTGAAGTCTTTTATGAACTTCCTGTCCAGGCCTAGAGCTATCAGGCCTCATAGATTTCACCCTGTCCATACACGTCTTTCCCCCAACACACATGTTTCTTTTTTTTTACCAATGACTTGGGTGAAGCATTCCCTGATCCTTCCCAAGTTCCTTGATGGGAAAAGGAACCAGGTTGGAAATATTACTCGTGAGCCATCCAACATGGATTTGAGTATGATAAATTCTGGGAGACAGTGAAGGACAGAGGGGCCTGGTGTACTGCAGTCCACAGGGTTGCAAAGAGTCAGACATGACTTAGCAACTGAACAACAGCAACAACTTTATTGGTTAGGGTGGATAAGCACCAGGATTTGCTGGAGGAAATGTATTTTCTTGGGTCTGATTTCAGCAGGGTTGCTTGTAGTGTCTGTTGTTTGTCGGCAGTTCTAGGCCCATTCTAGGTCCACGAGGTCTGATTCAGGCCCATTCTGAGACTGTAACTCTGGCTGGAACTGAACCCACATGGCCAGGACTCCAACCCATCCAAAACCAAGCTTTGGACTTGAACCTATAGTCTTTTAACTGAGATCACATTTGGTTTCAGGACATAATGAAGCTCAGGTTCTTGATGTCTGATCACAAAAAAGAATTCAGTAGGAGACAAAGTGATAGGTGAGAAGTGAATTTATTTAGAGAGAAACACACTCTACAGACAGAGTGTGGGCCATCTCAGAAGGTGAGAGTGGCCCCCAAATATGGCCTGGTTAATTTTTATGGGCTGGGTAATTTCATAGACCAATTTAAGGGTTTCCCTGGCGGCTCAGTGGTAAAGAATCTGCCTACAAATGCAAGAGACGTGGGTTCCATCCCTGGGTCGGGAAGATCCTGTGGGGAAGGAAATGCAGCGCACTCCAGTATTCTTGCCTGGGAAATCCCGTGGACAGAGGAGCTTGGTAGGCTACAGTCCATTGGGTTGCAAAAGAGTCTGACATGACTTAGCAACTAAAAGAAATAACGATTATTTCGTTATTGGATTATTCCAACTATTTTGGGGAGGGGGGTAGGGATTTCCAGGAACTGGGGCACCTCTCACTTTTTTATTCTTAACAGTTGGCCTCAGAACTGAAATAGTGCTGGTGGATATGTCACTTAGCTTGCTGACGTGTTGTTCAGTCACTAAGTTGTGCCAAACTCTTTGTGAACCCATGGACTGTAGCACTTCAGCATCCTCTATCCTCCACTATCTCCCAGAGTTTGCTCAAATTCATGCCATTGAGTCAATGATGCTATCTAACCATCTCATCCTCTGCTTCAATTCTCTGAGTCATTGATGCTATCTAACCATCTCATCCTCTGCCCCCTTCTCATTTTGTCTTCAATCTTTCCCAGCATCAGGGTCTTTTCTAATAAGCCAACTCTCTGCATCAGATGGCCAAAGTACTGGAGCTTCACCTTTAGCAACAATCCTTCCAATGAATATTCAGAGTTGATTTCCTTTAGGATTGACTCGTTTGATCTTCTTGCAGTCCAAGGAACTCTTAAGAGTCTTCTCCAGCACCACACCTCCTGTGTAGAGGAAGGATAAAGCAAGTCCAAACTGCTTGAGTAAGACAAACACCAAGAATGAGAGAACACAACATTAGGGGATCCAAAAGAGGCAGGAAAGAGTTCTTTCCCAAGCAGGCCAGGGCACAGAGACATCCTCTGGGCATTTTCCATAAGACTAGCCCAGAGCCAACTTTATTAGGCTGTAGACTGGGCAGGAATGTGATTTTTAGACAGAGCTCCCAGCCCCAAAGAGTGGTTCCAATGTCTGTCATTCTATTATACTTTGTTTTTCTAGGTCTTTAAAGTTTTCATCTTGATGATTTCTTTCTTTAATGTGGATACTTCTCATGAGGCCTAAGTCATACTGAACTAATATCTTGGTATTTAGCTACATCCTTAGGGTGGAGAGGAGGAAACTAATTGACAGTTCAGTGTACACAATCCTATCTAAGCTGAAGCTTGAGATGGGTGTTGAAAGGGAAATAAAGTGTGTTTCAAGTGTAGTGATAGAAGTAGGAGGGAACTAAAAATAAACTGATTAGTTCATCTTAGAAGCTGGCTCAAGCTATCCTTTGAGGTTTCCCACTGATAACAAAGGAGTATTTGATGGGCTTTAAATGGGATTAATGCAGTCTTTTTTGATGGACTGAAAAAATTAATAATAGCCTTTCACATTGAAAGACTTTCAATTTTGCTTTTACTTAGCAATTCTACTCTTAAGAATTTAACATGATAAAATAATTATTAATACTTTGGTTTATTTGGTTTATTATTCACTCTTCAACAGTTATTTATTGAGCACATACTACATTGCCAGGTGCAGTTCTAAAAACTGAGGTTACAGCAATAATCAAAGCAAACAAGTCCCTGACCTCTCGGAAGTCTCTTCCAACTATGTTGGAAGAGACAGGTAATAAGTATGGTGTTACCAAATCTCATTGACAGTTTTCAGCCCACATTTTATTGGACTGCTCTGTGTTTTTCTTCTAGAAATACTTTTTTCACTTGGTTTCTGGGACACTACATTCTTATTTCACTGACTCTCTCCAAATCTTTTGATGGAGTCTTCTCATCTTCCTGACCTTAAATTGGTCATCCCCAGAGCTAAGCCTTCAAATATTTCTTCCCTCCCTCTCTCAACATCAATATACTGATGATTCAAATTTATATTCCCAGGCTTCACTGTACCTCTGAATTCCAGTCTTTCAAATCCAACTGCCTACTTGACATCTCCATTTGGATGGCTTCCCAAATATAATATGACCACAAAAATCAAACCCTTGATTTTTCACCCCACATGACTCTTACTGAGCAGGGTGATTATTGAGCCTTTCCCTTCATTTTTGGCAACTTCATTTTTCTAATTACTCAGGTAAAACCTTGAAATTATCCTTGACTTCTTTCTTTTTCTCACTGTCTACCTCTGACCCATCAGACTTAGCTACAAAGATGTCCATCACAGCATTGTTTAGAAAATGAAAACCTGACAATGATCTAATCATTCAACAGTGAGATTGGCTAAATTATGGTACATGCAGCCATTAAAGATGATGCTCTAGGTTAACAGGTAAATATCTAAAGACATTTCAATTATGGAACATTTCAAACATACTCAGTAATAGAGAGCTGAGAATCCCCATCACCCAGGTACAACAATCATCAGCCCACAGACATTCTTCCTTCATTTACATACCTGCTTATCTCTCACCTCTCCATTGGATTGTTTTTAAGCAAATCCTAGACATCATCTTATGTATTATATGATAAATTACACATTTAAATATGATTTACTATAACCCTGACCACATGGAAACAGGGCCTCACCTGTACAGTAAGAAAGTTGTACATCTTATTCCAAACAAGTATTGGTTTGTCTGGTATTTTTAGAGCTTTACTCTGTTGAAGTGATTCTCAGCTAAACATGTCTGTTGTAGCCTTGATAAGTATTTCCACTTTTGTTATTTATTAGTGGTATCTTGTTTTGAAGTGTCAAATGTTGTGACTAAAGTAAAATATCATTGTAATTTAAAGAAAAAAAAAAGATTTAAATATTATATAATTATATATTAAATAATATATTTATTATTTAACATATGTAAATATTAATATTATGTTACAAAAACAGATTATAAAGAAGCACAAGTTCACTTTTGTTTTATATGTATATATTGTTGTTGCTTAGTTGCTAAGTTATGTCCAACTCTTGCCATCCTATAGACTGTAGCCCCCCAGGCTCCTCTGTCTATAGGATTTCCCAGGCAAGAATACTAGAGTGGGTTGCCACTTCCTTCTCCAGGGGATCTTCCTAACCCAGGGGTGAAACCCATATTGGCAGGTAGATTCTTTAACACTGGGCCACCTGGGAAGTCCATATAGTACATACTATATACACAGCTTCCCAGGTGGCACTAGTGGTAAAGAACCCATCTGCCAGTGCAGGATACATAAGAAATGAGGGTTCCATCCATGGGTCGGGGAGATCCTCTGGAGGAGGGCATGGCAATCACTCCAGTATTCTTGCCTGGAGAATCCCATGGATAGAGGAGCCTGGCAGGATACAGTTAATAGGGCTGCACAGAGTTGGACACGACTGAAGCGACTTAGCACACATGCACACACATATGATGTGTATATGTGTGTGTGTGTGTGTATATATATATATATACACACATATATAGTATTGGGGCTTCCCTGGTGGCTCAGATGGTAAAGAGTCTGCCTGCAGTGCAGGAGACCCGGGTTCAATCCCTGGGTCGGGAAAATCCCTGGAGAAGGAAATGGCAACCCACTCCAGTATCCTTGCCTGGAAAATCCCATGGACGGAGGAGCCTGGCAGGCTATATATAGTCCATGGGGTCACAAAGAGTTGGACACAACTGAGCGACTTCACTTTCACTTTCATATATTATATGAATAGGAAAAAATCTGACAGGATAGCTATATCTGGATTGTGATATTATGAATTATTGTTGATATCTTCTTTCGCTTGTGTATATTCTCCACAGTGAACAGGTATTACATGGAGAAAAGAGAATGGGGTTTGGGGGAAGATGTTAATGATAGCTTTGTATCTTTCTAAATTTGATTAATTGAGGTTGGTTACTTCACATTGTGAAACAGAAACAACCACCTAGCCGAAGTAAGGATCCTAGTTAGTCAGCTTCTGTATTCTCTCTGGACAGCCTCTAATCAAATGTTGCTACATTAATATCCACAGCTACAGTTGTTCAGTTGCCAAGTCGTGTCCGAATCTTTGCGACCCCTTGGACTGCAGCCTGCCAGGCTCCCCTGTCCTTCACTATCACCTGAACTTTGCTCAAATTCATGTCCATTGAGTCGGTGATGCTATCTAACCATCTCATCATCTGCTGCCCCCTTCTCCTTTTGCCATCTATCTTTGCCAGCATTGGGGTATTTTCCAATGAGTTGGCTCTTCGCATCAGATGGCCAGAGTATTGGAGCTTCAGTATTAGTCCTTCCAATGAATAGTTAGGGTTGATTTCCTTTAGGGTTTACTGATTTGATCTCCTTCCTGTCAAGGGGACTCTCAAGAATTTTCTCCAGCACCACAATTTGAAAGCATCGGTCCTTGGGCACTCAGCCTTCTTTATGGTCCCTCTCTCACATCCGTACATGACTATTGGAAAACATAACTTTGACTATAATATGGACATTTGTTGGCAAAGTGATGTCTCTGCTTTTTAATATGCTGTCTAGGTTTATCATAGCTTTCCTTCCAAGGAGCAAGTGTCTTTTCATGGCTGCGGGCACTGTCCACAATGATTTTGGAGCCCCCAAAATTAAGCCTGTCACTGCTTCTACTTTTTCTATTTGCAGTGGCTACAGTTGGGTTTCTCAACTTCAGCTCTATTGACGTTCTGGAGTGGATAATTTTTTGTTGTGGAAAGCTATTGTTTTCACTGAAGGGTGTTTTGAGGTATCCCTTGTCTCTACCCATTAGAAGCCAGTATCATCCTCCCTTGACTCTCACCGGTTGTAACAAAATGTCTTCAGAAATGGTCATTTGTCCTCTAGAAGGCAAAATTACCCCTGGTTGAGAACCACTGCCCTGCAAGCAGCATGTGTATAAATTGAAATATATGGTGTCTAGGAGATTAGCAGTAAAAATGTCCTGTTTCACTCGTTTTTGTTGGCTGAAACCTCAAGGAGGATGTAATTTATGATCCAATGAATGCTGCTTTTGTGGTGTATTGACCTCCATATTTAATTAACCAACCTACAAGCCAGTGGTTAATGATTATCTGCATTTTGGAAACATATCCATAAACGACTGAGACGAGTTCAAGTCTATAACAAAAGCAAAGGTGAAAAATTGCTTGTCAGCTCTGTGAGTGATCTTTAGATTCGTCTCTCCAGACTACCAACTGATGCATTTCCTGATTCATTACCATCAACAACACATGGAAATACTGGATATAAGTTTAAAATAGGAGATTCCTTCCTAGAAAATTAATGGTGCTACATCCATATAAACTGTTCCTTTTTATTAATAATAAACACATAGAGACAGCTGTAAAAGATAGGAGAAAAGGGCCTTTACATAGTACATTTTATTTGGATAGTAAATATGCTCCCCCCATAATGGAAACATTATTAGAGAGCCATAGACATGAGATAAGGGAAAACATGAGGTCATTTTGCCCATTCTCTTCAAGGGCTACAGTGTTCTGTGTTCCTCTCCTCCACTCCTAGTTCAGAGTCTCATTAAATATCCCCATTTTAATATTATAGGATACTCTTCATGTTTCCCCTTGAAGAATTCAACAGATAGGCAGAAGGTATAAGTTAGTGGTATCATAAGCTTCAAAAGATGACTTCTTTTGTTAGTGACACTATGTTGGCAGCATAGAAATTAAAACTTCTAGGAAAGTCTGTATCAGACATTGGTGATCCACAATCACAAGCACAAGACAAATCATATCTTAAACAGCTTCACACAATTACATAATTTAAGAGTGCAATCGTATATGGAATTTAGAAAGATGGTAACAATAACCCGGTGTACGAGACATCAAAAGAGACACTGATGTATAGAACAGTCTTATGGACTCTGTGGGAGAGGGAGAGGGTGGGAAGATTTGGGAGAATGACATTGAAACATGTAAAATATCATGTAAGAAACGAGTTGCCAGTCCAGGTTCGATGCACAATACTGGATGCTTGGGGCTAGTGCACTGGGATGACCCAGAGGGATGGTATGGGGAGGGAGGAGGGAGGAGGGTTCAGGATGGGGAACACATGTATACCTGTGGTGGATTCATTTTGATATTTGGCAAAACTAATACAATTATGTAAAGTTTAAAAATAAAATAAAATTTAAAAAAAAAGAGTGCAATCGAGGGATCTTGAGTTTTAGTGGTTTCTAGCAACTGTTGGGTACTCCTAGTTCAGAGAATACAGTGTAAGATAAATATCTTAAACAAATATTGTTATATTTTCTAATATTTTGAGGCATCTCTGGTCTCTCCCATTAGGTGCCAGTAGGAGAAGGCAATGGCACCCCACTCCAGTACTCTTGCCTGGAAAATGGAGGAGCCTGGTGGGCTACAGTCCATGAGGTTGCTAAGAGTCGGACACCGCTGAGCGACTTCACTTTCACTTTTCGCTTTCATGCATTGGAGAAGGAAATGGCAACCCCCTCCAGTGTTCTTGCCTGGAGAATCCCAGGGACGGGGGAGCCTAGTGGGCTGCCGTCTATGGGGTTGCACAGAGTCGGACACGACTGAAGCGACTTAGCAGCAGCAGCAGCAGCAGCAGCAGCAGCAGCATCCTCCCCTGACCCTCACTGCTTGTAACAAAATGTCTTCAGAAATTGCCAATTGTCTTCTAGGAGGCAAAATTACTTCTTCCTTTGGAATCAATGCTTAAAGCTTGTTTTTCATAACATCCAGAGTTTTCTTTAATGGTAATTAATAAAAATAATCACTATTAATTGAATAACTTCTATAACCATGCATTATATAGGTATTGAACATTTAATTTTTATGCAATCTTTGTAATCCTATGAGATATATGTCTATTTACACATGAGAAAACTGAGACTCACAGAAGCTATTTTGCCCAAAGTCTCATGGTTTCTGAAAGGCAGGGTCCTGATTCAGCACACCTGATTCAGTTCAAGTGTAACACCACAGCTCATGTTGTTTAAGTAGTCAAGGGATGTGATGTTTTGTCTGAGAGTTTGTGTCAGGAAAAGTGAACTTGATCGGTATCTTTAAAACAGAGCCTATCTGTAATAGCCAGAGAGTTACATCTAGGAAAACACCAAAATTCAACCATAATGAAACCCACAGGAGCCTGAGGACCTAGAGTGCTCAGAGAGTGGACTGTATCAGGTGGAGAAGTTTTGTTACATGCAGAGAAATAGCCCAAGTGCTTTGTGCAGTGACAAAGATTCAATTGGGTCTTTCTTAAGCCAGAAGGATTTTAGAAAGGAGGGCTCCTTATGGAAAATTCCTGAAATTGAGACGGAGAGTGTAATTTCCCACCTAGGGGCTGCGGGGTTCCATATTTGTTCTCTGTTGTTCATGCTATAGGCTGTCCATGGGGTCAAGAGTCAGACACAAGGGAGAGACTGAACAACAACAAATAGGCTGTCAAAGGCAGAGGGCAGGTCAGCAAGGGTAGTCTGACATAAAAGCATGGAAAATGAAAGCATAGAGGATGAAAAAATATGCCACAGCTAAAGAAAACAAACTCAAACCCAAACCTCAACTGGGTTGTGAGAAAGAAGTCTACTCACAATTGAAAAGGAACAGTCAACCCTGGACTTCAGGCTGTGAGCATTCAGCCTGATTAATTAAGGTCAAGGTGGTGATGGAAATACCAGCTGGGGAGCATTTTGCTGAAAGATAAATTTGTTCCTCTGTATCTCTGCAAGACAGCAGGGAGGTGTGTGTTGGGAGCTAAATTAATTTGATTTACATCATGCCATGGTAACTTCTGTTCTCTCTCCCTGCTGTCAGATGTCTTAGCTGGCTTTTCCCCCTCCTCCTTCACCCCCACACATTTCGTAACGCGAGGAGAAAGCACGGGTTGGCTTCAGGCAAAATTTAGAAATGGAATAACTTTAATTTGATTATTCTGCATCCAGCGCTATTCTGTCCTCCCCCTTTCCCTTCTTTCTTGAGGGAGAGAAGTTGTAAACCTGAGCATATAAGTGTGATGTATTTTTACAATGTGCTTCATGGCACAAGCTGCTTGACAATCGGAATTTGTTCCTTGCAGCAAAACCTGGCAGCTCACCTATCCTCCTCCTGTGTTTCTTCAACAACACTAGTACTAGAAAATGAAGTTATGGCCCAGGATCCCGTTAGGACTGTGCTTTTTCTGGCCATGTAGTTTTCAGGCTCCGGAGCCTGGGCTGGAGGGCGCCTCCTCGGGGACCCTCGAGGTGGGGCTGGGCCCGGAGTCTGGCTCGGCTGAGCCGCCTGCGTCCCTGGGACCCCGCCTGGCCCGCCGTTCCGCGCGCCCTTGCCAGCCGGGCTGGATAAGGTTACGCCGAGGCTTCCTTGAACAGAGGAAGAGAGGCGGGTCAGAGCCCGCGCCCCGGCCCGCGGGGGAGTTTCCACAGTTGGCAGCTCGGGCCCGCGGGGCCACATCCCTGCTGCGGGTGGGCGCGTGCGGGCGGCGGAGGGGAGCCCCGGGCCGGGCCCGGCCCAGCCCTCCATGGCGCGGGAGAGGCTGCCCGGGAGGGGCTGCTGTGCCCTGCGCCGCTGTCTGCTCGCCGCCGCTCTGCTGCTTGGCCTGCGGCTCTGCGCGGAGCTGCAGCGCGCCGGGCCCCAGCCCCCAGCCCTCAGCCCCCCGCCAGGCCAGGCCCCCCGACCGCCCGGGTCGCACCTGCAGCCCGCGCCCGGCCAGCTGCGCGGCGCCAGCCGGAGGCAGGTGACCTACGTGCGCAGCGGGCGGCGAGCGCCGGCGGGGGGCAGCAGGAGTGGGACGCCGGAGCCTGGCTGCTGCGCCCTGCGCGGGCGTCCCCGCCTGAAGGTCAGTTGCAAAAGATGCAATCTTGGTCTTTAGACCGGGATCCCCCTCCCGGACTCGCTCCAGAGCCCTCAACTCCAGGCCTCCGCGGACTGCCCAAACTGCGACCTTCAAAAAAAAAAAATCTTCTTCCTCTCTCACCTCTGTGCTCTCTTAAGCAGCACCACTGGTGGCATCCTTTAATGACCAGATACGATGAAGTGGGAGCTGGGTTCATTCAATAATCAACCAGTATTTGCTGAGCGTTCACTGTGTGCCAGGCCCACTGTTAGGCGGGCATCCAGCAGCGAAGCGCCAAGCCCTGCTCTCAAGGAGCTTACTTTTTGCGGGAGGAGGGGAAAGGGCGTGAGCAGTGGACAAGGCAAGGGAAAGAAAGGAGTTCTGGTTTTGTTTGTATTTTCTGCTCTCCCGGTTTTCTCCGTGAGGCCTGCACAAAGCTGAGTAGGTAGCCACTGTGAATTGCTTTTCCACTCTACCTTCATGGCAGTGATGAAGATCCACTCAGTCGAATTTTCCTTGAATTCCACCGCAGACGTCGTCGGCAGGGTGGTGAGCGGAGGGTGAGAAGTCCAGCCCCCAGCACCACTTAATGGAAAATTAATTGGACCTGGAGGACTGAAGTAATAACTCGGATTTGTCTTAGAACACAGTGTTGGGCTCCCTACCTCATTAACTTCTCGGCTCAGGCATTGAGTAGTTATTTTATTCAGTTTTGACCTCTTGAGTTTTAAGCCTCTGGCCTCCTATCCACCTCTTGGAGCTCAGTAATTTACTTGGTACTTGGGAATGAAAAGATGAAGAACTGAAGGTCTGAGCTTGCCTGGTCTTTATACATCAACCCTAACCACATCCTTTGGGGCAACTTCTTTTGCCTCGCTTTTCTTCTTTTCTTTTAAACATCCCCCTACTGGGGAGAGAAAAACTCTTCCTTGGACGCTGCTGCTTTCTTTAACTTCTAACCTACTTTTCAATGGCACGTCTGCCAATTTCTTCTACTGTTTTCCTTTCTCTCACTTCCTCTTCAAGCCTTGACCTCTGTCTTTCCACACCGCTGCTGTCCCTGTCTAATCCATCAGTGTTATCTTCCTGGATTAATTCAGACATCTATATCTGAAACCTCATTTCCTATATTAAGTCTTAATTTGCTCTTCCAGAACGATGTAGTCACTTCCTGCATTCTTCTAATGCACTACCATGTTTTGCCAAAGGCTTTTAAACACCCTTTTGCCAAGGGCTTACCAGAACAATCCTGATGACCATGCTGCACCAGGGCCTGGGGGCACAACATGAGCTCAGGGTCTAGTGGGGAGGCCCAGAGCACAGACATCCAATAATGTGACAAACGCTGTAATTAAGCTCTGAACTCTGCTTGAGGAGTCAAGAAAGGCTAACCTGGAGGGGACATTTGACTCAGGACTTGATATTGCTTAGGAGTTCAGGTTCTTTTGTCCCTCTGGATGTTCTCAAATGTTCCATCCTGGGCACCCCTAACGCAACCTTGCACTTGCCATTTCACATCTGCTCTCAGCCTCCATTGCTTCTCTTTTACCTGTTGAAGAATCTTTCTTAAATCTTAGCTTCCACTTCAGACAATAGAATCGATAACTGGAGCCTCAAATGGAAAGGTTTGGAATGCATAGACTCAAAGGGCCTCTGGAGGGCAAGTTCACATCTGCTTCCTTTAGGAGGCTGCTGTAGTGATTCCTGCTGAGACAGTGGTGACTTAGAGTGGTTTAAGTGGAGGTGTGGGAAGTGGTCCAACATTGGATATATTTTGCAGGAAGATGAGAAAGGAGTAGTTTTTGTTGTTTTGTGTTTTCGGGGGAGTAGATGGAAATCAGGAGTTTTGTTTTAAACATCTTGAGTTTGAGTTATCCTTTGGATATCCATATGGAAATGTCACATAGGCAGTTGGACATAGGAGTCTGAAACTGGAGGAAATGTCCAGGCTGAAAATAAAGATGTGGGAATCCTCCGTGTACAAGTGGCTCTTTCAAAGCTGTGAGACTACAGGAGATCATCTGGGCAGTGAGGGTTGCTCACAAAGACAGAGATGCAAGTCTGAGCCCTGGGACTCAGTTTTAAAAGTAAATTTTAAAGTAATTTAAATTAAATTTAGTAAATTTAATTTAAATTTTAATTAAATTTAATTTAAGTTTTAATTAAATTAAGTTTTAAAAGTAATTTAAAAGTAAATTAAAAGAAAAAAATAAAAGTACATTAAAAAAAAGGAAATATTTGCATAGAACCTTACATGTTGTAAGCATTCAATAGTGGTTGCTTTAATTTTCACTAATCTGTCCCAAGTCTTTAGCCTCAGCCGTTCCCTAAATATCATTTGTTATAACTTCTTTCCACTCCTTTGGTTTATGCTGATTCTTTTACCCCCATCCTATGATTCATGCCCTTTCCATCACTGAACATTCAGGTCAAGGACGGTGGCCCAGAAACCTTTTTTCATCATTCCTACTTCCTTGCTAATCTTTGACCAGTTTGGGAGACAACATAAATGCGTTCTGATTTGCGAGTTGCTTTGTATGTGTTGTGACCTAATAATCTATTTTAGATTGAATGTTTTGTCTGTGCAGTTGTTCATGATGGAAAGGATCACATTTCCTAGTGACCCTTAGTAAATGTGTATTCCCAAGACATCAATAAGTAAAAAATAAGAATCTTATTATTTCAACCTATTATGTGTAATTGTAAATGTCTTTGGTTAAAAATATATAAGAAATAATTGAGTGAACATAGAAATTAAAATAACTATTTTTTAAGTATTGTTTTAGGTTTTATTTAGCCTCGTAAAGAAGAAAATTTCCCTGGATTTTCTTCCCCCTAGCTAGTTAGTTATTTTCATATTTTCAGGATATACAGTATTACTTTCCCAAATTCCTAGATAGTGGGAATCTTGGCTTTGTTTCATTTTTCCACTATTTCACAGTCAAATTAAAACGCTCCTCCAAAGTGGAAAGAGCAGCTATCTAGTCTGTCCTCCCAGTTTAGGGAGCAGAGTGGGATGTCCCCTACCTCTCCAGGGATAAGTCTTGTTCCTTTTTAGCCTCGCGTTGAGATAAGGTGAAATATAAACTGAATGCACAGTTAATTAATATAATAAATTTAGAAGTAATGTGTTAAATTCCTTGAATCCTATTTTATTTAAATTTTGTTTGTTGGGCATAATGATAAACAATATTATTTAGGTTCTTGGATACTTTGCCGTAGGCATCTACCAGATTGGTGAAGGAGAAAAAGTTCCATTCTATTTTGAGGATGGCTTTCTGGGTGAATGAAAACCTGTATGAAATAATTGGGTTGCCAAGTGTTTCTTGTCAATGTGCTTCCTTTGCAGGTGTTAGAGGCACAAAAATTCAGCAATTATATTGCCACTTTAATCATAGCTTATGCTTCTCTTAAAGCAAATAATCTGTTATAAAAAAGAGAAATGTGTAGTCCCCATGTAATTCTTTTCCTCTTTTCTTATCCTCTTCTTTCACCAAGCTATACAAGAAATAGTTCTAAATATTAAACCCTCTTTCACATCAGAGGTTCCAATCTTACAGCATTATGAAATGAGGGCAGATGATACATGGTGGATAAACACTGCCCTGTGGGATTAGGACTCCCCTAGAATCCATACATTTTTCTATATTACAGAAACTTTAAGCATACAAATATCACTATGATTCTTTTTTATTCTTTTACTTTCTCTCTGTTTTCTGTGTTTGTTTCTGGTTTCTCTTTCTTAGATATTTACTATGATTACATGGCTAAAGTTCTTCTGGAGGACATAAATAGAGGACTAATGATGGTCTCCTTGATTATACTTTTTTCTACAATCTTGGGTAGATGTTTCTTTTACAAGTAGGGAATCTACCTGAAAGCAGCAAAATATATGGCTAATATGCCCAGGAGAAGTACTGTTGACAAAAAAATTAATCAGTAGTCAATCTGAGAAAGAAATGGAAAATTTTACTTGAACCAAACTGAGTACTATAACTCAGGAGACAATCTCTCAGAGACCTTTGAGAACTGCTCCAAAGAGGTAAAGGGGGAGGCCAGTATAAGCGATTCTCTAGAAAGGGTAGTGCAGTCAAGCACACAGCTTGATGGAGAGTTACTGTGATTCATAAGTAACATATCTTTAAAGGTTTTAGCGCTTTTCTAAGTATGGGTTCATGAATTTTCTCCTGAAAATATCTATCTGAAGGCCTATCTTTTCTTAGAGCACAGAATGCCTTATCCTGATTTTGTCCTGAGTTCCAGGGTATTGTAGGTCAGTGAATGTAGTGGCTAATGACTTGATTCTTATAGAACTGGATAGTAGACAACAGTCTCTGTTTTACAGTCCCCTCCCTTTTGGTCTTAATTTTGACCAAGGTTTGAGAGGCATTTCACGACCAACTTGTCCCAAGGCGCTAGGAATGCTCATTCCTAGGTCAATCAGGGATTTCATTGATAGGCTGCTCAGTGCCCTGTTACTGCACTTGGCCCTGTTAACAATAGTCAAAAGCCTCTGGACCATCTGTTTTACTAGTCAGTTATGGTCTAGGATGTCTCTTGTTGCATCTTCTTATATCTAAAGTTACACTGTTATAATCTTTGATCTTATAGGACAATATATTTGGTCAATTGTTTAAGCTTGCCTAATCATCATTAATTTTATTGGAGGCTCCATCACACATTTGGTAGTATAAGAAATAATAATCTTGTGAAATAGGTAGAATATAAATAATATAGCTAGTAACATTAATAAGGTCCTAAGTGAGTATTTAAGGTAAGAATTTCCATTAAGGGAGGCCCAGTTCTCTCCAGGTCACCTGACCCAGTCTGTTCTGTAGCAGTTGCTCTCCTTTCAGTTCAGTTTAGTTTAGTTGCTCAGTCGTGTACAACTCTTTGTGACCCCATGAACCACAGCATGCCAGGCCTCCCTGTCCATCACCAACTCCTGGAGTTCACCCAAACTCGTGTCCATTGAGTCGGTGATGCCATCCAACCATCTCATCCTCTGTCGGCCCTTCTCCTCCTGCCCACAATCCCTCCCAGCATCAGGGTCTTTTCAAGTGAGTAAGCTCTTCGCATGAGGTGGCCAAAGTATTGGAATTTCAGCTTCAGCATCAGTCCTTCTAAAGAACACCCAGGACTGATCTCCTTTAGGATGGACTGGTTTGATCTCCTTGCAGTCCAAGGGACTCTCAAGAGTCTTATCCAACACTACAGTTCAAAAGCATCAATTCTTCGGCACTCAGCTTTCTTTATAGTCCAACTCTCACATCCATACATGACTACTGGAAAAACCATAGCCTTGACTAAAAGGACCTTTGTGGATAAAGTAATGTCTCTGCTTTTTAATATGCTGTCTAGGTTGATCATAACTTTCCTACCAAGGAGTAAGCGTCTTTTAATTTCATGGCTGCAGTCACCATCTGCAGTGACTTTGGAGCCCCAAAAAATAAAGTCAGCCACTGTTTCCCCATCTATTTGCCATGAAGTGATGGGACCAGCTGCCATGATCTTAGTTTTCTGAATGTTGAGCTTTAAGCCAACTTTGGGGAAGTACTAAATTGGCATTGTACATAAAGTTACCAAAAAGTCTGTGTGTATAAGCTGAGTGGTGGGTCATCATGGCATTTTACAGGATTGAGAAAGGAAGGTTGCCTTCTAAGAAATTACGTGGCTAGCTCCAGAAGAAAAAAAAATAAGCTTTCTGGTTAAGCTGATATTTCTGCCATTGGGGTGGTCTGGTTAATGCATAATGCAGGTGCACAGTGCACACTAGAAGGGAGGGAGGAGGTCCAGACGGGCAGAGAAAAAAGTTTATTTAAATTTTTCTTGTCTTGCCTTAAAATATAAATTTTGTTTCATCAGAACTCATACAGGAGCAAAGCTTCCTGAAGAAATTTCTTCTCTCTTATTGGAGATATTTTGCTTGACATTTAATATGTTGGATAGAAAAGTGACTTCTGAGTCACAGAGCTACAGAACCCAGCAAAGTGCTGGCTTGGTTTGTTAGTTACAGATCCTTTGGAACAGTGTGTCAGGGGGAAAATGCTGTTTCCTCTTCTCCTGAAAAACCATATGGCAAGATTCTGTCTTGTCTTCATCACTTCTTGTCATCCTCTTAATTTTCTCATTCCATGATTGTCTTCAAGAAGAATGAGGAAAAATGGCATAGTAGGCCCTTGATATATCCAACTGCCTTAAACATCATTATTCTTTACAAAATACTTGAAGGTAGGTTTGAATTGCTTGTAAAATAAGGCCCAGCAGTAGTTTCCAGCTTCTTTAGGCTTCTGCTATTTCCCTACACGTCTGTCCTTCAGGAGCAACATTCATTAATCCTCTTACATTGTCCTCAGGAGGCACAGCATTTTCATTTTAAACAGTCGTTGAGGGTAATTGAATGGATTCCAGCAATATGTGGGTGTGAAATAACACTTGCTTAGTTTCGCCAAAAAAAAAAAAGCAGGTTCTGATGAAAACTTTGATGGAGAGTAGGCTTCTGCACTCCTTCCAAACCTCACAGCTCCTCTGAGAGCATTCTGTGGGCAAAAGAACTGCTAATGGAGGCCCCACTGTTTTTCAACAATTGGTGGTGGAGATTTTAGGTTTTCTGTGTGCAATTTGTCCAGTTCATTTTCTCCAAGAAACAAGAAGCCTTATCAGTTTTCTCGAATTGGATTTCATTTTTGGTCTGTAAAGAGAATCAGAGCTGTGTAGTTCAACTGGAGACTGGTAGACATTTGATTTTTTTCCATCTGTGTTATGACACTTTCGGAGTCCTTGTGCTTAGAAGTAATTTGGCTCTTTATTCTGTGATTCGTAGGAAGTAACAGGTGCCTGCTTCATTACCATGAGACTCACATTAAGGCATATTATCTACCAGCGTTGATAAGCTTCTCTTAAAAGCAGCCATTGAGTTCTTTTAGATACCTCACATCAATCGTATTAATGACCTGTAGAATTTTCTACTAAAACAAGGAGGGAAAATTTGCTGTCCAAGAAGCACTTTTATCCTACTCAAATGATTGAAACAAAATTGACTTTTATGAGCTTTCTAGTCTATGACCATATGTAATTTAAACTAAAAGCAAAGTGGCCTGTTAGTTTACGACTCAAGGAGGTAAATTGGGCCTGTGAAGAATTTTGTTTGGGCCACACAGTGTTTCAAGTAACTAAACATAAACATCTTCAGATGCAGCATATAGTGTCCAGTGGAGTCCAGTTCGGCACTGTCTGCCTTCATATTATCTGTCTGATCTGTAAAGGCATTTGAAGTTTCAACCCCTGAGCCAGGTGTCAAAATTTGCAACTACTTTTCCTAAAAAGTGACAAACAGGTTAATGCTGCTAAGCTCAGTGGCAGCTTGGTACATAAATACTGAATACACAGAAGCTAAGGATCCTTTTATGTCATTCCTAGTCAAGAGAGTTCAGTAACCTAAGGCTGGAATTGGCTACTGGGGAGAGTAAGGTTTAGGGGAGTATACTTAGTTGATACAACATTCTTTTGGTTATTAAAAAAAATACTGGGGCCTAGCTTAAGCAGAAAAAAAAAAGAATTTATTGAGAAAATTTCGGAATTTATCACTGAATTGTAGGAAGAGGTAAATGATCATGATGTTGAGGAGAGAAGGAATAAGGTTACTCTGGAAATCTCAGCTTTCCTTGGCCTTCTCCCCACCGTGCCACCATAGTGAGACTCACCTCCCTTGACTCCTGGGCTGGGTCCATTAGATACTCATGCTGGGTCAGCCAGTACTAGCCACAGGCCACAAACCTAGCCCAGTATCCAAACTGCACCTCCCCCTCCCCGTCCAGGGAGCCATTCTTAGAGAAAAGAAATTTTCTGAGTGCCATAGGTCTTTTTTTATATATAATAATCTCAGAGCTTAGCCTCTGTGCCTTTCCCTTTGTGTATTTCTTTATTGGTTAACAGTTTCTCTATTTAGAACTGTTAGAGATAAACTCGGAGAAGGCGATGGCACCCCACTCCAGTACTCTTGCCTGGAAAATCCCATGGATGGAGGAGCCTGGTAGGCTGCAGTCCATGGGGTCACTGAGGGTTGGACATGACTGAGCGACTTCACTTTCACTTTTCACTTTCATGCATTGGAGAAGGAAATGGCAGCCCACTCCAGTGTTCTTGCCTGGAGAATCCCAGGGACGGGGGAGCCTGGTGGGCTGCCGTTTATGGGGTCGCACAGAGTTGGACACGAATGAAGCGACTTAGCAGCAGCAGCAGAGATAAACTTATTTCCAAGTAGCACTCATCAATAAGTTGGTAACTTGTGCATACTTCTGATTTTTTATTCAGTTTGGCATATATACACAAGATATATATCTATGCAATGTTTTTCTTTTCTTTTTAAGTAAGACATTATTTGTGAGGACTTTTGTGGAGAAGATGAATATCATCAGTATTCAGCTCATGATCCCCACTAGGGTTCTCAAACCAAAGTTAGGGTTTTATGTTCTTTGTTTGATTCTTTTGTCTGTCAGTTCAGAGAGTTATTTTGTAAAAAAAAGATCTGAAAAATTCTTCAGAGCATCTGAATATTTACAGTCCTCTTTGCAATTAGTCTGGGATTCTTCAACATATGATTACTTCTGTATCAAGGCTGTAATACAGATCGCAAATGACAGCACCCAACTGAAGCTAGTGAAAGCAGGGATTCACTGGAAGGTCACTTGGGTAGAATTGAAGGAAGACCCGCAGAAACCAGAACAGCTCTCAGAACTTGATTATGGACTAAAATGAGTATTGAGGACATTGGTTATCCATGTTACCCATTTGTGGTGGTGATTTAGTTGCTAAGTCTTGTCTGACTCTTGTGACCTCATGAACTGTAGCCCACCAGGGTCCTCTGTACATGGAATTCCCTAGGCAAGACTACTGGAGTGGGTTGCCATTCTCTTCTCCTCTCCAGAATTACCTATTATCAAATATATAATGGGTATTTGAGCTTTCCTCATAGCTCATTTGGTAAAGAATCTGCCTGCAATGCGGGAGACCTGGGTTTGATTCCTGGGTTGTGAAGATTCCCTGGAGAAGGAAATGGCAACCTACTCCAGTATTCTTGCCTAGAGAATCCCAGGGATTCTGTCAGACTACAGTCCATGGGGTTGCAAGAGTCGGACATGACTTAGCGACTAAACCACCACAACCAGTGGGTATTTATCATTCTTCTAGGCCATACCTTTGAATTCCCTTCCTGTGTTTGAGGAATTCTCCACCTTTCTAAGAAAAAAGGTAAAGAATAAATTTCTTTGGCTCTAAGGAGCATTCTTGTGACCTAGGCGTCACCATTCACATACACCTTCATGAGAGTTTGGATTGGACTTTAGAGACTTGAAGAAGCAAGTTTCAGCACAAGGACCACAGAGCCTCTGGTTCTAGTGGAGGCATCCAGTGCCAAGGGTGGTGGAATGAACAGTGGTGTCTGTGCCCAGTGGTGGGGCAGTGCAGGCTACACTGGTGCCCTTGCTGGTATTCCTCCTGCCCTTGAGATTCTGTAAGCTAATAAATCTTTAGTCAATTCCCTTTCTACTTAACTAGCCAGAGTGGTTTCTATTGTTTACAACCAAGAACCCTGGCAGATCAATAAATTAGAGTTGGCAGTTTGGAAGGTTACAACTGTAGCTTTCCCTCTTCAATTTTGCTTGCTCTATTTAATTCAGATTTTGGAACATGATGATTGGGGTCTGAGTAACTATGGGCTAATGGACCTTTCCCTGACAAGATAATAACATTTAGTGCTAGATACTAAATCATACAAATCTGCTAACTTATCACTAGAGACACCAAGTTCTTTTTCATGGCGTTCTTTTGGGTATCTGGCAGCAGAGGCCAGTTTATGCTGTGATCACAAACAACCCTCGAATCTCAGGGCTCTTACTGACAAAGGTTTGTTTCTTGCTTATGCTGCGTATCTGTTGCGGGTTGGCAGGGGTGGGGCGCTGCTCTGTGCTGTCTTCATCCTCTCTCTAGACCCCAGACTGGAACATTGCCTGTCACCTCGGCAGAGGGATAACTGCTTTGGAGGCTCTTGTGTGGCATTTTTAACTGTCCTGGCCAGAAGCCAGACTTAGCACTTTGCTCACATTCCAATGACTAGAGCTGGTTGCTGGGCCCTACCCATGCAGGGGGCCTGAGATCTGTCATGTGCTCAGAAGTCAGAGAGCAGGAACTGTTCGGTGAGTAGCACTTATGGCCACCACACTATGGTAACCCTTCAATCATCTGTATCTAAATGGACATCATCTAGGTCATGTCTCATGCTCCCTGTTTCCAGTGCCTCGCTGAATCTGCACATTTGGCAGTATTGAATAAAGCATGGGAGGCTCTTTTCAGGGGGCATAGATCTAAAATGAAGCAGACGCCTGAATTTAGCAGAACAGTGAAATAAAACAAGACGCGATTTACATCTTATAAACAGTGCTGTAGCATGTCCTGGAGTTTGTTAAGTACAGTGATTCTCGTTGACATTGTTTATTCTTTGTGTAGAGCAGTGATGGGGTGATGATCTGTAGGTCTTTTTTTCTGGGGAAAAAAAGGCAAGTTATTTGAATAAATAAAACCATAAGTGTAAATGAAACAAAGGCCTCTAGTGAGGTGAATCAAGCATTTCGTGTTTAAAATGCATCTTCATGGCAATCACTTACTTATTTTTGGTTAGAGCAAGCTGAAAGGCTTCCAAGCATGTTTTCAGAATCTGGTCACAAATCAGAGACAGTATTCATGTTGTGTAGTGTTTGTTATTGCACACAATAAGACAACAAGTATTTTTAGTTTATTGTTCATATACTTTGAGTTGTTGTTATTGCTGTTCAGTCACTAAGTCATGTCTGACTATTTGACCCCATGGACTGTAGCATGCCAGGCTCCCCTGTCCTTCACTATCTCCTGGAGTTTGCTCAAATTCTTGTCCATTGTCTGTTGACCCCTCTCCTTTTGGCTTCAGTCTTTCCCAGCATCAGGGTCTTTTCCAATGAGTTGGCTCTTCGCATCAAATGCCCAAACTATTGGAGGTTCAGCTTCAGCAACAGTCCTTCCAATGAATATTCAGAGTTGATTTCCTTTAGGATTGACTGGTTTGATCTCCTTGCTGTCCAAGGGACTCTCAAGAGTCTTCTACAGCACCACAGTAGAGCATAACAAATCAATTAAAAATCCTAATTAGCAAAAACACATACCCGTTGAGTGCAGAATGATTTGGTTACGTATGAAAGGAGGCCTCTTCATTCAGCAATTTTAGGGGTAGAATATGGAGAAGCCAAGTAACACCTGAGGTCCTAGGGGACTTATTTACATGGATTTGCAAATGTCATGAAAACTTTTTATTATCATGCATCCTCACCTATAAGAGGGGCTCATAATTTTACACTTGATGTCAGAAGTTTAAATTCTGCTCCCCTTACTTATTGAATGTGGACAAGTGACATACCCTGTCTGAACTTTAGTTTCTTCCTCTGTAAAAAGTTAGTACTTAACTCATGAAGACTAAAGGAGAGTGTGTAGGTGAAAATGCCTGGCCTGTGAAAATAGTTCTGTAAATTAAGTTGTCTCTGTTCAACCTTGTATTGCTGTGATGCTGGCTCCTGAACAGCAAACACATGTAGGCCCATGTAACTGGGTAGTATGAAGCACAATATTCATTGAAATTTTTAATATTCCTTTTATTATTCTTGAAATTTATAGCATATATAATATGCTTTGCTGTCAATATTTCCAATGCTGAAAAAATCTTAAGTAAAAGCTGGAAATAAGCATTAACTTTTTGTTAGCATTTTAATTATAAACTTATTCCTCATGTAAGTCATTTATTATAAAATTGCTAGGGCTTACCTGTTCCTATCAGTTTGTGATTTTTTTTCCCTCAAAACCAATTATAAATATCATTTAAAATATTTCCGTTAAATAATTTTGGCCTGTGTTAGGGTTGACAGTATGAAATGTGTTTCCAAGCTTTTGGAATACAATTTTCACTTAAAAGGATGCTTACAACTCGCCTATTTAATACTGCCACTTACTATAACTCTGCTACTTCTTTACTTTAGGGGAGTCCACTGGAGTAATTGTGGGTTAAGGAGCTAATAATTTCTCTGTTTTTCCGGTTCCATCTTCCACGTTTTAGTCTAATAATAAAGTGCATATTATTATACTTGGCACTTTATATTCATTTAAAAGACAAACTCAACCAACATGATATACTAAATCTAAGTACAGACCCTGCATATCATATTTTGCATACTATAAGGACTTCAAAATACTTACAATTAAAGTGAGGTGTTAGGGGGCCACTATGCTAGTATCCTTCCATTTAATTTTCACAAAAAATCTGTGAGGTAGGAATTGTCTTCATTTTTCAGATGAGGAAGCTGAGGCTCAGAGACATTAATAAATGTGGGTAAGACATAGCCAACGATGAGATGAAGGTGTAAACTCAATATCCATGACTCTCAATTTGCCCACTGAAAAGGGCAACGGACAACCAAATCTCATGTAAGGTAGATCATTTACTACCTGAAAATTAAAATCTTCTTTTAAACAAAAGACACAAAGTTAAAAGGTAAATCATAGGCTGGGAGAGAGTATTTGCAATGCATATCATGAATAATGGCTTCCCCAATGGCTTAGTGGATAAAGAATCCGCCTGCAATGCGGGAGACACAGGAGATGCAGGGGGTTTGATTCCTGGGTTGGGAAAATCCCCTGGAGATGGGCATGGCAACCCACTCCAGTATTCTTGCCTGGAGAATCCCATGGACAAAGAAGCCTGGTGGGCTATAGTCCAAAGGGTTGCAAAGTGTTGGATATGACTGAGCGACTGCACACATACATCACCACAAATAAGGGGTTAATACCCTAAAGTTTTTTAAAAAACAATAAGAAAAAAAAGATAAACAACTCAACAGAAAAACAAACAGTCTTAACCAGGAATTAACAGAAGAGGAAATCTGAAAGACTAATATGTAAATATATATATTATGTAGATTATACATATAGCATATATAATTACTAGATAATATATTATAATACAGTTATAATATGGAAAGAGAGAGGTGAGTACAGAGAGATGATAAATCCTACCAATAAGCAGAGGAAGCAAATCAAAGCACAATGGGATTATATTTTACTCTCCCCCAAGTCACATTGGAAAGAGTATACAATGTCTGATAAAATGAAGAATGAAGAATATTGAGGAAAAGGAACTCCTTACTAAACTACTTTATCCAAAGTAGCTCCCTATCCTGGTTGCTCTCCTGATACCTCCTCTTATATTCTCTGTGGCATCCCCACTCTCTGACATTTTTTCTTTCTCTAATTCTTGTTTACAGTTGCATCCCCTATAAAGGTGGGGGGGGGACTCATGTGTCCTGGTCACTAATCTATCCCCAGAGACTATGATAGAACCAGCATAAAGCAGGTGCTTAGTAAATAAGGCTAAAAAATGGTTATTTCAATCACTGGGGTAATAGACCAGTGTGTTTGAGGAACATTTGGATCTTTCAAGAGCTATTCCAAGACCCCCTCCAGATCTCTAATTTCTGGATCAGGATTTTACACCCAGACTCTTGGAAGAGAGCTCCCAGCATTGACTTTGCTTCAGACTATGGTACTGCAGAGATTTGGAGCCATATCCAGGCTGTACCCGTTTTGTAATGGCCCATGAGTGAAGAATGGCTTTTATAGATGAATATTTGCAATTGATATGATGTTAGGAAACACTAACTTTGAACCCCAATGAAGCAAAATGCTATCTAAAAATAGTATACTATATTACCAAAAATGTTGTACAGTTTTTATTATATTTTGAATTTCATCAATAAAAATGTAGAAATTTGTCTTCTCATTATGTAAGAATCTATTTAATATCCTTGATTTTGCCTCTTGGCTCACAAAGTCTAAAATATTTACTATTGGACTCTTTACAGAAGACATTTGCCAACTCCTGCTCTGGGAGTAGCCTCAGGCCCACCTAACTAGACTAAGATTGTGGGGGAGACCATTGACCTACCGTGGCCCCAATCTAGTCCTCAAGACCCTTGTGCTAGAGTTTTGCCATCTGCAGCATGAGAAGAATGGGCCGAGGCTTTCCGCAGGGATACTGAAGACATGCTTTAGTCCTCGCTAATCACTCATGGGAATGTCATCATAAAGTCACCCAAGGTCTTTGTTTTGAGGCCATTTCCAGGCAGTGAGTGTTAAAATAATTTAAACCCTGGTGTTTTCCTGTTACCCACACATATATAATTGTTCAGATTTTATTATGACAGTCAGATGAACCCTTTTTTTCCAGCTCTGAGTTCACTCTTCGTTTAATACTTAAAATGGTTTGAACTGTGTGCTGTGAGAGACCCAGTATTTTCTAGTAATATCTAGCATTTAAATTTTCTGATCACTCACCTAGTTAAATATTTCACCTCTGGCCACTGCCATCTCCTCGGTGTTTTGCACTGCCCACTTCTTTTAACCCCTAGAATGATCTAGGCATTACTGATAGTCTCAGGGTAAGAGAGGGAGATGTCAATGAAGTTCAAAACAAAAATCAACATAAAACTGATTCAGGATTTCTTGCCCATTGTGAATCTCTTACGCTGTCTTTTCTTCTTAGGCTCCTAGACTATTGATCTTGCCTTCTCTTATTTACACATCAGTCCCTTTCTTCCATTTTTCAAGCCTTCAAAGCATCACTCCCCATCCAATGCTCTTGAGCTTACAGCAAACAAATCCTAAATGTATGTCATTTTCTTACTTAGGCAATTTAGTTTTCTCCTCTGCATCCAGGCCCAGCATCGGGATGAATTAAGCCACTCTGGCAGGAAGGCAGAATTGGTTGCAATCAGTGTTGATTTTCAAAAATCAAGTTTCCTACATGCTCTGTATGATTAGACAAGCCATATAATGTGCTCAGCATAGTGCCTTGGATGTATATGGTTAGCACTCATTACGTGTTGACTGTGCCCACTTAGGTCCAGTGCTGTTCCCCTCATCCTGGCTATGGCTACTGCTGTTTTGTGATGTAGGGGAAATATATTACTAGTGATGTTTTGGGAACAGTAGTATATTGCTTCATGCATATCTTCTTTTTCCCTTCTTATGCATCTTCATTACTTCCTTTGGCTTTTGGGAACCCTGGTGAACTGTATTTCCTTCTGTCTGCCATGGAAGGTAGTTTACACAGAGTGCTAACATGAACTTTAGGGTTCAAGAGCGCCTAGAAATTACCCATCTAGGTATATACCCAAGAGAATTGAAAACATGTTTGTACAAAACTTGTACATGTCCTGATCCATGCTACAGTGTGGATGAACCTTGGAAATACTGTGATAAGTAAGAGAAAAGAGCCCCAGAAGGCCACACATTGCATCACTCCATTTTAATGAAATAACCAGAATATGCAAGTCTATAGAGGCAGGGAATGGATTAGTGGTTGCTAGGGGCTGGAGAGTGGAGAAGGCAATGGCACCCCACTCCAGTACTCTTGCCTGGAAAATCCCATGGACGGAGGAGCCTGGTAGGCTGCAGTCCATGGGGTCGCGAAAAGTCGGATACGACTGAGCGACTTCATTTTCACTTTCATGCATTGGAGAAGGAAATGGCAACCCACTCTAGTATTCTTGCCTGAAGAATCCCAGGGACAAGGGAGCCTGGTGGGCTGCCGTCTATGGGGTCGCACAGAGTCGGACACGACTGAAGCAATGCATCAGCAGCAGCAGCAGCAGGGGCTGGAGAGAGGGGAGGGAAAGTGGTGAATGGGGAATGGCTGCTACTGGAAATGTTTTTTTTTTTTTCCAAGGTGATGAAAATATTCTGGACTTAGTGGTGATGGTTGCCTAATCTGTGTATATATCAAGTGCCACTTAATAGTTCACTCTAAAAATGGTAAATTTTATGGTGTGTTAATTATATCTGTTTAAAAATATTCTCAGAAACCCATGGAATGAATGGCAGGTGTGAAACCACATGTTTTGCTCTGTCCAGATAAAGATAAACTAACTGTGCAATAGCCCTGGAACCCAGTCTGATGGTGCTCACTACTGGGCATGGGCACACTGAGTAGAAAGGTGGAGCCCACATGCTTGCTTTCCTAGGAAGCACCTGGTTTGGTGTCTCAGTGTGGTTACCTGACTACTGGTGAACTGGCTGGTGCTCACTCTCTCATCAGTGTCCCAAGCCTGGAACATGCATTGTAGTATCAGGCACATACAGCCCTACGTTAGGAATGCAGGAGCTGGCTGTTTGCCAGATAAAGGGGATGCCCCAGCTGCCATTACTGTGAGCTCGCTGGGCTCTTAGTGCATCAGTTTTTTGCATAGAGTCAGAGTACCAAGTGTTTGTCAAAAGAAATGGTCAGTCACTGGTCGGCCCACTGCCCCTCTCCTATGAGTGAGTGCTTCTGCTTAAGGACTTCAGCTCCCTTGGCTCTTTCTTTTTCTTGCCTTCGTTTTCACCCAAAGGACACTTGTCACCTCATTCATGATGACTTGTGTGCAGGACACATCCTATACGTTTTGGAGGGCATTTGTGTTAAAGAGAACAGCAGTTATGCTAATATCTTACTTGTATCACTCTCCCCAGCTTCCACAGGCTTGCTCTGATGTTATTCTACTGGTTCTCATAGTATCTTAATGAGTGAGGTTCTGTTACTTCCATTCCATCAAGAAGAAATCTGCTTAAATAATTGGTTTCAGGAAAATAGAATTATACCCCAGGTTGACTGAGGTCATATTTAGTATAGTGTTTACTATGTGCTGTGACTACCTCCATGCTGAAATCTGTATCTCAGCAAAATCTGTTGACAACTGTAGATGTGAAGTTTGATACAAAGTCTTCTTAGATATTTCCCAAGTCAAATAATGTATTTTAAAGCTTACTTTTAGCCATTTTGTCAGGTTGGGATTTCAAGCATGCCTTGCATTGCTTAAGAACAAATTTGAACTGATTATATAATTATGATAGGGAATGTTCTTTTGAATAGTGAATATTCATTTTGCACAGAAATAGTAAAAAATGGCTTATTTAACTAATGTGCACTTAGAGGACATAACCTCAATCAGGAGCAGACAGCTACATCAGTTTTGATACTGAAGTGCTTGAATTTATTTGGGTACCCTGGATACAGAGAATTGTTTTGGAAAATCTGAGTGCCTAGGCCTTCCTCCTGGACAAAGAATGTTCTTATTTATAAAACCAAACTGCCAGCACAGATTGGAGCCTATTTAACACATACAATATAGTATCATTCCTCGTTATAGTGATGTGTCAAGACAAGGAACAGGAAAAAAAAGTACTATCTCTATGTATGATTTGTTACTTTAAAAATATAGGCAAGCCAGAATGCTGTTAATAAAAATAAAGACACATATGTTTGGTCAAGTTATTAGCCTAATATGAAAAGCAGATCAAAAGTGCTTGTAAGGTTTAAAAAAAATTTTTTAATAACAAAGTCATATAGGAATGGGAGAAATGTTGTAAGGGAAATTGGAAAGTTAATTTTCCCTGTCTTTTATCAGATGAGTTTTTAGATTATAGTTATTTTGAAACCAAAAAATTTCAGTTTAAAAATAGAAGTGAAGAAATAGGAACAGATTGGAGTTTGGAGGGAAAAAAACTAAATCGAAAAAGAGAAATATAACAGGAAGTCTCTGTACAGGGAATGCTTGTGTTCAGCTTCTTCTCAAATTTCCTCTGGTTTATGTAGACAACCAGATTGGTGAAGGCTTGAACTGAGTTCAGAACAATGAATCTTCACATTCTTTGAATTATGAAAATTTGATGAAAACAATTAGATGAAAGCTATGGATAAGTGTTCCAGAATACTGAACATCTGTTTGCAGACACATTTGTTTACAGTTGATTTCAGGGGGTTCACGGACCTCAGAAAAACTCTTAACGTGAGAGTGAATCAGAATCACTCATAGGGGTTTTCAGAATACGGATGCCTCAAGCCCCGCCCCTGCCACCTCAGGCCTCCTGTGAAGGACCACTCCCTCCCTTGGGAGGCTTGAGTGCTGGGTTAAGACAGGTTCAGCTATGATTTGAATGGTTGATTTCTGAAGTTGGGAGTAGGTATTTTAATAACTAGTGTTGGTCTCTAACTGAGAGGTGTGCTTGTGTTATGGATGGGCTTTTGTCTGCTGTAATCATCTCAACTGGGCTGAATCCTCAGGAGGTAGAGCTCAGAGTCCTGGTTAACAGCCTGTGGAGTTGGCACCAGCCCAGGCCTGCCCTGGTGTTGAGATATGTGCTGAGAGGTGCAACCCTACTGATGGCCTATTCAGCTCTCCTGGGTCTCAAGCTACATCTTAAAGAAGAGCCCCATGGTTTGTTTTCAGAATTGTAGCCAATGGTTCCTCCCTGTTATTGATTTTTATGTCATTTCATTTGTAAAGTCCTTGTTCTATGCTAAATGCTAAAAAATTTTAGCATTACTAAAATTTTATAGCTTCTTGAGAAGCTATGTTTATTATGTTAGAGTTCATCTCTTCCAGTCTTCTGCCTTGTCCACAGTCCTGCTTTACGTTTACATGTCCTCAGCTATGCACCAACATTAGTCCAGCATCTAAGTTAATTGGTAATGTTGCACTCTCTAACTATGCACTTATGGAATCTCTACAACTATAAAATTAGCAAGTGGACCCGTATACATAGTCATCAATTCACAGTAATCGGTCAATTACATAGACGGTGGTTAAAATAGAGAATAGTATACGCACAGGCCATTTGAACTTAAAACATATGCAAGTGCATTTGTTGGCCAATCTTTGGCTGTGAGTATGTCCCCTTGCTGGAATTCTTGGAAAAACCCATTTGAACTGTATCACCAACCATTTCCAGTTTTGGTTTCTTAGGTAGAGCAAGAATTTGACACTTCTGAAGCAATCTGAGTGCAGAACACCTCTAGATTTTAGGGATTCTGTTATTCTTTTTTACAGTTACTTCACCCATGCTTAACGCAACAGTATTTAAAAATAGCACCTAGCTTTTTCTCAACTTGGTTTCTATAGAAAAGAGAACCCGTTTTCTTTCTGTGTACAGATTTCATCATTTTACCTAAATTTTAACGAAATGATGTAATTTCAGTAGCTTGTACAACTGACATAAACTGGTTTGGGAACAAATCAAATGACTCCTGGTAAAAATATGACTAAAGTGGTAGCAGCAGGAGTGCACAGGTAGAGAAAATACTGTCAGTTCATCTGACAAGCTGGTGTTGCACAGACAGATTAAGGGTGCTTCTGCTGTAATATATGCTGAAGATGAAAACTGTGTACTACGTTCTAAAGTATGTTGGAGTTTATTTATAAAGTGAATTCCTACAATGAGGAATTCTGTTACTTTAAGAGGATCTACACAGCATTGCTGTATAGACTGAATGAGTAAAACTAGATCAGGTCAATTATGAGCAGAAGGTGAGTCTCTGCAAGGCTTTGTGGGATCAAACCCCATGGCAAACATAGTTTTCACCTTTGTGCTGTGCTTAGTTGCTCAGTGGTGTCTGACTCTGCAACCCCATGGACTGTAGCCCGCCCGGCTCCTCTGTCCATGGGGATTCTCCAGGCAAGCATACTGGAGTGGGCTGCCATGCCCTCCTCCAGGGGATCTTCCCAACCCAGAGATTGCACCCAGTTCTCCTGCATTGAAGGTAGATTCTTTACTGTCTAAATCACCAGGGAAGCCTGTTTTCACCTTTACCGAAGCATTAATTTTTCTGCATTTAACAAAATTTATAGTAACAAATATTTATAGTTTCAAGGCTGCACGCCAACAATCTTTAGAATTATGAAAACAAACTTTCTATTTTATAGAAAAAATCTGTGCTCTTTTTAACAAATAGATTTGGATAAAACCTAACTTTATGATTTCAAGATATAGAATATATGCAGATTTAACTTAAATTTTATAACCAATATGTAGATATTTATTAGCCTTTTAATATATTAAAACAGATGTTAATTTTTTTACCTTCATAATCTCTAAATATTTTTATTGGAATATATTTGATTTACAATGTTGTATTAATTCCTGCTGTACAGCAAAGTGAATCAGTTACATATATATATATATATATATATATATATATGTATTTCCACTCTTTTTAGATTCTTTTCCCATATAGGTCATTACAGAGTATCGAGTAGAGTTTCCTGGGTTTACAGTAGGTCCTTATTAGTTATTTATTTTATATATAGTAGTGTGTATATGTCAATCCTAATCTCCCAATTTATCCCTTCCCCGCTTTTTCCCTTGGTAACCGTGGTTTTTTTTTTTAACATCTGTGACTCTTTTTCTGTTTTGTAAATAAGTTCATTGTTATCGTTTTTTTTTGGATTCCACATATAAGTGATATTATTTATTTGTCTTTCTCTGACTTACTTCCCTTAGCTGGGATAATCTCTAGGTCCGTCCATGTTGCTACAAATGGCATTATTTCATTTTCTTAGTGGCTAACTAATATTTCATTGTATATATGTACCAAAACAAATGTTAATTTTGAATGAAATATCTTAAATTCTCAACAATGCTTGTTTTCTTTCTTTCAAAATGCTTTCTTGGAAACTTTCCCGGTGAAGTTCCAACTTCCCCAGTGATTAAGACTCTGTGCTCCCAATTCAGGGGGCACGAGTTCAATCTCTGGTCGGGGAACTAAGATCCTGCATGCCCAGTGGTACAGCCAAATAACAAACAAACCCACAACAACAGTAAAAAAAATAACAAAAACAAAAAACTCCCCAATGTTTCTTAAAGTTTCTCTCAGAATTCCTGCTAAGCTACTTGTCATCTCTTTTACTTGAATTTGAATCAAAGACATTTAAGTTTGATAACAATTTATTTCCACTGAAATAAATAAATAGTATTTATATTTAGCTAGATTAAGATATTACTGTAAGTACCTGCTAGTAAATTTCCCTACTTTCTTCCAAAGTAGTATAAAAAAAAATTATCCTTAATCCTAAGCATTCTATTATGTTCTTTCCTCACTGGCGTTTAAATCAATGTAAAAACGTCTCTTGAAATCACTTCTGTGGGGGACTGCAAAAGAACTAAAACACAGTGTGTCCTCACAAGGCTTGTAATCTGGTTCTAGAAACAAGATTGACACATTTGAAACAAATTATATCAAACATCTGTTGTTGTTATTCAGTCCCTGCATCATGTCCAACTCTTTGCAACCCCATGAGCTGCAGCACGCCAGGCTTCCCTGTCCTTCACTATCTCCCGGAGTTTGCTCAAACTCATGTTCATTGACAGTGATGCCATCCAACTATCTCATCCTTTATCACCCACTTCTTCTCCTGCCTTCAGTCTTTCCTAGCATTAGGGTCTTTTCCAGTGGGTCGGTGCTTTTCCCATCAGATAGCTAAAGTATTGAAGCTTCAGCTTCAGCATCAGTCCTTCCAGTGAATATTCAAGGTTGATTTTGTTTGATCTCCTTGCTGTCCAAGGGACGCTCAAGAGTATTCTCCAGCACCACAGTTTGAAAGCATCAATTCTTTGGTGCCCAGCCTTCTTTATGATCCAGCTGTTACATCCATACAAGACTACTGGAAAAGCCATAGCTTTGACTATGTGGACCTTTGTTGGCAAAATGATGTCTCTGCTTTTTAATACACTGTCTAGGTTTGTCATAGACAAACCTATGACTAACAAACATCTGATTAGTTATAAAATGAGAAGTTTAAGCAATAGTTGCTGAAGCACCTGCTTTGCATAGTTTATTTTGTGTATAGTGGAGGCTTGAGTGGAGAAGGCAATGGCACCCCACTCCAGTACTCTTGCCTGGAAAATCCCATGGACGGAAGAGCCTGGAAGGCTGCAGTCCATGGGGTCACTGAGGGTCAGACACGACTGAGCGACTTCACTTTCACTTTTCACTTTCATGCATTGGAGAAGGAAATGGCAACCCACTCCAGTGTTCTTGCCCGGAGAATCCCAGGGATGGGATCTCACAGAGTCGGACACGACTGAAGTGACTTAGCAGTAGCAGCAGCAGAGGCTTGAGTGATTAAGAAATTTGGGAGAAGTATGTGGGACTAAAACTGGATTCTGATGAGTAAGTGGAATTTGAACCGACTGGGGAATAACAGAGAGAATTTTGGTTAGGAGGAAAGAGGCCTGGCCTGACACTTTAGGGACAAGATGCTCTCAGGAAACAGACTAAAGAGTAGGATCTGTTTGTGTCCTTCTGGTCTTTATCTGAGCATTTCCTAGTTTCCCTGAATCTTGTCCTGGCAATGGATTGTCTTTGGTTACACTTCTTTTCTTTCCTTATGGGAGAATCTCCATAAGACCAATGGTCTGTTCTAGCCTATCATCCAATCCCTAATGCCATGGCACTGGAAAGGGTGTGGGGATACATTTAGAATTATGATAGCCATCTTTTACCCGGTGCCTTTTAGGGACCTGTATCAGTCAGGATAGGCTAGGTTATGCAGTAACTAACATCCTCAAAATTTCGGTAGGTTAAAAGAAAAAATATTTATCACTCATACAGTGTTTTCCGTGTGGGTTGGTGGGAATGAGAGGCATGATCTCATCTTCTTGCTATCATTCTGAGACTCAGGCTGCCCTTGTCTCAACTTGGATATACCATTGTCATTCATCAGAAAGGCCTAAATCTTTTCTAATCCTTCTGTTTAACTCACTGAATATTTGTCATGTATGACATTTGCAGAGCCACTGGAGAATTTTCTAATGTATTCCACATCTTCTGGATAAAGAATTTCCTGAGTTTGTTACCCATTGCATCAGTGAGTGTGTTAGTACAAGACACCCATTGTGGTTTTTACCTGGGAATCCCTTCTAAGTTGCTATTGGGCATACAATGTCTATCTTAAGAGGAAAACTAGACATGGCGAAGATGAAGCACTTGAACCTGGGATGGAGGCGGCATCGTCTAGCAGAGCAAGGATGCAACTAGCAGCCTAGAGCCCTGCCCCCTCCTACCTGTGTGGCTTCTGTGTCTCTTCAGATCTCTGAGCTTCATTTTCTTCACCTATATTATTAATATAAAGGAGTTGGTCTAGATCACCCTTAAGTTCTCTTTGAATACGATGATTCTCTGCTACTATGAAACAAATAAAATTTAAGGCTAGAGGTAGTTTCTGTCCCCTGTAGTCTATAACCTGTTTGCTTTTAAAGCTCTTCCTTGTTGATGGAAGTTTGTTTGTTCTTTGATGCAAGAAGGTGTTAATCCTCCTTTCCCGTACATTTGAGAAATATAGTCAGAATTTCTCATCAGCTAGATCGGACAGTTTGTCCCCTTTAGTCTTGTTATTCAGTCTGATATGGGGAAAGGGGACAGGGCCGAGGTCAGATAACACTTTCGGAGCTTCACTTCTAATCTTGGAGAGTCCCACTCTTGTTCGCCAAAGAATTCTCAGTTCAGAGTCACAAACCCGGCAATAATTGACCTCTGAAGAGGTCTGCTTTCTTCAGCAATTCTTCATGTTCCCGAAAAGGGCCACTTAATGATAAAGACTGTAGATCTTTCCTTCCATTTAGGGTTGAAGCTTAAAGTGCTTTTGGTTCCAGAGTTGTCCAGCCAGCTCTCTCTCTGCCTTGTTTTATACTGCTGGCAGCCTTCCACAGATGAAAAAGAAACGTTTATTGGGCTGGTTCTACTTGTCAGGCACTATAACTTACAGTGCACTCAGACAGAAAAATGTTCTATAAATATAGAATCATGTGAGGAATGTCCCAGAACCAGAGTCTTATCTTTAATTGCCAGCAGGATTCACTCAGGCTACCAGATACTGTATCATAATCAAAAAGACCAAGGCCAGAGAATGGCAATATGGACAATATGAGACACAGACAATATGAAGATGACAAGTTAGTTAATAATGAATGAGCGTACACTTAAAACTGAGAAATGCATATATGTATACATACACACGTACAAACACACATACATATGTTGTGTGCAACCGATGGCTTATATACAGGGGGATGTGACAGCCTCATCAGGAAACTGATGATACCCTTGGACCAAGTGTGTGATTTTTCTAGTGTCCTGAACCCACTTTCTTTTCCCCTCACATTCACCCTGGCTGTCCTCCTCATGGCAGAGCACCTTGTCTTGCTTGCTCCATCCTTTTCCAAAGAAGACTGGATGATACCCAGCATCATCCAGCGTCACTGGGTGACTTTCAGGGACGGCTTGTGTCCCATCCATGTGCTGTGCCACGTGCAGCTGCTCTTCCCCACATCAGCCTGCAGGGTGGCCATTGGATGCTGCAGCTCTGCACCTAAGATGTGGCCTCTGGGATGCATTCTTTTTGCCATGCATCCCATCCCACTGCACTTGGTGATGCTGGGTGACACATTTTAATTCTTTGTGGTAATAAGAATCATGCCTTGTTTAGGCCCTGGAACTCAAACACTTTCCCTCTGAAACTGCTCAGCAGCACTGAGCTTTACCACTGACAGGCTTTCCGCTCAACATTGTGCCACAGAAGCTTGTAAGAGTCTCCGAGGCTGAGAGGCTAAGGTGGCATCTGTTTGTCCGTGACTGCCAGCGGCAGGATCAGACTGAGGGAACCTGTGGAGAGACTTGTGGTTTGGCACGAGGTTGAGGACTCATGTGGGCTGAGAGCCGCTGAAGAGTCCTGGGTACCACTTTATGGACAACCCTGGGACCTAGGTCAACGTGTCGGGAGTATGGAGATTTGCTGTGCAGCTGTGAGGGGAGAACCCTTTTTCCTCTCATGCCCCCCTTTTCTAGTTTTCCTTCTCCATTCTTCTCCCCACCCTCTGCTAACTCCACATCTCCTTTGGCTTCGGCAGCTACTCAGGATCCGAGGATCCTTGAAATGGGTTTATAGGGGTCTTGCAGACCTTCCATCCTGAGATGATAATGTTTTTGAAACTGGTAAATATTTGGGGGATATTAACTGGCTGGAGTTTTCAAACTAAAGTAAATCCATGATTCAGATGATGTTAAGCTTCTAGGACTTTGAATCTCAAGAGGTGTAGGTAACTTATATGTTTTTAATACAGTGTGTGTGTGTATATGTGTGTGCACTTGCACATGTATAAGGGAGAGAGAATTCTTAAAAATGTGATAGATGCTGTTTCCACATTCCTATTTGCTTTCTTAGACAAACAGTCTTCTATACTTTTACTTTTGTAAGACAAATGAAACCCTTCCTTTACATGGTTGATATGTAACCCTGGTAAGATCCATGATTGATGTTTGAGTACCACTGTGTATGCAGTTGTTATATAGTTTCTCCATCATGAAAACAAATAAAAACCTCTGCATTTCACTGAATCTACTCCAGGAGTTTGGCTTCTCTTTCTATTGTCCTATGATAAAAACCTAAAATACATTATATGTTTTATTCTCTTCACTACCCTTTTCTGTGTATCAGTCTCACCCAGACATGAGCTATTTTGCCACACACAGAAAACATAGTGAATTTAAAAATGTCAGTTTGAAAACGAAACCCAACTCAAATTTGGCATTTCTTTCCAACTTACCAAGATAACTTAGAGAATAAATCTAGAGCTGAGAATTTATTCCTTCTTGTCCTTTTATTTTATTTAGAAAAATTTCTTCCTAAAAGTTATCAGGGCCTGCTTGAATGATAGTGCATTTTTTTCTCGTCAGAGTTGATTTCATTTCTGGTTCCCTTGCTTCCCAGCCTACACTCTGTGTAACGTTGCAGAGGCGGCAGATTGATGGGGAAAGGATTCAGAATGTGCTCTGGATTGGGGTTTCAGTGTGTGTGCTGTCTGCTGCCAGAGACATTTAGCAGATGGACTTGGGAAGGTGGGACTGGGCCTGGATGGGGAGGGGGCCTCAGGGTAAGAAGCGCTTTATGAGCTGGGCTGGCTCTGCCTTCTCCATTTAGCCATTAAGACCCTGGCCCACTATGAAGTCTATCACCAGATAAAAGAGACTCAGCTTTTGCTGTTGTTGTCTTTCACTTTCAGCAGTTTGATTATGATGGGTATGGGCGTGGATTTCCTTGTGCCTTTCTGTTAGGGGTTTGCTGAGCTGCTTGAATCTTTAGGTTTATATCTGTTGTCAAATTTGGGAATCGTTTAGCCATTGTATCTTTAAATATTTGTTTCTGTACTGCATTCTTTCTCTTTCTCCTCTGGGATCCCAATAAGTGAGTGTTAGACCTCTTGATATTGTCCCACTGGTCCCTGAGGTTCTTTTCATTTCTTTTTCAAGTCATTTTTCTCTTTGTTGTTCAGACTGGATACTCTCTATTTATCTGTATTCAAGTTCACTGACTCTTTCTTGTGATATATTCTTTCTGCTATTGAGTCCATCCACTGAGATTTTTATTTTGGTTATTGTATTTTTCAGGTCTAAAATGTCCTTTTGGCTCTTTATATATCCTGTTTCTTTGCTGAAATTTTCTATCTTTCCATTGGTTGCAAGAGTGTACACTCCTCTTACTTCTTGGAGTGTTCTGTAATACTTGCTTTTAAGTTTTTGTCAAATAATTCCAGGATCTGTGTCACGTCATTGGCATTTGTCGATTGTCTTTTCTCCACACCAATTGGGATTTTCCTGATTCTTCAAATGCTGAGTAGTTTTGAGTTATATCCTTTTGTGTGTATAATATCATGGAGGCTTCTGTTGTTGTTCAGTTGCTCAGTCATGTCCAACTCTTTGTGACCCCATGGACTACAGCCTGCCAGGCTTCCCTGTCTTTTACCATCTCCCAGAGTTTGCTCAAACTCATGTCCATTGAGTTGATGATGCCATCCAACCATCTTGTCTTCTGTTGTTCCCTTTCCTTCTGAGTCTCTGAGTTATGTTTAAATACTATAAATAATGTCCATATATCAATATTTGTTTTTCCACGTAGTTGAGCTGGTTGGGTTCAGGTCTCAAGGTCCAGCCAGCCTTTTATGAATTAAGATTTCACTATCAGTTGTCAGTTATATTTTTAAAATTTTGCAGTGTTCTTTGGATCTGTCCCACATGCATTACACCCAGTGGCCAGACTCGGACCTGGTGGAGGTCTGTCTATTGGCGGTTCTCCAAGTCTTTGATATGCTAACAGATGCACATGCGCATGCACATATCTAGGTGTCTGGGGATGGGGGAGGGGATTGGTTCTAGCACACCTGCAGATAAATCAAAATCTGTGGATGCTCACTTCTCATACAGTGATGTACTACCATTGGCCCCCGGTATCCCCAGGATTCTGCATCCACAGATATTGAAGTGAAAGTGAAAGTAGCTCAGTCGTGTCGAACTCTTTGTGACCCCATGGACTATACAGTCCATGGAATTCTCCAGGCCAGAATACTAAAGTGGGTAGCCTTTCCCTTCTCCAGAGGATCTTCCCAACCCAAGGATTGAACCAGGTCTCCCACATTGCAAACAAGTTCTTTACCAGCTGAGCCACAAGGGAAGCCCAAGAATACTGGAGTGGGTAGTCTATCTTCTCCAGCTGCTGCTGCTGCGTCATACCGGTTGTGTTCGACTCTGTGCGACCCCATAGACGGCAGCCTACCAGGCTCCTCCATCCCTGGGATTCTCCAGGCAAGAACACTGGAGTTGGTTGCCATTTCCTTCTCCAATGCATGAAGTGAAAAGTGAAAGTGAAGTCGCTCAGTCGTGTCTGACTCAGCGACCCCAGGGACTATAGCCTACCAAGCTCCTCCGTCCATGAGATTCTCCAGGCAAGAGTACTGGAGTGGGTTGCCATTGCCTCCTCCATCTTCTCCAGCAGATCTTCCCAATCCAGGAATTGAACCAGGGTCTCTTGCATCGAAGGTGGATTCTTTACCAACTGAGCTATCAGGGCTGATATTGATATTGAGGGCTGACTGCATTATCTAGTTCCCTGTGTTTCTGAACCTCTGGCTAGAAAGGTTAGACTTTAGTTACAACACCCTTCCTGTGACTATATGCAAGCCCAAAGTCAAGCTGTTTGAGAAGAGAGAAAATACTCAACGAGGTTTTTCCCCTGCCCTCTTGGGGCCACAGCTTCAGATCAGAGAAGAAATTTCCCTTTCCTAAGAGTTTTAGGTGCTTGCAGACTCCTGCTGTGGCTTCCACTACAGTGGGATTGCCTGGGAGTTGGGGTGCTAGAATGGAGGAAAGGAAATACAAGAAGAGGGGTAAATAGGGAATCCTCCTACTTTCTCTGAGCATTAGGAGACCCTTCCCCCCTTGAGCCTGAGCTAGAGGGCTTCTCTGGAGCTCTTGGTCTGTGCAGATGTCTACCTGCAGTGTGAGACCACCTTGAGTGGGGGCACGAGGGGGATGCCAGAAGAAAACCAGTGGTGCCCTTACTGCTGCTTCCTGATACTTTGAATTCTGGTCTTCTTTCCCAGCCCGCCTGCCAGTATTTACTTTTCAGATTTCTCAAATAGCTGCTTTGATGCATTCTATCCGGGTTTTATTGCTGTATTCACTGCCAGACACAGGGTGAGGGTGTGCTTACCCATGTTATCCAGAACTGAAACTGAGATTTTTTTGGTAACAAAATTTTTGCATGGGGAACCTGAATTTTAAACGTGTGTAACTGACCCTTACTCTTTCTAAAGCAGGGCCCATTCTGAGAGAAAGATCAGTTACATGAAGCTGAGGGGAGGGACATGTGAGCTGCCACCCCAGAGACTCTTGAGAATCACACTTGAGTGAAGTCCTAAAAACTATGATTATCCCAGGGCGTCCCAGAAAGGCAGTGGCTGGTGCTCACACGCTCCCCGTTGTGTCTGGATGGCTGCTCTGTCCAGGTCCCATTCTGTGCCTCCCCCTCCCCCAACAATTCCCCCAACTCCCCTTCTCCTTCTAAAAAGGAACAATTTCCTTCAATCTTTGTTTCCTGCCGGCTAACAGATGCTCTTAATTAGCACAAAATTGCTAAATAAATAGATTTTGCTTGTTTTGAGTTTGTTTTTTTCCAGAAAGCTTAGGCTTTCCAACATTAACTCATTGCACACTCTCAGCGTATTGTTTAGTTTGAGTCAAGGACTCACAACCTTGTTCTTTTCCACAGGCACAACCATAATGCAGAAAATCAATTGTTAGCTATCTCCCACAACAGAAAATTGCTGTTTCTAAAACCTTTCAAGAGCTTACTAGCTGTGGGGAATGTGAATTTGAGAGTACTGAAACTTGGCAAAAATACCCCAGACACTCTACCAATTATCAGTCACAATAAAGAAACTGATCATTTAAATCACTTATCATACAATTTCATCCCCAAAGAGCTGTAGCATTGAGACACAGAGGAATGGACCATTAGACTCTTTCTTTGGTTTTTATTTCAAAAGAAAGTAAAAATATGTATGCTTGTCTAAAACTTGCTTGTACAACTGGTGGTGGTACTGTTGCCAGTCTGACCATTTCTGTGTGGCCTACGTGAGGTCATTCATGGGTGTGGGAGAAATGGCTTGTGAAGAAGGAAGCTTTTATGCCAAATTTCAAGGCAAAGAAAGCTTTTGCACAAGACAGAATCCATGATTCTCTTTTCAGGTCATGGGTGGGTTTGCTTTTATATGTATACATATATTTTAATGCAACCAGTTTTGCTTGGGGCTTATGGTCTTGAATTAATATATTTCTATTATGTGCATATGTGTAGGCTGGTAGGCAAAAGAGTATTTTAAAAGATTGCTTTATTTTTTGCATTATCTTTTAATAGTGAAACCTTGGAATTCAGTTTCTTTGGCTTGAAAGAATCATTTTCTTTATCCAGAAACAAATTTGATGCTGAAGTCATAAATTATAAAAATATGTGAAAGCCTCACGGTTGTGCTTGTTGCAGTTTTTGGAGCCAGATCCATTATCTCTGTGCACTGACTTGGGCTGACTCAGCGACTGCTTTTTACCCTTTGGGAAGAGACTCTCAGATGTCTGCAAAATAGCCCCCAAACAACATGAGTTAGCTGTGTATAGAATCCTTTGCTTAATGTTAATTTTTTGGAAATTTTTTCTATATAATCAAACCATTTCCCCTCGTTAGAGGAAGCCAGTTCACTTTGCAATGCATGTTTCCTGGAGGAAGAACCAGATAAATCCTTCACAGACAAAAGTGGGTGGGGACTGCTTCCTTTCCTCTGAAATCTGGGTCCCTGCCTTTCCTGGGATGCTTATCTCTGTTGAAGGAGGTGCTCCTTTGTATGAGTGGCCTCGTGGTTTATGTATGGGGCAGGACCACGGATTGCAAAGGAATTGAGCAACCCCCTGGCTCCACCCCTGCAAGGGCTCAGGAGCCTGAGCACTTCTCTGTGGCAGCACATTGTGGAGGCTCCATTTGACACCAGCTCAAGCCTGTTGGGGACAGATGGATCTGCCCCAGTCCCCAGTGACAATACCTCCACCACCTTCTGCTTAAGCTGCTCCTTTACTGATCTGAAGAGGAAGTGGAGGCAACAGAGGGGACCAGGAATCTACCTTCCCACCCCCTGGGGGTGGGATGGGGGTAGCCTTGTCTGGTCACTTGATATTTGGAGCACATGGATAACAGTGTACTTTGGCATTTAGGGAGTTGTTTGGGGGAATTGTTTCTTTTTAAAAGGAAAAGACTTTTTTTTTTTTTTTTTTTTTTTTTTGCCTTGTTGTAGTAAACAGTGTTTTAAGGTGCTCCAAGAATTCTGTTTGTGGGACTTCTTTTTTGTTGTTGTTTTCTTTGTTTGTGGGATTTCTGATGGACAAATATTGATGTGTGCACTAGAGAATTAAGACAAATGATAATTGAAAGAGATGATAAAAGCTAGTGGTTTCCTTGGGGAAATAATCACAAATTGCTGTCAGGCTGATTCCAATGAGAACATTACTTTATGTGAAATGTTTTCTAAACAGCTCAACCAAAGCGTTAAGCCAGAGCACTTTTGAGGGCATCTCTCTGCTGTATATTTCTATTATATCCCCACCTGAGACCCTTCAACTTATTCACCGTTCCAGCTGTCGTGTTTAGCTTTGTCATGGTCAACACTCAGTGGAACTGAGAAATATCAGATAGCAAGATGGATATAGTTTGTGGATTCTTAATATAATTGTATAGTTTTATCATATTGAGTCACCCCCCCCATAGATTCACTATTATTGATCCAGAATGTTACCTTTGTGTGTTAGCCTAGGTTAAGTGCTTCTGCTATGTTTAAAGTGTCTCTTTAATGAGAATTTTGGGCTTCTCACATTGGAGACTGCTTCCCATGATCTATATTTGTATTTTCCGGCATTTATTTTGGATTGGCACTTGGATCCTTCACCTCTCTTGTAACACCATTGTGCCTATAGAGGTTTCAGTCAGAGCTCTTGTGGAACTTTGTTGCATTTATTGGTTTACACAGCTGTGTCCTATATTAAATTGTAACCCAGATTCTGGCACAAGGCACAAATGACCACTGAATGAGTGAATGATTCCCTGGTCAAGTCTCAATGCCTCTTTCCAAAGGATGCTGTGTGGGAGAACTTCCACTTGCCTTTCCAGGCCCACTCTCCATCTTGATCCCCTACTCTGTGCCCCAGCAGAGGCTGACCTGTGGACCAACCACAGCCTCCCGCTTCTTTAGCTTCTCCTTCCATTTGACAGTTAGGGTGAGTATGTACTTTCATAGGACTGTATGTGATAGGGTTGGCTGTAATTCTATCAAACACCTTCTCCATGCAGTTTCCCTCTTTGGGTTCCACAAATTTCCCCCCTCTCCTGCTCCTTCCTGCTCAGGATTTGGAAGGGCTCCCTGGTGCTACCAGCCACAGGTATTGCATTACTCCTTATTAGTTTCCTAAACTCTTTCTTCATGAGAAACATTGGGCTGGATGAAGCACAAGCTGGAATCAAGATTGCTGGGAGAAATATCAATAACTTCAGATGCAGATGACACCACCCTTATGGCAGAAAGTAAAGAAGAACTAAAGGGCCTCTTGATGAAAGTGAAAGAGGAGAGTGAAAAAGTTGGTTTAAAGCTCAACATTCAGAAAACGAAGATCATGGCATCCGGTCCCATCACTTCATGGCAAATAGATGTGGAAACAGTGTCAGACTTTATCTTTGGGTGCTCCAAAATCACTGCAGATGGTGATTGCAGCCATGAAATTAAAAGATGTTTACTCCTTGGAAGGAAAGTTATGATCAACCTAGATAGCATATTAAAAAGCAGAGACATTACTTTGCCAACAAAGGTCCGTTTAGTCAAGGCTATGGTTTTTCCAGTGGTCATGTATGGATGTGAGAGTTGGACTATAAAGAAAGTTGAGCACCAAAGAATTGATGCTTTTGAACTGTGGTGTTGGAGAAGACTCTTGAGAGTCCCTTGGACTGCAAGGAGATCCAACCAGTCCATCCAAGGAGATCCAACCAGTCCATCCTAAAGGAGATCAGTCCTTAATATTCATTGGAAAGACTGATGTTGAAGCTGAAACTCCAATACTTTGGCCACCTCATGCAAAGAGCTGACTCATTGGAAAAGACCCTGATGCTGGGAAAGATTGAAGGCAGGAGGAAAAGAGGACGACAGAGGATGAGATGGTTGGATCGCATCACTGACTCAATGGAGATGAGTTTGAGTAAACTCTGGGAGTTGGTGATGGACAGGGAGGCCTGGCGTGCTGCAGTCCATGGGATCGCAAAGAGTTGGACATGACTGAGGGACTAAACTGAACTGAAACTCTGCCTGCACCTTTGTAAATAGTCTCTCTACTAAATTCTTCCCATCGTATCCTGCTGGGACCTGACCGACATTTCCCAGCTCACCCAAGATAACAAAGTTCTTTGTAACCTAGATATCATAATCTGTGTCTCTTGCATTATTTCAAGTAAACACTCTCTTCTAGGATGGTCTACAACCAAATCAGAGTCAGATAGAGCAGGGGTCAGCAAGCTCCAGCCTTGCAGGCCAAATCCAGCCTGCCAGCTGTTTTTGTAAACGGAGTTTTATTGGAGCACAGTCCTGACCATTTGTTTACTTACTGTCTTTGGCTGCTTTTGAGCTACAACAGGCGGTGAGGAATTGCAGCAGAAACTGCATGGCCTGCAAAGACTGAAATATTTGCTGTTTGATCTCTTATAGAAAAAATTTACAGACCCCTGATTTAGAGGAAAACCATAACGTGAAAACTTTATTGTTTTCATCAAATGGCTCCTGGGTCAGGCACTGGGGTACTTGTCAGGATCCCATGAGACTGACGTGGGGAGTTTGAAACCCCAGGCCTGGACAAACTTGCAGGCAGCTTTGTGTTGCTGTGCTGACAGCAGCAGCAACCTGGAAAGTCACTCTTCGTCATTAGACGCAAAAGGAGTGTAACCAAGCAAAGCTAAGAGGCATTTGTCTGTAATTTATGATTTCATAATTAATAATTCCCTGGAAAGAATGGCTTTCCCTAATGTTTCAGCATTTCTCTATCAAGCTTATTTTGTATATATCTGTCTCCCCCACCAGACTGTGAGTGCCTCTCAGGAAGTTCTGGGTTTTATTCATATGGGTGCCAACTAGTGCCTGGCACAGAGTGGCTGATGCTCAATAAATATTGTTTGACCAAATGGTAATCAACAACTAACTTAGAGAAGAAAAAAAGAAATAGCGGGGTGGGAGTCATTAACTGGGAAGATTTATTGCTTAATGTTCTCAGACTCTCTCTGGCTGGAGTCTCTGCCTCCTCAGCCTTCATAAACAAGAACAGCTATATGAAAAGCCTATTTCCTAAGAAAAGGTGCCCCTCAGGGCAGACTGACTATATAATTTGCAGGGCTTAGCACAGAATAAAAATGTTGAGCCTCTCGTTTAAAAATTAAGAGTTTTAAGACAGTGTCAGCACTGAGACAAACACAAGCACATCTAAGAATGTACAACCTGCGTGCCTACGAAACTGGCCCTGCGCTGAGGATTCCTGAGGACGAGGCAGCCTGTGGGTGATCAGTGAGGGTTCTTTCAGTCCAGAGGACTGCAGGGTGCTCCGCCACTATTTGTCTGGCTGCTGAGACTGTGGACTCTCAGGACTTGGTACAGTGATATGAGTCTTATAATGCCTAACCTGGAATAATGCTTTATCACTTACATAGTGTCTGCATTTATCTCAGACCCACATGCCAGAGTGTACTGTGCTTCCCCAAGCCCACACATTTGGCTTGACACTGACTAATCAGCTTGGCCTTCATTCTTCTTGCTATCTGTTTAACCCCAAGTCACCTAGGCCACCCCGTTTAGGGGCAAAAATATATATATGTACTAAAGTGCCCCGTTTCCAAGGCAATGCCAAATAATGTACCAACTACCACACAATTGCACTCATCTCACACACTAGCAAAGCAGCGCTCAAAATTCTCCAAGCCAGGCTTCAACAGTACATGAACTGTGAACTTCCAGAGGTTCAAGCTGGATTTAGAAAAGACAGAGGAACCAGAGATCAAATTGCCAACATCCACTGGATCTTTGAAAAAGCAAGAAAATTCCAGAAAAACATCTACTTCTGCTTTATGGACTATGCCAAAGCCTTTCACTGTGTGGATCACAACAAACTGGAAAATTCTTCAAGTGATGGGAATACCAGACCACCTGACCTGCTCCTGAGAAATCTGTATGCAGGTCAAGAAGCAATAGTTAGAACTGGACATGGAACAACGATCTGGTTCCAAATTGGGAAAGGAGTATGTCAAGGCTGTATATTGTCACCCTGCTTGTTTAACTTATATGCAGAGCACATCATGTGAAATGCTGGGCTGGATGAAGCACAAGCTGGAATCAAGATTGCTGGGAGAAATATCAATAACCTCAGATATGCAGATGATACCACCCAACTTATGGCAGAAAGCAAAGAAGAACTAAAGAGCCTCTTGATGAAAGTGAAAGAGGAGAGTGAAAAAGTTGGCTTAAAACTCAACATTCAGAAAACTAATGGCATCTGGTCCCATCACTTCATGGAAAGTAGATGGGGAAACAATGGAAACAGTGACAGACTTTATTTTTCTGGGCTCCAAAATCACTGCAGATAGTGACTGCAGCCATGAAATTAAAAGACGATTGCTCCTTGGAAGAAAAGCTATGACCAACCTAGACAGCGTATTTAAAATCAGAGACATTTCCTTACCAACAAAGGTCCACGTAGTCAGGGCTCTGGTTTTTCCAGTAGTCATGTATGGATGTAAGAGTTGGACTATAAAGAAAGTTGAGCACTGAAGAACTGATGCTTTTGAACTGTGGTGTTGGAGAAGACTCTTGAGAGTCTATTGGACTGAAGGGGGATCCAACCAGTCAATCCTAAAGGAGATCAGTCCTGAATATTCATTGGAAAGACTGATGCTGAAGCTGAAACTCCAATACTTTGGCTACCTGATGGGAAGAACTGACTCACTGGAAAAGACCCTGATTCTGGGAAAGATTGAAGGCTGGAGGAGAAGGGGACGACAGAGGATGAGATGGTTGGATTACATCACTGACACATGGGCGTGAGTCTGAGCAAGCTCTGGGAGTTGGTGATGGACAGGGAAGCCTGGTGTGCTGCCGTCCATGGGGTTGCAGAGTCGGACGTGACTGAGCGGCTGAACTGAACTGAACTGAACAGAAAGTGCCCCAGTACGTCTGTTTAGATGTTTCTTTTTGGGTGACAGACAGTTCTTGCCATAAAACCTGTCTTTGTCTCCTGTGGCTGCTGTCACAAAATACTACAGACTGGGTGGCTTATAAGCAACAGAAATTTATTGCTCACCGTTCTGGAGGCTGGGTGTTCAAGATCAGTGTGCCAGCATGGCTGGATCCTGGTGAAGGTCCTCTTTCAGGCTGCAGGTGGCTGCCTTCTTGCTGTGTCCTCACGTGGTGGTAGGGCCCAGGGAGCTAGAACACTAATCCTATTCATGGAGGCCCCACCCTCATGATGTAAGCACCTCTCAAAGTCCCGCCTCCTAATATTATCACATTGGGCATTAGGATTTCAACACAGGAATTTTGGGGGTGGGGACACACATCCAGACCATTGCAATGTCTGCCTGGAGAACAATGTGTGTGCATGATCCTTGTTTTGGCCCCAGAACCCTTTCTGCAAGGTGGTTGGGATGGGCTCCTGAACCCGACTTTATGGTGAGGAGGGGGACAGGGGAGGGCTGTGTACATGAATGATCCCCAGAACCCTCCCCTGCCCCCTTCCTCACCATAAAATGAGGTTTGGGAGCCCATCGTAACCACTTTGCAGGAAGCTCTGTGCCAAGACTCCCAAAGTCTTTCCTCACATGAGATGTTCACCCTGCCATCTGCTAGGGCTTCTCCTTGCCCAGGCCCCTGCCCTTCCCCATCCTACACCCTGCACCGTACTCTGCCCTTGGGATCACAGTGAGTCTCCTGGAGGTTTCCGGTGGTGACCACTATGGTGGGAAACTTGAGCTCTAGAAAGGATTTCATGACTAGAGCTTCCTTTTGACTGGAGGTATCCCCAGTTTTGATTCTTCTAGATCACCACTACTTTCCTCCAACCCTTCATCTACTCTACCCTTGCCACAAAAGGAGGCTTAGTGTTCTGATCACTCCACTCCTGGGAGCTCCTTGCATCTTCTGCTGAAAGTTGGAGGTTGTCTGGCAGTGCTAGAAGGCCACCACTGCCAGCCCTGGTGGTGCAAGCTCCAAGGTCTGTTGGCAGATGCATGGTGCAGACGACAGGGGCACTGAGGTCTGGAATACCCAGTGGCACCCCTTGTCCTCCCCCGCATTTCCCTCTGCTAGGAGCAGGGGGTACCCAAGCACCCTGAGGATTCAGGCATTACGGTGTCATGACAACAGAACAGGCCCTTAGGAGGCACCTATTTCTAAAGCTGTAACCCATAGACCGTGGAGGTTTATTCCACAATGGGGAGAAGCTCCGGCTAATACAGAGCTGCAATTGAGAGAGCCTGATGGGGTCAAGTGGAGTTTGCCTTTGATCAGAAGCTTGAGACAGATATCCCATCTGGCTTTTGCAGTCTCCTGCTAAAGCTGGTAGCTGGGCTTTCTCAGGCCTCATTTGTCTCCCTGTGACTGATGTGGCCTTCATGCTGCTGCTGCTGCTGCTGCTGCTAAGTCGCTTCAGTTGTGTCCGACTCTGTGTGACCCCAGAGATGGCAGCCCACCAGGCTCCCCCGTCCCTGGGATTCTCCAGGCAAGAACACTGGAGTGGGTTGCCATTTCCTTCTCCAATGCATGAAAGTGAAAAGTGAAAGTGAAGTCGCTCAGTCGTGTCTGACTGTGACCCCATGGACTGCAGCCTATCAGGCTGCTCCGTCCATGGGATTTTCCAGGCAAGAGTACTGGAGTGGGGAGCCATTGCCTTCTCCGGCCTTCATGATGGCAGCCCCAAACCACCTCCCTGATGCTCAAGAGTGGCAGTGTTTGTTTTGCAGGCAGTAGTCTTACCTTCCTAATACTCTGCACCCTTCCCACCCCCCACCCTAACCTCCTGATCCTTTTCATACTAACCTATGTTTTCTCCTTGCAGGGTCCCCGGTGGCAAATAGACCTCCAGCCTTGGGCAGGCCCTGCTCGCTCCCTGGATGAAGAAGCCTTGAGGTTCCTGAGATACATCAGCACCATTCAGGTTGTGTTTCAAGCACAAGTGGGTTTGGAAACTGTAAAAGATGCCAGCTGCCCCTTTTAAAGGATTTGTCAATAAGGGTCTGGGAAGTTTCTCAGTGCCTCCTGATAGATGCTTGATAGGGACAGTTTCTGAGGCCTTACTGCTTAAATATATCTGCTCACCTAGAGGCAGATAATAGGTGCCTTCCATCTGCTTTGGCATCTTATCCCTTCCAGGAGTATCATCACCCCGAGATGTTTTAATGATTCATTGCAATGTGTTTTAAAGATCCACTTTAGAAAATTGCTTTGGGAAACCATTTGAAGTGACAGATTCTTGCCCCTGAGTAGGCAGTCCAGTGTGTCACAAACCAAAACCATCATCTGGAGATTCAAGTCCCAGTTTGGAGAAATCTGCCTTTTCACTTTTCTGCCACAGAAGGTTGGCAGACAGAGACGCGTTAGGCCAGAGAGCCAAGGAGACTTCGCAGGCAGTCAGAAGAGAAGCTAATGAATCCGAAGGCTCTCTGTTCCTAGGGCCCTTTAAATCATTACTGAGCACCGCCTTCATTAGTGACTTAACGCATTGTGGCAGCTCCTGCCCGGTGCCCCGAGCGGGCAGAGACTCTTCATTAAGGAAAGTCTATGGCTCTTGACACATTAATCAGGAGGGTCCATTCTCCAGTAGCCTGATCCTGAGGAAAGAGAGATGGAAAAGGAAATCAAGGCCTGAGGGAAACTTCTCCCTGGACTGAGAGTGCTAGTAAATTAAAAACTCAGACTGCCTGTGAAGCTGCAACCCTGAAAGCCGTACTGTGGAGCTGTGTGGTACTGAGGGGTCCCCGGGCCTTTTGATCTCCCTCAGCCCACTGGCTCTTGACATCCCACTCTCTCTGCCCAGCCTCACTGGCGGCCAAGCCCATTTTTCATCCATGGAGGAACGTATATTTCTGGAATTTTAGAAGGCTAATTTAGGGGTAAAAAAAATTTCATTTTTCATATGATGCAGTCAGACAACCAGAGATTTCAATACTTGTCACCTAGACATGGAAGTAAAAGCTTGTTGAATTCATCATGAGTAATGGGATGATAAATTGGTCCCTGTGCTTTACATAATTTCATCTTATTTTGCTGCTGCAAATTAATTTGGTGGACTTACACTGACTTAATTAAAATACTGAAGTTTTAATTTTATAGTTTGGTTTTACATAAAGAATAAGAAACTAGACCTCTTAACTGTGACTTTAAGAAGCCCTTAAAAGCCCCAGAGAAAGGTGTTAAAAGTATGAGTTGAATTTGAGAATGGTGGGCTTAACCCCCTGCCCCACCCCCCTGACACACACAAAAATTGACCATGTGAAAGCCTTGAAATTCCATTTTATATGTATTTCAGGTTAATGTTCTGTAACTTATAAAAGGCAAATTAACTTAGAAGAAGCTCTTGAGGCATGAAAGCATCATTTCAAGTCCCTCTTCAAGTTTTCCCATGAGTTATGGACTGAGAGGGAAAAATGCTTTTAAAAAAAGCATCCTGTGATGTGGTCTGATGTTGTGATCCTGGGCAATTTATTTTGCTTGTCTGGTCTGACTGTTCTGATCTTGGAAAGGAAGAGATTGTATCAAATTATTTCTAAGGTCCCTCCCAGCTCCGTGAGCTTTTACCATAAGACTGGTGTAGAATTATTATTAACCAAGTATTACCGAACACCTACTCTGTGCCAGAAATGTAGGCCTTGGAAATAGTCTCTGCCTTCAAGTGGCTAACAAACTAGTTGGGAAGGTAGATAAATGGACATATAATTATTATTCACCGTCAGAAGTATAATAATAGAGATTTCGTTGTTGAAGCTCACTAGAAGGCTTTGCATCCTCTAGAAGGCACTAGATAAAGTTCCAGACCTCACAATGGTTTTGTAATCAGAGA